>NW_016107614.1:302794-345078 GCF_001604975.1 Cebus imitator | reverse complement strand
TTTTTTTTGAGACGGAGTCTCTCTCTGTCACCAGGCTGGAGTGCAGTGGTGCCATCTTGGCTCACGGCAACTTCCACCTCCCGGGTTCAAACGATTCTCCTGCCTCAGCCTCCCCAATAGCTGGGATTACAGGCGTCCACCACCATGCCAGGCTAGTTTTTGTATTTTTAGTAGAGACAGGGTTTCATAATATTGGCCAGGCTGGTTTTGAACTCCTAATCTTGTGATCTGCCCGCCTTGGCCTCCCAAAGTGCTGGGATTATAGGCACGAGCCACCACAACCGGCCAGAAAATATTTTTCAGATGTAAATGCTAGTCAGCAGTTTTGGGATTAAAATATTAGTTCATTTAAAACTGTTCTCTAATTCCCAATATATTTTTTTTGGTGGGGAGGGAGGTATCATGTTCTTTTTAAGAAATAGATTTTGGAAGGACGATTACTGTAATGTGGGAAGGCCAGGACATTTGTTGACATTTAAAAGGAACCCACATGCTTGAAGAGGCCAAACCCCCCGTGCCCTAGTATAACCAAATTAAATGACTTGCAGTTTTGCTTCTGAGTCGTTGTGTGTGGTGCTCCCTCCAGCTGTCCTCCTCTGCCAGCCTAAGTGTAATGATCCTTGCAGAGTCTGTGCAGGTGTTGCCTCCTCTGGAGAACCTTCTCTGACCCTTAGGGTGGGTTTGGAGCCCCACTTGTGGGCTCTCTCAGCAACCCAAAGTCAGTTATAACTGTGGTCCTTATTGTAGTGAGTTACTTGTTTGATCCCTCACTGGGCTATGAATCCTCAGCGTCTAAAGAGCTGCTTGGCACATAGTAGGGACTAAATATTTCCTGAATAAGTGAATGGGCTTTTGAGGCTCTTTTGCATTATTTCTGATCTTCCTGGGTTGAGTTTCTCTAGCTCTAAAGAGGCTCCCTGGAGGTTTGCTGAGTGTGTTTACAGATTTCATTAATGTGCCAATTACTCTTGCTCTGGTGGCTTGTGGAGATGTTAGATAAGATCTGAATTATCACTGGTTCTCCCAGTCACTCACTAGATACCTTATCCCAACCTGACATGAGACCATTGATCATTGTTAATGCTTTCCATCTTTAAATAAGATCTATGTGACCATCTCTCAGCTAAGTGAACATAAGTTAATTTTGTGAATAAGGTTTTGTGAGACCTTGAGTCCTCATATGTCCTTATCTACAAAGTCCCTTCATTATAAAGATGGGCCATGTGCTTTATCACTTCCATTCTATTCTTCCTGCTTATATTTTTCTTTTAACATTTATCTTGTTATCAGCAAAGTCATATCATGCTAAATATAACAATAATCTTTCATTTATGTACATTGAACAGCTTGTAAGCTTGTAAACATAATCACATTAACAACAAAATTCATCAATTATGCAGCACTATTTATGCAAAAGGCACTATGCTATGATTTATTTTGACTGTCTCATTTAGTTCTTACAACAACTGAGGCAGGTGTTAGCATTACCGTATTACAGATGAGCAAATCAAAGTTTAGAGGGGTCTAAAACTCACCTAGATCACACAGCCAATGAGTGGCAGAGCTGAGATTTGCACTGATGCCCTTAACCACAGCCCTATCTGGCCTCCCTTGTCACATGTGATTGCTAAAGAGCCCCAGGAGATACACGGGCCAGTATTACTATTATTGCGACTTTACTGTGGGGACAAGGTTAGAGAGGTGAAGTGGCCTGGGCAAGGTCATATGGCTAATAAGTGGCTAAGCTAGGTCTCAGATTCTGGCCTCCTGACCACCGCTTTCTGCTATTTCATTTGTTTCTCCAATTCCAGCTGGTGTTCACCAGGATTGTGTTTCTTTCTTTGAAAACCGTCCTTATCATATTTTCATCGTATTCTGATACCTCCTAACTGGCCTATGACTTTTCAAACCAAATGTTGTATGATCCAGCCTAAGTTGAACTATTTCTCTTAATTCCCTAGTTTGCCTGAACTGCTGAGGGTGTTTAAATTATCCAAATATTAGGACAACTGCATTTTATCACCATCTGTTTTTACAAAGTCTGAGTTACTTTCCAATTCCTAAACTTGTTTTATTAACTTTGAATGTTATTTAAAATGGGATTCAATGTGTCAATTTGGAGTCAAGCCCTCTGCTCCCCAGGTCTCCATGGGAGCCCCGTGGCCCGGTCACTCCCCCGCTACCCTCCGCCCACCTGTCTACAGTCTTTGGTCTTCATGTTTTATCACCATTCTCGATAGCCATGGATATTTAAGCAAAGTTTCAACTGTTCTGAGATGTCAGGGAAGCAAGTCTAATGAGCATGTCCTCTTTCTTTTTTTTCTGAAATGGAGTGTCACTCTGCAGCCCAGGCTGGAGTGCAGTGATGGGATCTTGGGTCACTGCAACCTCTACCTCCCAGGTCCCGGTTTAAGCAATTCTCCTGCCTCAGCCTCCTGAGCAGCTGGGATTATAGGCGCACACCCACCATGTGTCCAGCTAATTTTTTTTTAGTAGAGATCGTGTTTCGCCATGTTGGCTAAGCTGGTCTTGAATGCCTGACCTTGTGACCTTCCCCCCTCAGCCTCCCAAAGTGCTGGGATTACAGGCATGAGCCACTGCACCCGGCTGAGTATGTCTTTTTTAAAGCTTGAAGATAATTTACCGGACTCCAGTGGAGCCAGGAGGATCTTTAGCGGGGAATTATGTTTTATCAGGAGCAGCCTTTGGAACTGGAGTGTAGTTCAGGCTGGCATATTTGGGGACCTTGAGTGGGAGGTGAAGAGACTTAAAATCGGTTCTGTCTCAGTCACTTTCAGAACATTTGCCTTCTCTGAGCCTAGTTTCTCAAACTGTAAGGTGAGGGTCGATAGAGCAAATGAACCCTAAAATCCCTTCTGACTTAACCATTTTTCAGGTGGGTAGCCTGTGACTAACAGGTAGCCTGAGGCAAAGTTTAATGCCAAACCCAGAGTGATCCTGCATAAACAAAAATCTGACCATGACATTCACCTGTCTAAATATTCAGTGACTTCCCACTGATCTTAAAACGTTGCCTGAAGCCTCCATGCACAGGCCCTATTATCTACTTCTCCAGCCGCAGAGGCTTACTCTAGCTCCTGCCCATTCCAGCTCCCTTCCTCTCACCCCCTTTCACTCTATAGGCCACTTCTCCAACCGCGCCTAAGTGCAGGGTTTTGCACATGGTTTCCCTCTACCTGGATCCTTCTCCAGACACCCTCCTCCTCCCTTCCAGCTTCCTTCTCCTGGATCATACTTGCCCTTCAAGTCAGGGGTGCTCCCACAGGACCCAGTAGTACTTGGGTCTCAGCTCCCGCCACACAGTATTGTGATGGCTAAGCTAACTGCCTGTCAGTCTCTCCACTAGATAGGAAGCCCATGTGTCTTACTCATCCTTCACCCTCCTGTCCACCCACTCACACAGGAGGCGTTAATAAAAGCCACCTTGGATATAAACAGGTGGGCAAAAGAACCACTACCTAGAAGGAAAGACACTGAACTGGAAGGCCAGAAACTCGTTTTAGTCCAGACTTGGGACATGAAATGTGCAGGTCTAGGTATGTGACCAGCCGCTTCTGGTCTCACTTTCTGTATTGTTAAATGATGAGAGAGAGGGAGAGAGGGAAGCGGGAGAGAAATGAGGAGGGACAGGGGAGAGAATGAGTCTGTGTGTTTGTATGGGTCTGCGCCTGCTTATCAGCATCCTTTCCTCCAGTGTGCTCTCCTAAGGACCGCTAGAGGTCACTCTTGTTCTACACAACGGTGCCAGGATCGTCTACTTCGCGGTGGCTCCCAGGAAGCCGGAACGCGTCCGCCTGCCTCCAAATCCCGCACTCCGGTCCGGGGAAGGCCGGCAGATGTACCCCGCGCTTGGCTTCCCGGAGGAACAAATCACAGAATCAATCAAATCCCAACAAGAACCTCGTTGCGGTCCCGTTGGCAGGGGTCCCACCTGGAATGTGGCCTAATATTAAGGAAACGTGCGAGGCCAGGCTGCAATTCCTGCAGGGGTGCCGGCTTCCCGGCCAGCGTGCAGAGAGGGGGGTCCCGGCGCAGGTGCGGGGTCTTCGGCGCCCGCATGACTTGGCGCCGGGCTCTCCCGGGGTCTGGGTCCCCGGCCGCCCCTAGGGTCGGCCCCGCACCTGTTTGTGCTTTGCAGGCCCGCAGGCCCACTCGCTGAGTGAGGAAGCTGGTATGTGCAGCTGCCCTGCCCTTCTCCAGGTCAGGGGCAGGTTAGAGCCCGGAGGGGCCCCAGCCAGGTTTGAGGACAGAAGGGCTTTGCTTCCCTTTCCTGCTCGGTGGGGAGACGGTGCATCTGGGGCAGCTTGGACAGGAAGTTCGTCTGAAATTGCCTTGAGTGATGGATACCACGCTGAGGAAGGCTGCTCAGGAGTGGCCCCTGCAGGTAGTGTCGCCTGGTCCCCCATGTCCGGCTCAGGGAAAGGCTCTAAGTGGTCATGACCTTCTCTGGGGGGACTCCCACTCCTCAGGAGTCACGGGGAGGATTACTTCCTTTCAAGTGTGTCCTGAACTTGTCTTCTATGTGCTTTTTGCTCTCCTTAGAATCTGGTGGAATCTCTCACACGCCTGTTCTTCCCTCCAGGCCCCGTCAGAGGTAGCATCCTGCTTGGGACCTTACCTGGTAAGACAGCTGGAAGGGAGAGTGGCACATTATCTGCATCTCCTTTTTAGTGTCCCTTTCAGCCTTATTTTATCTGTATCCTTGGGCCATTTGTCTGCTACTGACTTGTTTTCATTTGGTAATTTTCAGTAGTATGCGGCTCAGTGCCTTCTTGTCTGTGGTAGCTGTGTAGTTAACACTTGCTGAGCTCTGCTCTATCAACTGCACTAGTAGTCATGCCTGGTTCTATGTGCCAGTTCCAATCTCTTCCTCCACTGTTGTTCAAGAGAGAGGACTGTGAGGGATAGAGAAAGAAAATGGGGAAAATAGTTTCCTGTTCCCTTGCCCTTCCAACAGACTACATCCTATTTGAAGTTCCTGGTCCCTGAGACATTTTGAGGCTGAGAAGATTACTTGCCCTCCATGCCACCCTCTGAGGGACACACTGAAATGGTGAGGAATTTTGATCTAGCTTCTGTATCACTGATCAGAGAAAATACTAGGACTCCTTTGTACAAGCAAAGCTGCGGGTTTTATAGGCAAGTTGTTAGGGATATAGGCTTTTCCTGGATGTAGTGTGGTTTTGGGGTCAGGATTTGATCTGTATTCTATCCAAGTCTGTATAATAGTGATCCAAACCATAATGGCTTCTACCATGTGTTCCTAATGGCTTAAAATAATTTAGCACACTTGGCAGACAAGATGAGAGCCTGACTAAGGAACCTGGATTTATACTGATATTGTTAACTCCCAGCAGATGAGAGAATCATCTGGGGGAAGTTTAGAAAGAAAATTTGATCCTGCAGCCATCTCAAAGCTCCATGTCATAGGCATATCACACTCAAACCACAGGACACAATAGGAACCAGCTATAAAAACCATGGAGACTTCAGCATGTGGTTAACTATGTCCCCTTCCCATTGCAAAGAATTGGCGCCATCATCATCAACATTAACAAGTGGTGTTTAAGGGGCATTATTCATAGTTCCACTGTTCTTTTCGTTGTACAAATTAAATTACAACAGACTTAATCTAAGACAGAAAACACTGAAATATGCAAATGTCTGCCCAGACACACCGTAATAAACACATTACACAAAGAGCAGGAAGGAAGGAAAATCAGGCTTAGTCTGGATTTCAAGGTCTTCTGCTGTCTGGCCTTAATATGTGTTTGTGGACTTTCCTCTTGCCCCACAAAGCATCCTGTATTCCAGTCACATGAGATGATTTGCCACCTCCCAAACAAAATGTGCCTTGAACTTGTGTACTTCCAAATCTGTAGTCAGCTCATCCTGGTGCTGGAAGTTGCCTTCCCTACAGCCTTTCCTAGAAGTATGCACATCCTTCCACCTCCAGCTCCACGGCCTTCAGCCCTGAGGACTTTCCAGATTCCCAAGTCAGAATTCATCTCTCTCTTTCTCAAAATCCTATCTCCTATATTTACCCTTATGTGGTCTGTTTTGTCTCCGAGCTAATGAATGCTCTGTGGAGAGGGATGAGGTTTCCTCAGCCCTAATTGTGTGGAGGTAGAGGAGACATTGTGGGGATTTGCATGCCCTTTACAGCAGTCTACAGGTGAAGATAGGTAGGAAGGCACGTGTGTGTATGCACACATGTTAACACACGTTTTAAACATGTTTAGTTATGTTTAACACACATGTGAAATCAAAGAGATAAATACCTGTTTTATTAGCTTTTGACGAAGTATTCCCCATGATATCAGGTGTACTGGTATACTCTCAAAAGGGAAAAGATGTCTCAGGTGGCACAGGCTCTGTTCCAGGTGCCACAGATTTCAAAGTGCAAAGTGTTGGGTGACTCTGAATCATCGTTGCAAGGGTAAGCAGGGAAGTGCTAGTCTGCACCAGTATTGCTGGTGTTTGGCAGTGGGTCCACAGTTTAATGCTCCAGGCCCCTTGTCTGGAATGAGCCACATCCTGCCCTGGCCTTCCTGATGCTTAGCAGCCAAAGAAACACCAGTTTGGGGCCCAGGCCCCACTATACAGCGAAGCTGGATTAGAACTTTTCAGTTCCTTAAAGCTTACATTCGTCCATCACCAAATCATAGCCTCTGAAAGGCACAGGGAAAGAAGACAAGGGCCGTTTCTTCTCAGTCTGCCAGAACTGCCTACATTTTCTGATGCTCTGCCTCTCACTTTAGAATCAACTGTTTAGAAATATGTTAGCTCTACCCTAACACATCCATTTACAGGTGTTTCGCCTAGGTTATCAGACAGAATAGAAATCCCTGCCTGCAGCGAGGGTCCCTAAGTGAGTGGAGGTGAAGAGGGGAGACCACAGCCTTAATGGACAGCTATGCAGAGAGTTTCCAGCTGCTGGGAATGAGCCGGAGGAAAAATCTGAATCTGAGAACAAATATAAAACTCTCGGAAAATAACAGTGAAAAGCCTAGATTCCTAAACATCTTGGCTTAGGATGTCAAGTTGCTGTCAAATATAAAAGCATTTTATAATCCTCTAATCGGCAAAGTGATCTCCACATTAATAATCTGGAGTTAAAACAAAACAAACAATAAACCCTTTGGGAGGCTAGCACTCATCCTTCCACTAAGTCATAGAGAACTCCCCGGGGCTCATGGCATGTTCACACCTTTGGCAAAATGGCGTGGCGCCTGAATGAAGAATATAATCTGGGAAAAATTGAAGATGCAAATCAGCTGGGATCTTGTTCTAGCAGTTTATAGAGGGACTGTGGTTCTCAACCTTGACCACATATTTGAATCACCTGGGGAGCTTTAACAAATACTGATGCCTGGGTCTCAGCACAGAGATTTTGGTTTAATTGGTTTGTGGTGTGGCTTGGGCATTGGGGTTTTTAAAGCTCCCCAGGTAATCGGAAGTGTAGCCAGTGTTGAACACCACGGGTAGAAGATGGGGTGAGTATGGGGGTGGAGGGGCCGCAGCCGCAGATATCTTTCTAACCATTACATTCTGAATTTATTTGTAATAAAAAGGGATTTTCTTACTTTTTGAGTGCCACGTCACGAGGCTATATATATTTTTTTAACCTAAAAGGAAGATGTGAACTTTCCAAAGACAAGTTTTTTTTGCTGCATAGACTGAAGTGAGGCTTTTTGCTATTTCAGTAGAACTGCTTCACTGAATGTCTTGCCCCTCCCGCTTGTACCTCAGTGGGGTGATTATGCTCCTTGGTGTACCAGGGATATTTATGTGTAGCACTTTACAGGATAACTTAGGAAACAAATCAGATGAAGCATCAGCACTGATAACCAACTCTGTTTCATGAACACTGAAAAGAAAAACGTTTTTCTTTTCTCGAAAGTTAATTTCTATAAAATCATTTTGATTTTTCTTAAGTTCTAAACTATATTGCAGAGAGCTCCTTATAGACAAAAAGTGGTTCAAGTTCTCTTCAGGCAAGAGGAACCACGGGAATGAAGAATGTGTCATTCAGTATCCTCACTGTAGTTTTCAGATATGTATATACTTATTTATGTAGATAACACTGGTTACATCCACTATCTCTTCATGAGCCACAAAACACCCACAAATTAGCACAAGGGCTAACAGAATCCAAACTCCTCTGGGTTTCAGTGAGTAAGCTTGCATTAACAAGATTTGTGAGGCTCATTTCTCTACATATTTTCTTTCTTTTTTTCTATATACTGCCTCAGAACCTTAAGTATAAGTATTTCTATAAATATATATACGTATATGTATATATATTTATATTTCTGCTTTTTACAGTGTCTATTTCGGCCTTTCTGAACTGGGCACTAACCTGAATGTTAGTGTTTAGAATAAGTACCACTTTCCTGTTCGCTCACAGGCAGCTCGTAAATCTCCCTGATCTCAGGCACTTTCTTGCCATTCGGTGCTCTCAGCCTCTGCAGCTTGTCTTTCCTGCTGAGGGGCTCTGAAAGGCCTTTCAAAAGGGCTGCAGCTGATGTGGCTGATCTGCACCAGCAGGGCCTTTTGCTCCAGGTCAAAGATGTTTCCATTCTAAGTCTTGCTTTATAAAAAATTATCCTATTTTTTCATGATATTTTAACATCTGAGGCCCTGCAGGAGTTAACAGCTTTCCTCACATGCTCTCAGCCTGAACGTCACAGGTACTGAGGCGCCTTACCTCTTACCATGCATGAAAACAGATCTTGAGTGAATAAATAAATGAATATGAGTGAAACAAAAAAGAAACTGGAAGAAAATAAAGATGCATATTGACCTCATTTCAAGAATAAAAATTTATACACATATAAGTAGAATGGAAGAAAGTACAAGGTAAACATATTTAACTATGTAAAAAGGGAATACTTCTGTATGTCAACATAATACCCGACTATTATATAGTTAGAAAAATAGCAAATAAAATATTAGAGGAAATATTTCAATACATATGATAGCAAAGGGGGAAACTGCCCTATACCTGTATTAGAGCAAACTTAATAAAACAGATTAATACCCCAATAGAAAAATAAGCAAAGGACATAGAAAATTCATAAAAGCAATACAATACTAACATATGAAAACTCTTCAGTCTCATTAATGCTCAAAGAATAGAAATTAACATAAGAATACTATTTTTTTATTATGAAGTCAGCAAAGATGTAAAAAATGTTACTATACTGTGTTGGTGAGATGAATTGTAATAACACAATGTTCATATTTCCTCCTACATCTCAGACCTCTTCAACAAAGTTTGGATGAGGTGAGAAAATTGAAAGGTGACCAGGCATGATGGCTCATGCCTATAGTCCTAGCACTCTGGGAGGCCAAGGCGAGTGGATCACCTGAGGTCAGGAGTTTGAGACTAGCCTGGCCAACATGGTGAAACCCTGTCTCGACTAAAAGTATACAAATTAGCCAGGTGTGGTGGCATAGGTCTGTAGTCTCGGCTACTTGGAAGGCTGAGGCAGAAGAATCCCTTGAACCGGGTAGGCAGAGGTTGCAGTGAGCCAAGATGGTGCCACTGCATTCCAGCCTGGGCGACAGAGTAATAATGTGTCTCAAAAAAACAACAAAAAAACAAAACAAGCAAACAAAAAACCCAGAAAATTGAAAGGTTAATCCTGTGAGATAAGATCCTAAAACTCAATGGATTCAAGGTGAGCAATGTGAACACCAAGTCATTTGAGGAATGGTTGAAGGATTTGAGAGTGCTTAGCTTGGAGACTAGAATTTTTAGGGTAGATATATACAAAAATTGAAAAGAAGGTATATATTTTATCTTTTTACTTTTTCCAAAGCAAGAGTAGAAAGGGCAAGAAAATACCCTTTGGTCTAATACATGGAGATTCTTTCCTACAATCAGAGGTGTCTAGTCCTAGCATGAGCCAATTCCTGGGACGAGCCATCCCATCAAACAAGCTGAAAAGCTTTATTGTCGGGAATGATATAGAAGAAACCTCTTGACCCACACGAGTTCTTTGAAATGTTTCCTTTATAAAGCCATCTTTTACTAACCACAGAACTTTCATAGAATGGTTTATTTTTAAAAGAAACTAATTTAAATGATCCCAGGCAAGTGAAGATAATGGAGACCTGCAGGGAGTATATCTGGTTGTTCAGGGTTCAAAAAGTCTAGGTACCAACTAATATCAGCAGTAGAGAACTGAAATACTTTAAATGTCTTGAGGCTGCTGGGATAAATGAACAAAGGGCCTACTGGTCCCAGAAAACAAGTCTTCATGTTTTGTTTTTGAGTGTCTGAGTCTTGGTATTGAATTAACGGGGTTAAGGTTTTACCCAAAGGTTCCTTTACCTGGTCTATCCAGACACTAAACACGGTGCTTCCAGGTATCATTCCAGAGATTGTGGGGGGTCAGGTGGTGGCCAGTCTAGCCCTCAGGACTTTTCACATTAGCCAAGCTCTGAATCCAGAGATGAAATATCATAATATGATCTGGTCTGTTCCAACAGGGACATGAAGATATTTTTAAAGTCTTAGCACCTGGGAGTTGAGTATTTTCAGAACCATTCTGTTTGGTTAACATCAAATGACACCTCTCTAAAGGCATGCAGTTAGATGCCAATGTTTTTCTTTGATATAGGATTTAATGAGGGTGAAATCAAAGCAAAAGTTATATCCCAGAGAGATGGAAAAAATGAGCAGTATGTGGAAAAAGAAAAAAAAAAGATGTTCATTTCTTCACAGAATAGGCAATAAGATTCTTGGTTCATAGGAGCCTTGAGATTCTTTTCAGCTAAAATCATGGCAGCTAAAGGAGAGGCTCATGCAGATATGAAATTTCAACATTAATATGGAACCTATTAGCCCCAGAGCAGAAATACTTTACATGTCTATTGTGGCACCGCCTACAGGCTGCTTCCTGTTAGTTGTTTGCTTCTAGTAACAGAGATGAGCTCCTTTAGGAGATTCTTCTGAGCTCCTTTAGGAGATTCTGAGATTCATCTCAGAATTGCCTCCCCAACAACCCCAAAACACCCCACATTAAATAGCTCTTGAAAGCCAGGTGAGGATATGGCCTAGCAATAGAAAGATCAAGGGACATTCTGATCTGAAACACATTCACATTGAACTTTACATTCAGAATTTCCCCCTAATTTGTCTACTTGGAACTCTTGAGTACTTACAGCTATGGGACCACAATTCTTTTAACGTTTTAGTCAGTCATTGCAAATTAGATCACTGAAGAGGAGGAAGTTCTGTCTGGCACAAAGTAGGATCAATAAAAGTTGATGAATGGATGAAGGGATATACTTTCCAGTTTCCTTGGGAAGTCTCCCCTGTTGGCGTAGTTCCCTCAGAAATATAGCTCTGAGAATGGGCTCCATTAGGTGTGAGGGAATTGGAGGTGCCTGTGTATATGGGGTTGGAATAGAATATATTGATACTGATTTTTATATACCTCAAACAAATCTGGAGTCATTGCTGGTATTTAATAATCCCTTTGTGTGAGAAGAACATAATAAAAACAGAAGGGAATTCCCCAGTTTTGCTGGAAAAAAATGTGCTTTTACTAGAATTCTGTGATTGGGAGACAGTCTTAGAAGTAGCTCAGAGAAGAACGTTTAAAAGGGTCGGAGGCTGGGCATGGGGGCTCATGCTTGTAATCCAGCAGTTTGGGAGGCAGAGGCAGGCGGATCACTTGAGTTCAGAGTTTCCGACCAGCCTGGCTAACATGGTGAAACCCTATCTGTTCTAAAAATAAATTAGCCGGGCATGGTGGCACACGCCTATAGTCCCAACTGCTTGGGAGGCTGAGGCGGGAGAATTGCTTGAACCTGGGAGGCAGAAGTTGGAGTGAGCTAAGATCACGCCACTGCACTCCAGTGGGTGACAGGGTGGGACTCTGTCTCAAAAAAAAAAAAATCTTAATTTTGGATTTGTGAAGAACAGTTAATGAAACTGGCGTGAATTAAGCCTGAAGGAGAAAAATTCTGGGTAATCTAATACTCTTCAAATATATTCATTCTATAAAGAGCCTACGATGAAATGAACCCAGACGATATCACGACAGAGTTCATTTATCCATACTGTATCTTTATCTTATGTAATTGTAATTTTATATTACTGGACTGTAGCACATTGTTGAAAAAAGTGCACTAGAGTAAGGGTCAGGAGAACTGGATGCTAGGGAATTCTAGCTTTGTCACTTGCTAGTTGTGTGACTCTTGAATAAGTAACTTAATGCTTTGAGACTCAGTGTGTTCGACTCTAAAATGGAAGGGAGGCAAGAATTATTTGATATGCTTCATGGTTCTATCAGAAGGTTAAATGAGATGATGGCTATTAAAAGTTCTTCATTATCTATAAAGTTGCAGCCATAGATACAGTGGGCCCTGGTGTTCTTATAAAATTAACTGTTCAGACAGGATTGAAATTGTAGTCACCCCTTTCTAAGAGGTCTTTAAATGTGGGGCATCCTTTGGTCCAGATGGCTTGGCCACAGGCTGAAGGCCGGGGAAAAGAGCCAGATCACCTCCCAGTGTCACTCCGCCTCAAGATTCTTAGCATCTGCTGGTTCCCTCAGGTCAGTGTGTCAGAACAGAATAGCCAATATGATGAAAGTTCCATCCTTGTTTCCTAATTTTTGGAGTATTTTCCCTTCAAATGGAATTGAACAAGGCACATAAGGAAGAACGCTGGGATCTGACCTAACACCTGTTCTTGATTTGCTTTTTCTCTGGGAAGGTAAGTCCCTTTGATTTTAGATATCAGTTGGCTTGTTAGGCCAAACTTCATGTTGGTTCTCTGTTGAGAGACATTGGCGATATTTATCAGGTACAAATGATTCCCTCGAGCAGGGCTTCCTAATCCCTGGGCCATGGACCAATCCTGTTAGGAACAGGCTGGACTGCACAGCAGGAGGTGAGCAGTGGGTGAGCATTGCCACCTGAGCTCCGCCTCCTGTCAGATCAGCAGCATCATTAGACTCTCATAGGAGTGCAAACCATATTTGTGAACTGCACATCAAGGGATCTAGGTTGCCTGCTCCTTATGGGAATCTAATGCCTAATGATCTGAGGTGGAACAATTTCATTCCAAAACCACCCCCGAAGCCCCCGCAGTCTGTGGAAAAATTTGCATGAAATCAGTCCCTGGTGCTAAAAAGGTTGGGGACTGCTGCCCTAGAGGACAGTGGTTATTGCTTTGTGATCACACAAGGCAATGGGTAGATTCTGTGTTTTGCAGATGCCCCCAAAGTGCTCTTCTCAACTCTGACTTATCCAGAATGGGAACTATTGTTCTGGATGTGAATGGGGCCATCTTCTTCCCAGAAAGGTGAGAAGAGGGAACATGACAAGGAAGGAACTCACAGCTGGATTTGTTTCTGGAAAAAAAAAAAGAAACTAGCCAGATACTGTCACCACTTCCTCCAGTCTTAGAGCCTCTTTGTGTGGCCTTTTAGTGGCTTGAGGAAGCTACTTTGCTGGTGACCACTGAGAACACAAGCTCTAAAAGTGAAGAGGAAGGAGGGGGAATGGGGACCAGAAGAGAATAGAATTTCAGAGCTCAAAGGGAGGCTGTAATCTCTTGCCCAACCTCCCACTGAGGAGGGAATCCTAGAGCACCTCTGAGATGCCTGCTCACATTCTGATTAATAGGCTACCTCCGGAGAAAGCCTATCCTGACCTCAGTCAGACCAGGCAAGCCTTTAGAAAATGAGCTCATTTTGAAGTGAAATCTATCTCTTTTAAATTGCACTCCTTGGTGTTCTGTCATTTTGGAGTATTCTAGGCCAAATCTGTTTAATTTCACTTGGCAGTCCTCTGAAGAAAGTCCTCATGACTTACCTTAGTTTTCTCTTCTGAACTAAATTTCCCCATTTCCTTCAGCTATTCCCTGAAGACTATGTATTCCAGATGCAGAATACTCTTATTTGTGCACACTACAATTTTCTAAAACTTCTGTCCTATGGGCTAGAGAGCACCCACTTTGGGTCTGGTTCCTAGAATAAGAACAGTCTCTTATATAAGGAGTTGGGACTGAAGTAGAGGATCTCTTCATTCACTGAGATGGGAAACAAGAACCTTCTTGTGAATGTAGATGCCTAGACCATACCTGAATAGAGACCCCAAAGGTGCTTCCTGTGTGATACTTGACATAGCTTAGCTCTGAGTTCACATGGAGATGCCCTCTCAGATTTCAAATTTTCCCAGCCCCAATGGCAATTCTAAGAGAATGAGAATTACCCCATGTCCTTGAGCAAGCGAAGAGGTCTTCTGTCTTCTCCCTGCTCCTGAAACGCTAGACTAGAATACCCAACTGGTGGCTCGAATGGGGGGGGCACTGACTTGCTCTATCCCCTCTTCCTGGTTCCTCCAGACAGGAGCAATTACACATTCCTCTGCTCCCAGAACTTCCTATCCCCTTCTGAGCTAATACGGCTTCAGGCTGTAGCAAGGAACTAGCAGACATAGAATACAGAGTCTGGCCCCAGAGGCTTATAAAAGAAAGAGACACCAAAGGCTGAAATCACTTCTAGCATTTCCTTTCATCCCTTTCTGCACAGTCTGCTTCACTGAAATCACACCCTTCCTGTGAGACCCCCATCCCAGACCACTCAGCTCTTCAGTAGCTGCTGAAGAGAACACTAGACGTGGTCCTGAACATGTACACGACAGTCCCTGTCTGGCAGGTACAGTCCACCAAGGCACAGCCCAGGGTTGAACCAATGAGATCTAGAATAGGAGAGGTGATAAACTGGCAGTAATTTACAGGCAGAACAGATACAGAAGAATCAAGGGCCCAACGTTCCACAGTGAATTAGCGGCAGCATCAGGGGTTGGAATCCACTTCCCTTGAATTCCAATTCAAAACTCTCTAATCCAACATATGTAAAATTGTTATGTATGTATCTGTACTTACATTTTTAGATGTATGTGTATGCATGGGTGTGTGGAATTTGCATTTGTGGAAGGCTTTATTTCAACCATATTTTCCAAATTGATTCTCGCAATAATCTCATTTGACAGTTAAGGAAGCTCAGGTTTGATCACAAAAGTAAATGGTAGCATCTGAATTCAGATCCTCACCTTCTAATTCCAGTTCCAACGTTCTTCCAATTACCTGACATTATTATTTGAGCTTAGTCGATATTACCAAATGCTTCTTAAGGATCTCTGTAGAATTCTCTTTGTCCTTGTCCCTCTCCTACGTTTTTTTTTTGAGACAGAGTCTCGCTCTGTCACCCAGGCTGGAGTGCAGTGGCATGATCTCAGCTCACTGCAACCTCTGCCTCCCAGGTTCAAGCAATTCTCCTGTCTTGGCCTCCCAAGTAGCTGGGATTATAGGCACTTGCCACCACACCTGGATTTTTTTCGTGCAAAAGGGGTTTCACCATGTTGGCCAGGCTCATCTTGAACTCCTGACCTCAAGTAACCTGCCCGCCTCAGCCTTCCAAAGTCTTGAGATTAAAGGTGTGAGCCACTGCGCCTGGCTGGTCTCCTACATTCTTAACAAAGTTGTAACACAACTCCTCACCAGTACAGTGATGGCAGAAGTTGAACATAGCATATTGCTAGCCAGTGGGAGTCGTCCCTTCAGTCATCCTAAGGATAGGTATAGAAAGACAGGGGTTAAGGTATGGCCAGCTCCAAACACAGAGGAATCATCTTGGAGGCAGGGACACAGGGATGGGGTAATAGGTTTAGAGGCCTGCCTGCATCCTTGGTTGGAGGGAAAACAAACTCATGAAAAAAATGCTACCCTTGACTACCATCTTCTGTTTCATGCTTTTGCTTTTTTGTAATTCTTAGCATAAATTTTTATCATAATCCTAACAAATGTCTTGCCTACACATTATCTTAGAAGTCTGAAAACAATCCTCTTTGGAAGAACATTCTTAGGGAAAGCAGTTGTATCCTCCTTCCTTCCCAGTCAGCTGGAGTTCTGAGTTGAGGAAAAGGAAGACAGTGGACATTTACTGAGCATTTACTGTGTGTCAGGAGCTTTACACAGATGACCTCATTTACTTTGCTACACTAGAGAGGTTTCACAGATGAGGAAACTGACACTCACAGAGATGACATACTTGCCTAAAGACACGCAGCCAGCAAGTAGCAGAACAGGGATGGACACCTTGGCTTATTACACTAAAGCATTTGGCCAGTCCCCCTCCACACATTGCACACAGTCTTCCTGACACTGGGCAGGCTCAGCTCCTAAGCTCTTTGGTTCCAGAGGACCCTAACCAGAGGACCCTAATCACTGCTGTGGAGTCAGGCTTTCTGAAAGAAATGGCTTTGCAGATCATAATTTAATGGCAGCAGGAGATTTAAATCACTCATGGTCCTCAGAAAATCACACCCAGGACAAGAGTTTTCAAGCTGCACAGGATCTTACCAAATATACAACAACCCTTGAAATCTGAAGATTAGGAAACTGAGGCCGAAGCATTAGAATAAAATACTTTTCCCAGGTTATATGATTATTTAGTGGCAAAGCTGGAACCAGAACCAGGTCTCCTGCCTAGGATGAAGGCCAGAAATTCAGCACACTCATCACGAACTACTCAGAAGTGGAGAGAAAGGGGATAAAACACTCAAGAGAATCCTGCTGACATAGGTAGGATTGGGAAGAAAGAAAAGCAGAGGCAATGTACATGTAGCCAGAAAAAAGAGCCAGCCAGCATGTGAACCGAGACTGAAAATGAAGATCTAGGGTGGGCTAAAGAGACTCAGTAAGTGACTTCCCAGATTGCTTTTTGCTCCCATTGCAAATACAACTGGAAGCCAAATGCAAGCCACCAAGGTTGCAGTGAAACAGTGAATAATTATAGCACAAATATTTGTGGGCAGCTCTTGGAGTGCAAGCCACCTGCTCCAAGTTTACAGCTTTGTTAAACTTGGTAAACATTAAAAATGGAATGGGAATGCCTCCAGTCTGTACAGTATCCCAGATCCTTCCTGAGAGGCCTTGCTCAGGGAGCTGGGGTGGGCTTGCCCTTGACCAGGCCCTTCTCACTGTAGCCTAGCGTTGTTCTGTTCGTAGAGATCCATATTGTCAATAAGTCTCTAGCAGAGATTGAGGGAGGTAGAGAGTGTCACAGAATCATATATTTGTAGAGTTTTGAAGGGGCCCCAGAGCCCTCAGAATATAATGTCTGTCCCATTATTCAGATGAAGAAGCTGTGATGGAGCAATGATATGCTCAAGTTATAAAGTTAGGGGCAGGACAGACTCTTTATCTCTGAACTTTTGAGCACTAAACTCTTTGTTTAGTGCTCCTTCCTCCAAGCCCTATGAAGTTAATAGATGGTAACAATGAAGGAGTCATAGCATTACAGAATGTTACAGCTGCAAGGGACATGGTTCTCAATTACCAGGATTTTTGGTTGCTACATGACCATGGGACACTATTGGCATTTGCTGAGCAGGGGCCAAGGATACTAAACAGCTTACAATGTGATGGTCCTATATGATGAAGAATTATCTTGCTTAAATACCAAGAGTACCCTCCTTGAGAAATACTTTCTCCACCATTTGACTTAAAATTGAGGAATTGAAGATAGGGAGGGGCTTGAGCAGGTTCCCAAAAGGAGTCAGCAGCCACCTGACCCAGACCACTCTTTGTCCTACTCCATCCCACTGAGCCCTTGAGGGAATTAGTAGCAACCTTGGTGCCTTCAGCTCCCTGCTCCCTCAGCTCCTGCTGCACTTCCTCCTGAGCTATTTTCAGGTTGGGCACGTACTTGGACTTTAGGCCCTCCTGCCCATAGGGCTGAAGCAGGTACTGGTGAACGAGCTTGTCTCTGAGAGTCCCAGCCAGCTTGATTTTCTTTCTTGATCGATGCAAGTTGATGATAAAAAGTGTAATGGACCCACGGACGTAGTTGTGGCTGAGATCCAGAGAAAGAGAAAAGGGAAAGATGGAAACAAAGCGGTCAGTTAGAAGCTCCTAAATAATTTATAGACTGTACAAAATATGAACACCCCAGAAAATGGCACTTAAAAACTTGGCCACCATAAACCCTAAAAGACAGGAAGGCCTTGTTATTGTGGTTTCTTGCAAAGATGATAGCCACTTCCTGCCATACTTCTTTGATTTTTGTTTGTATTTATTGCAATGATTTTAGAAAATATAATGTATATATTTTATGGCATATATTACCATGGTATGAAAGTAAAACATGCTGATTGCAAAAAAGGAAAAATGATGAGAAACACAAAGAAGAAAAATAAAATTCCCCATAACCCTCATATCTTGAAATATGATAATATTTTGGCAAACATCCTTCCAGTATTTTTTAGTTTATTAATTCGACAAATATTTATTGAGTCCTTTGACACATTGTTACTCAGTATTACATAACTGGAATCACATTATTTACGGAGGCTTTTTTCCATTAATGAACATCTTAAACATATTCCCATGTCATTATATATTTTTCTACTTGTAGACGAATGCTAAACTTTTCAATCATAGAAGTGTAACATAATTCATTTAATCCCCTACTTTTGCAGTTCAAACAATTCATGTTTGAAAATTTTTGCCATTATAAATTATGTCATGAAGGGCTTCACTGCGTATAAACTTTTTGATTATTTCTGATGGATAAAGTCCTAGATATGGAATCATTAGTCCAAGGGAAACGCATGTTGTATGATTCCTCACCATATTTTCCAGTTCATTCCCAGCGATGCACCTCCCTGTGGGAAGATTTTTTTTTTTATTCCTGCTCTATTGAATAATCACGTGATTTGCTTTGTCCAGTGAAATGTCAGTGGACATGGTAAAACTTCTAGGCAGAAGCTTTAGGACTCAGCCTATCTTTTGCCATGTTTCATTTCCCTCTGCCAGTGTTGTCAGTTGAAAACTGACGATGTTCTTGGCAGAGTCTGTTCAATTAAATGAAAATGATATGGGCAGAGGTACAGCTGAGCCATGATGGACAAGTAGTGTGAATGAGAAATAAATTTTCTTATTGAAAGCCATGGAGATTTGGGGGTTCTTCATTATTGCAGCATAACTTCACCTATCCTGACAGATACACACATTTTGATGACATTGATATTAACTCTCTGGGAAGCTTTCACTAATTTTGCCCCCACTTGCTCTGTATGAGAGCCCTTATTTCTCCATACCCCCAAGAGCACTTCCAATGTGTTCTTTTAAAATACCCTTGTCAACCTGAGAGGTGAAAATGGAATTTCAATGTTGTATTAATTTGTATTTTTAAAAATTAGTACTGACACACAGCCTTTTTTCATTTACCATTTAATTTCTTTTGTAAGCTGACCATGTCCTTAGCCTATTTTTCTTTTCTTTTTTTTTTCTCTGTCACCCAGGCTGGAGTGCAATGGCGTGATCTCAACTCACTGCAACCTGTGCCTCCTGGGTTCAAGTATTCTCCTGCCTCAGCCTCCCTGGTAGCTAGGATTACAGGTGTGCGCCACCAAGTCCGGCTAATTTTTGTATTTTTAGTAGAAACATGTTGGCCAGGTGTTCTCAAACTCCTGACCTCAAGTAATGGCCTGCTTTGGCCTCCCAAAGTGCTGGGATTACAGGCGTGACACCACACCTGGACACTTTTGCCTGTTTTTCCATTGATTTATAAAAACCATTTATTTATTAAAGAGCAATCTTTTGTCTGCAAAATTTCCCCCAGTTTTCTTTGACCATTTCAGTTTATTTACATTGTTTTCTAATATATAAAAGTTAAAAAAATTTATGTTGTCAAATTTATCTTTTTGATTTCTTCTTTTGCTGTTTACCTACCTCAAGATTATAAGACTATTCACCTTTTTGGAATCCTTTTAAACCAGCATAAGATGTTCAGAATCCTGAGAGAACTATATGCCTACACCCACAAGCCTTTCAGCATGTATCAGCAAAACTATAATGATTTCCTTCTCTCTGTAGGAAAAAATACTTTGTTTCTAAGGGGTCCCTTAGGGCCCCATCTGGATGGGTTAATGAGAGGAAACTGAAAAAAATGACCCAGCCCCACCTTCAAAGGAGTTCAGAGAAACTCTAAGTCAACTTTGCCCAGAGGAAAGCATCATTCCTTGTAGAAATAGCACCCCTCATCCTGGGTCACTCACCTCTGCTTCTAAAGGTGCTAATTAAGAGTTGAGTGACCGAGGACAGGTCAGTATGGTGACATGGAGTTTTTTTGGTTTTTGGTTTTTTTAGAAGCACAGTTTCCAGGACTCTTCCCTGGAGATTTTGATTCAATCTATTTGGGATTAGGGACTGGGAATCTTTATTTTAAAAAATCTTTCTGGGATATTCAGCAGATGAATTGGGTTTGGGAATCACTTGCTTAGAACAATCCATTAAGATTATTGGAAGAACTACCAAAGTATATTCTGCTGCCTGTGCGTCAGAGGATTTTTCTTGCATCTGCAGGAAGGTACGTTATTGTGTTCAAGGCTTTTGGATGCCTGCATTTGTGTTCTGATAAATTACTAAAACAACTCTTCCATCTGATTTCTCCTCTGCTGGTCCTTCTTAATCCCCTGCAGCATGTGAACTAGCTTTTGTAGCTAAATGAGTTAGGTCAGAAGAGAATGCCAGTTGATTTAAGCAGACTTGTGTCCCCAGAACTCTGAAAAACGATGCTGGCAGCAAGGATGCTGGCAGCCTGAAGCAGTGTTGACCATCATTAAAGAAGAATATCGACTCTATTCCATTGGTGGGCTTTCAGCTTAGCTTAGCTATCTGTAAAACTGAGGAAGACACTATTAATTGCAGGATATCTAGGCTTCAGAGTGGGAGCAAAATACATGCGGATGGGTATCAATTGTGCCAGACTGCAGTAAACTCTTTTGCTGGCTACCATCAAACAAAGGCCAGCAGTGGAGGAGGAGAGAGTCACGTGCTTGCATTTATGAGTTTCTCCTCTGCAGAGCTGGGGCAGAATGAGCCCCTGGAGACTGCAGAAGAGAAGGTGGGATGTGGGGAAGTTGTGGGTGGGAGGGAGACCTGAAATCACAGCACTGCTGCAGGGAAAGCTGTCTTTTCCAAGCTGTTTGGCAATGGTCTGATTTCCACTTACATAGTTCCCCTGGGGGAGACAAACCAGTACAGCCCGGAGACCCACGTGTAGAGGCTCTCAGAACTCATAGCGCCTTCTCAGGTAGGAATTGGCATTAAAGACTGCCTCAGCCATCCCTCTCCCTGCTTGGCTTATGGGCAAGGACAATTAAGAGAGGCCTTTTTGCTGCAAAGGCACATTCTTGGCTGGGAGTGCAGCACCAACCTGAAAGTAGTGTGTTGAGAATCCAAATTCCTAAGGAATATGTATTCTCTGACCACAGAAAAATAATCTTGGAGAAAATGCTGTGTGAAGGCTTGGGCTGCAAGCAATTGCTGGCCTTCTGATGTTGTCAAGTCCAGGTGGCTTTTGGTTACCTTAGTGAATGTTCCTTTCAAGAGAGAAGTTGTCTGAGAGGACCATCTATCTTGCCCCATGTCTCACTCATGGGTGAGATTTTTTTCACCAGCAGAGAATCCATGTATCTGGAGTTCATTTTTTCTGGCTGTTCTTTTCCCTCTTGACATCTTGTCTGTGTTGCCATGAGAGGAGGGGGAAGTGAGTCAGGGAAGGGCGGCTGGAATTGGAATATCCTACATGTAAGAGGTGGGGAATGTCATGTGGGGAGGTGCATCTTGACTTCCAGATAGAAAGCAGTCATGTTCTAGAAATGTCTCCAGTGAAGCTGGGAGGCTGGGAAAGGGAAGGGAGGATGATGCTTTGCAGTCCACGGTCATTCCCACTGAAAGTCAATGTGCTTGAAACTGGGTTGATCCATTGTCTCCAAATCTAATATAAAGGTTTTGGGTTCGGTAAAAGTCAGGCCATGTTTTTGCCAAACATTTTTTCCCTTAATTTCAAAGCCCCTGTGTATTTTAAGGGAAATTTAATCCACATGTTTCTGATTCATTTACACTTAACTCATCAAAATATTGTTTTGTAAGACCCATTTGATGTCCAAGAAGCCTTAGGAACCATTTTTATGAGTTTTTAAAAAAACTTCTTCTGAAAAACAGGAAGTCATGTTTTGCCAATAATAAACGAACTTGAACCCCAAAAGGCTTAATTTTGCTTCAACATCCACCAGGTTCCAATTGGTTCTGAACTTGGCTAAGGACCTCATCTCCACCCCAGAAATATACATTGTCTCTGCAGAATGGCTCATAAAAAAAGGCTTCCTTGTCAAAACTTGATTGTTCTCTGAACAAGAAGATCGAGGGTGAGAACTGCCATTCTGCCAGTGTCCTAATTTGTTAATTCTAGAACAGAAAACAGAATAGCACCTGCTGGTGTTGGTATGAGAATCTAACATTTTCTCCCAAATCAATCATAAGAGACAACGCTCTACAATGTCAGAAATGACCCACAATGCAAGGGGCTGCCATGACAGGCATTGAGGTATCCACGCAGAGGTTGCATGACTGCCAGGGAGATGTGAAATGCATTCCTGTGTTGAACAGGACACTGGGCTGAATGATCTCTAAGGGCTCTTTCCAAATGTAACATTCTTTGCATTATTAATGCTGTTATTTGCATGTAGGAGTGATACCACAGAACCTTTGAAATTCAATAAAATAAATGCAAATATCTGGCAAGATGCTTGTCACACAGCAAGTATTCAAAACACACTAGAGTGCAGGGGTTGCTGTTTTAATAGACACTTTCTCTGGATTATTCTACTCATAAGTTTATACCTTCTCTCCCAATCACTGGTTTGACACACGGCAGATATTTTCAGAGTATGGGTCAAGGTTGAATAGTGTGAATCCACCATGGCCGCTCTGGGATGATTCTGTGATTTTGTCCTGTTGGCCACAGATACATGACTCAACAGTGCTTCCTTAACGGCACATGGTTTCTCAGAGAGGTGAGCAGACACTTCTATCTTTGAGCTATCCTAGCTAAGCACTGATACCTATTGACATGGAGGAGCCCTGCAACCTCAGCCAGCTCCATGCATTCATGGTGGGTTTTCTTTATGAATCTAATAGAAACAAAAACACCTTCACCCCAATTATTATCATTAGGGTCATATGTAGAATAGATTATGAAATTCTTTTCTTTCTGTCTTTTTAACAGGGACAGAGGTTGTACTGATAGACGCCCGGTGACACCGTTTCTCCAGAGAGGTTCTGGAGTAACTTTGCATAGAAATTAGGGGAAAGCTGGTGGTGTAGACAGAGAGTATTGAATGCAGATGATTTCAGTAACTTGTCTGAGGTCTCATGGTAGGGAATGGTAGAATTCCTAACCACTCCACCATATCATTTTCTTCTGGCTGATGTGGTAATATCAAAGGGGAAGAAAGCTTTAACTCTAAATCAGCAGTAACATCTTGATGCCCAATTTCTGCATTCATTCATTCATTCATTCATTAGCAAACATTTCCTAGGATCTTCATGCCAGTCACTACATTAGATATAAAGAATACAAAAATGAATGAGACACTGGCCCTGAGTTCATGGTATACTTAGACTATTAA
Organism: Cebus imitator; assembly: GCF_001604975.1. Lineage (NCBI taxonomy): Eukaryota > Metazoa > Chordata > Mammalia > Primates > Cebidae > Cebus > Cebus imitator. The sequence goes on along the minus strand of NW_016107614.1, from coordinate 321,549 downwards.
TGACAACTTCCCATGAGAATGTTAAAGAATGAGGATAAACACTGAGTGAGATTATGTGAGGAGGCTTCTACGAGGAGACGCAAATCCTGCTAAGCCCATGGCTGCAGACATTTTTTCCCTGAGTCCTCAGACTAGTAGTATAAAGGCCACAGACTGATATGCTTTCCAACAGGGATATAAGGTGCCAGGAGTAATTTTTCTCTCTTGAATCTGAGGTCCACCTTTTGGGTGGTTACCTCAGGGCCAGGGCAGAGACAAGGAATACAATGTTTCCTTGTGTGATGATCAGATAACTCCAGGCCAAGGCCATAAAGCAGTCACTCTCTGTCAGGTATTGGATTGAGCTTCCTGTTGAGCAAAAGGGATGTTGACAGCCTCTGGCCTCTGCCCAAGCCAGCCTCCCCTCATTTACAATAGGCACTTGTATCTACTGACAAGACAACTGGCCCCTGGCCCCCCTCTGCTCAGAGTGATTCTTTGAAAAGTCTTATCATGATAAATTAATTGGCTTGGCTCCTCTCTCATCAAGGAAGGAGAAGGAGCATCTGTTGTAACCTGACCACTCCATGCTCTTTGTACTGTCTACTCCCCTTGATCAGCTCCTGATAGGCCTGGGCTGGAATGAAGGTCTGGCTGGAGGCACTTGCTTACCATTCCCTGCTCCGTATTCCCCACCAGGATTTCTTTGCATTAAGAGAAAGAGAAAGAATTCTGTTTTCCAGGGCAGCCTACTCTGCCTTAAACAGGAAATGATGTAAAAAAGCCATATTTGGCCAGATGGATTTTGCTTTAGAGACCCCGTTCCCCACCCCCTGCCCCCAGTTTTAAAGTTTTCCCTTAGGGTCTTCATGTGTTAAAATTTTTTATCTGCCAAACTTTATTTACTGATAATTTATTTTCCTGTTTTAAAGACAACTGTAATGACAACCAGTGCTTTGAAAAGTCTTATCAGTTCAAAAAGAGAAAGATAACCCCACACTACCACATTAGGTTGTTATAAGTCCAGAGCCCCCAGAAAAGGAAGCCCAGATTTCAGTTAGCCTCTTAATTCTTAAAATTACCAAAAAGATTTTCGACACACTGGAAATGGCTCTAAAGCTGGCATGACTACCTCTGGGCACTCCTTTAGTTCTGGGGACCCCCAGCTTGAGACACATTGGTCTAGCGCTAGTTTTCTAGTGGTGTAGCTCTCCAGCATGCATCTTAAGAAGGGAGATTTATTTTCTCAAGCTCTGCTGGTGGATCATAGGAAAAGATTTTATACCTCTTGACTTGGCTGAAGCTTAGGCACACAAAAAAGCCTTGTGGGCATTACATCAACTGGCACAGAGAAAATGCCCAATAAAAATTTGTTGGATGAATAAGTAAATGAACAAATGGCAAAAATTTTAGGAACCTTTTATGATTAATCCACTAAGTATGAGAAGGGAGGGTTTACTTGGAGTAAAAGCTATGTACCAGAAATTATTTGAAACCTGAAAAGAGTAGGTATGGTGATTCCAGAGGCAAAAAGTTTTCAATAAGATTAGTGAATGGAGATGAGTCTTGAAGGGGTCCCAAATGGGATGGGGTGGGAGCCCCTTGAGGTAGCCTTTCTGTGCCATCTCTCTGAGGACTTACTTGTGGTGGTTTGTGCAGTGAGCATAAATCCTTAGTTTGTCCCGGATCACTCGGCCAGGCCGTGGCTTCCGCTGGAGCCCAGCCACATGCACAGCCAAGACTTTGGGGCCGATCAGGCGCTTGTAGAGGAGAGAGAGCCAGTAGTCCTGAGGAGAATAGAGAGGGAGAGGGTCAGAGAGAGAACACATGTGTAGGTGTTCTGAGAGTAAACAACACGGGGTCAGAAATTGCTTCCTACGGGAGCAAAGTGAGTCATGACCAATGCGGCCCTAAGCCTATAAGCATGGTCAGCCCCGTGAAACACGAACCTGGGTTGATGATGAAGTGGGCACTGTCTAAAGCGGCCTTTCAACTAAACTGTGTAAGTGGAGTCGGCCCACAGCAGCATTTGAACAAATGAATCAAGGCTTTTCATATATGAAATAAAACCATTCGAGGCTTTATATTTTCAACTTTCTTTTCTTATGACTTTACTTTTATAGTGGTTTATGATTTCTGTTTAATTATGGAATGGACTATTTCTATTCCTTAGAATTGTTACTAACATGATAATCCAATCTGTCATTCTCCAAATATTGTCACTGAAGACTATTACTGCAGTGGGACTGAGGTGAAGCTTCTCCACATAGGAGACCAGAGTCCTTGATTCCAGAGCCATACAAGCAAACAGAAAAATGTTTGCAAACCACGATGCTAATTCTTGGTTATCCTCAATAGTTTGACAATAAAAAGTGTAAAGAATGTGATGCTTTAACCATTCTATGAACATTTGTAATTCATTTAAAAACATTCAATCTGTGGGCCACACATTTATCTGCACTTATAAAAGCCCAGTTTAATTTCTGTTGTATTTGCTATTTTAGTTTGTGTTTGCATTTGATATAAATATAAAATTTATATTTCTATTGTGTAAGCTCTTATGTATTATGAGAGAATGACTTTAGTATTTATAACTCACTATATAAAATAGGGCTTCCTAATATGTTTAGGACCTCTTACCCCACTCAAATTCCTAAATTCAGTGAATATACTATTCAGTGCATACTATTCAATGCCTTAAAGACATCAGTTGTGTTTTATTAGCCTTCACCTTTTCAGGCAGAAGCCTTCTGATAATCTTTTTTTTTTTCCTTGTGTGGTCATTTATATATAATATCAGCAACTTAAAAATATCTGATGAACTACATAAATCAGAACAAAGTCTCAAAGCCCCTTTGCCACTAGAATGGCTCCAAATCTGCCCTGAGTAGTGAGCTCTAAGCCATGCCCTACCATTAGCTTTAATTTTAAGTGGCCTTAGGATGGCTGTTAAATATGGTCTCCTAATACTAAAAATGGCAAATGATCATTATCAGTTATATAAATGGAAAAAGTGTTGTGGGTTTTATGTGCTCAAATTTGATTACAATTTCTGTGTTTTTTTGAAACTTTTTGTGTTTTTGGTGATTATGAAGTGGTTATCACATTCCAAGGGGATTTCCACCTTTTTCCTACTAATTTTCAATGTAGTTTCTTTTAAATAATAAAAGTTAAAAACTGCAAGTTAGCTACGATTAGTACTATTTTCTCAGTAGCTCCTCTGAAATAATTATAATAATAATTAGATATGAGAATGTTTCAAGGTATATTTCAGGTCACAAAACTAGTGAATGGTTGACCACCAAAGCAAATAGAGATCTATTTGCCTCCAATGGCTGTACGACACTTTCCTTCATGCTGTGAAGTACAAAGTCATTATTATATAAAGACACAGGCAGCTGACAAACAAGAAATTCAACATAAAGGGTGGGTATAGAATCTGGAAGGGATCCTTAGTTTTTGTATAGAGGTTGCCAAAATTTATTTTCTGGTTTTTACACTTAACAAAGCATTTAGAAGACAAGAAGAGCAAAAGCACGAACCACTTCTGTTTCTCTAGTTCCGACTCACTACAGTTCGTTCCTATTTTTCTTATCCTTCATTCCAATGTCTTATTGCAAGCACCCTCGTTTTTATTTAGGTAATTTGAAAAAGCTAAACAGGCTCGCTCTCAAAGTTGCATTTGGGTATGGCTATTATCTTTGTGTCACAGCAATGTTCACTTAATGTGAGACATATTTGTAAGCAAGCCACTCACATTCAGGAAAAAGGAGATATTTATTATGTTTATTATGCTTAATTCTCAATAATTATGTAGAGGTAAAAAATAAACTTATATAATCCCCACCATTATTGAGTGGCAAACTTTAAATTTACTAACTTGAAACTTGTCTGCCTTTCAACAGGAGCTGGCTAAATGCCATGACATTCTCTAAGAAAGTAGATGAGGGTACCTGGGCAAAACTCTAAAGAGGTTTGGGATAGATATATAAAAGAAGTTGATAAGGTTAATTCCTAATGACCAACATTTTTCCCAATTTTTTTTTTTTTTTTTTTTTTTTTACTGTGGTGAGATCCACATAACATAAAACTTACCATCTTAACCATTTTTAAGTGTACAGCTCAGTGGTATTATGTAAATTCATAATGTTATATGACCATCACCACTGTCTATCTCTTATCACTTTTCATCTTGTAAAACTGAAACTCTGTACCCATTAAATATTAACTCTTCATTCCCCCTCCCCTAACCTCTGGCAACCACCACTCCACTTTCTGCCTCTGTGACTATTCTAAGTACCTCATATAAATGGACTCATAGTATTTGTCTTTTTGTGACTGGCTTATTTCACTTAGCATAATGTCCTCAAGGTTCATCCACGTTGTAGCGTATGTCAGAATTTTCTTCTTTTGTAAGGCTGAATAATATTCCATTGCATTTGTATCCCACATTTGAACTTAATTTGCAGCCTTATCCTGGAAAATGTCCCATATTCGATGAGAAAAATGTTTATGCTATTGTTGCTAGGTAAAGTGTTTGGTACGTCTGTTAGGTCTAGTTGATTTATTTTGTTGTTTAACTCCTTTACTTCCTTATGTCTCTCTTGTTTTTCTTATCATTACTGAGAATGGGATACTGAAGTCTTCAACTGTTATTGCAGAAGTGTCTGTTTCTCTTTTAATTCTGGCAATTTTCACTTCATATATTTTTGTGATCTGTTATTAGGTGTGTAAATATTTATAATTGTTATATATTCTTGCTGTATTGAACCTTTTATTAATATATAATGTCCTTCTTTGTCTCTCATAATCTTTTTTTTTTAATTGTACTTTAGATTCTGGGGTACATGTGCAGATCATGCAGGACTGTTGCATAGGCACACACATGGCAATGTGGTTTGCTGCCTCCATCCCCCTGTCACCTACATCTGGCATTTCTCACCACGTTATCCCACCCCGACCTCCCCACCACCCCCGTGCTGTCCCTCGCTGCCCCCCCATCTCTTATAATCTTTTAAAATTTAAAATCTATTTTGTTAGATATTAGTAAAGCAGCCCTGCTCTTATTTGGTTACTATTTTTTTGGAATATATTTTTCCATCCTTTCCATCTGTTTGTGTTTTTGGGTCTAAAGTGAATCTCTGTGTAGACAGCATATACTTGGATCCTGTTTTTCTTTTTAAATCCTTTCTGCCAAGCTCTGTTTTTTGACTGGAAAGTTTAATCAATTTACATTTTTAAAAATTAATTAATTAATATATATTTTTATTGCATCTTAGGTTCTGGGGTACATGTAAAGAACATGCAGGATTGTTGCATAGGTACATACATGGCAATGTGGTTTGCTGCCTCCATCCCCATCACCTGTATCTGGCATTTCTCCCCATGTTATCCCTCCCCAACTCCCTACCTGCCACTGTGCCTCCCTTAGTCCCCCTGCCACAGACCTCAGTGTGTGATGCTCCCCTCCCTGTGTCCATGTGTTCTCATTGTTCAATACCCACTTATGAGTGAGAACATGTGGTGTTTGATTTTCTGTTCTTGTGCCAGTTTGCTGAGAATGATGGTTTCCAGGTTCATCCATGTCCCTACAAAGAACACAAACTCATCATTTTTATGGCTGCATAGTATTCAATGGTGTATATGTGCCACATTTCCCTAGTCCAGTCTATCATCAATGGACATTTGGGTTGGTTCCAAGTCACTGCTATTGTAAACGGTGCTGCAATGAACATACATGTACATGTGGCCTTATAATAGAACGATTTATAATCCTTTGGATATATAGCCAGTAATGGGATTGCTGGGTCAAATGGAATTTCTATTTCTAGGTCCTTGAGGAATCGCCACACTGTCTTCCACAATGGTTGAACTAATTTACACTACCACCAACAGTGTAAAAGTGTTCCTGTTTCTCTACATCCTCTCCAGCATCTGTTGTCTCTGGAATTTTTAATGATCGCCATTCTAACTGGCGTGAGATGGTATCTCAGTGTGGTTTTGATTTGCATTTCTCTAATGACCAGTGATTATGAGCATTTCTTCATATGTTTGTTGGTCTCCTATATGTCTTCATTTGAAAAATGTCTGTTCATATCCTTTGTCCACTTTTGAATGGGTTTGTTTGTATTTTTCTTGTAAATCTGTTTTAGTTCTTTGTTGATTTTGGATATAAGTCATTTGTCAGATAGGTAGATTGCAAAAATTTTTCCCATTCTGTTGGTTGCCAGTTTACTCTAATGATTGTCTCTTTTGCTGTGCAGAAGCTCTGGAGTTTAATTAGATCCCATTTGTCTATTTTGGCTTTGTTGCCAATGCTTTTGGTGTTTTAGTCATGAAGTCCTTGCCTATGCCTATATCCTGAATGGTTTTGCCTAGGTTATCTTCTAAGGTTTTTATGGTGTTAGGTCTTAAGTCTTTAATCCATCTGGAGTTAATTTTAGTGTAAGGTGTCCAGAACGGGTCCAGTTTTTGCTTTCTGCACATGGCTAGACAGTTTTCCCAACACCATTTATTAAACAGGGAATCCTTTCCCCATTGCTTGTTTTTGTGAGGTTTGTCAAAGATCAGCTGGTTGTAGGTGTGTGGCATTGCCTCCGAGGCCTGTGTTCTGTTCCATTGGTCTATATCTCTGTTTTGGTACCAGTACCATGCTTTGATTACTGTAGCTTTGTAGTATAGTTTGAAGTCAGGTAGCGTGATGGTTTTTGTCTTTGGTTCTGTTTATTATGGCTTTGTTCTTTTTGCTTGGAATTGACTTGGCTATGTGGGCTCTCTTTTGATTCCATATGAAGTTTAAGGTGGTTTTTCCAGTTCTGTGAAGAAGGTCATTGGTAGCTTGATGGAGACAGCATTGAATCTATAAATTACTTTGGGCAGTATGGCCATTTTCGTGGTATTGATTCTTCCTAACCAGGAGCATGGAATGTTTCTCCATCTGTTTGTGTCCTCTCTTACTTCGTTGAGCAGTGGTTTGTTGTTCTCCTTGAAGATGTCCTTTACATCCTTTGTCAGTTGTATTCCTAGGTATTTTATTCTCTTTGTAGCAATTATGAATGGCAGTTCATTCTTGATTTGGCTCTCTTTAAGTCTGTTATTGGTGTATAGGAATCTTGTGATTTTTGCACATTGATTTTGTATCCTGATACTTTGCTGAAGTTGCTTATCAGGAGGAGATTTGGGGCTGAGATGATAGGTTCTTCTAAATATACAATCATGTTGTCTACAAATACAGACAATTTGACTTCCTCCTTTCCTAATTGAATACCCTTTATTTCTTTTTCTTGCCTGATTGCTCTGGCCAGAACTTCCAATACTATATTGAATAGGAGTGGTGAGAAAGGGCATTCTTGTCTAGTGCCAGATTTCAACAGGAATGCATCCAGTTTTTACCCATTTAGTATGATATTGGCTTTGGGTTTGTTGTAAATAGCTTTTATTATTTTGAGATAAGTTCCATCAATACCTAGTTTATTGAGAGTTTTTAGCATAAAGGGCTGTTGAATTTTGTTGAAGGCCTTGTCTGCATCTATTGAGATCATCATGTGGTTTTTGTCTTTCGTTCTGTTTATGTGGCAAATTACGTTTATAGACTTGCATGTGTTGAACCAGGCTTGCATACCCTGGATGAAGCCTACTTGATTGTGATGGATAAGCTTTCTGATGTGCTGTTGCAATCAGTTTGCCAGCATTTTATTGAAGATTTTTACATCTGTGTTCATCATGGATATTGGCCTGAAGTTTTCTTTTCTTGTTGAGTCTCTTCTGGGTTTTGGTATCAGGGTAATGTTGGTCTCATAAAATGATCTGGAGGGGATTCCCTCTTTTTGGATTGTTTGGTATAGTTTCAGAAGGAGTGGTACCAGCTCCTCTTTGTATGTCTGGTAGAATTTGGCTGTGAACCCATCTGGACCTGGGCTTTTTTTTGGTTGGTAAGCTATTAATTGCTGCCTCAACTTCAGCCCTTGTTATTGGTCTATTTAGGGTTTCAACTTCTTCTTGGTTTAGGCTTGGGAGAGTATAAGTGTCCAGGAATTTATCCATTTTTTCCAGGTTTACTGGTTTATGTGCATAGAGTTGTTTGTAGTAATCTCTGATGGTGGTTTGTATTTCTGTGGAATCTGTGGTGACATCCCCTTTATCATTTTTTATTGCATCTATTTGACTATTCTCTCTTTTCTTTTTTATTAATCTGGCTAGTGGTCTGTCTATTTTGTTGATCTTTTCAAAAAATCAACACCTGGATATATTGATTTTTTGAAAGTTTTTTTTTTGGTCTCTATCTCCTTCAGTTCTGTTCTGATCTTATTTCTTGCCTTCTGCTAGCTTTTGAGCTTTTTGGATCTTGCTCCTCTAGCTCTTTCAATTTTGACAATAGGGTGTTGATTTTAGATATTTCCTTTCTTCTCATGTGGGCATTTATTGCTATAAATTTTCCTCTAGACACTGCTTTAAATGTGTCACAGAGATTCTGGTACGTTGTGTCTTTGTTCTCGTTGGTTTCAAAAAACATCTTTATTTCTGCCTTCATTTTATTGCTTATCCAGTCAACATTCAAGAGCCAGTTGTTCAGTTTCCATGAAGTTGTGCGGTTCTGAGTTAGTTTCTTAATCCTGGATTCTAATTTGATTGCACTGTGGTCTGAGAGACTGTTTGTTATGATTTCCGTTCTTTTGTATTTGCTGAGGAGTGATTTACTTCCAATTATGTGGTCAATTTTAGAGTAGGTGTGATGTGGTGCAGAGAAGAATGTATATTAGTGGATTTGGGGTGAAGAGTTCTGTAAATGTCTATTAGGTTTGCTTGGTCCAAGTCTGAGTTCAAGTCCTAGATATCCTTGTTAATTTTCTGTCTCATTGATCTGTCTAATATTGACAGTAGAGTGTTAAAGTCTCCCACCATTATTGTGTGAGAGTCTAAGTCTCTTTGTAGGTAATGAATAACTTGTTTTATGTATCTGGGTGCTCCTGTATTGGGCGCATATATATTTAGGATAGTTAACTCTTCTTGTTGCATGATCCTTTTACCATTATATAATGCCCTTCTTTGTCTCTTTTGATCTTTGTGGGTTTAAAGTCTATTTTATCAGAGACTAGGATTGTAACTCCTGTTTTTTTTGCTCTCCATTTGCGTAGTAGATCTTCCTCCATCCCTTTATTTTGAGCCTATGTGTATTCTTCCATGTGAGAAGGGTTTCCTGGATCCAGCACACCAATGAGTTTTGACTTTTTATCCAATTTGCCAGTCTGTGTCTTTTGATTGGGGCATTTAGCGCATTTACATTTAATATTAATATTGTTATGTGTTAATTTGATCCTGCCATTTTGATGCTAGCTGGTTGTTTTGCCCATTAATTGATGCAGTTTCTTCATTGTGTCTATGCTCCTTACAATTTGGTACATTTTTGGAGTGTCTGGTACTGGTTGTTCCTTTCTATGTTTGGTGCTTCTTTCAGGAGCACTTGTAAGGCAAGCCTGGTGGTGATGGCATCTCTGAGCAATTCCTTGTTCATAAAGGATTTTATTTCTCCTTCGCTTATGAAGCTTAGTTTGGCTGGATATGAAATTCTAGGTTGAAATTTCTTTTCTTTAAGGATGTTGAATATTGGTCCCCACTTTCTTCTGGCTTGTAGGGTTTCTGCTGAGAGATCCTCTGTGAGTCTGATGGGCTTCCCTTTGTGGGTAACTCGACCTTTCTCTCTGGCTACCCTTAGCATTTTTTCCTTCATTTCAACCCTGGTGAATCTGATGATTATGTGCCTTGGAGTTGCTCTTCTTGAGGAATATCTTTATGGTGTTCTCTGTATTTTCTGGACTTAAATGTTGGCCTGCCTTTCTAGGTTGGGAAAGTTCTCCTGGATAATATCCTGAAGAGTGTTTTCCATCTTGGATTCATTCTCTCCATCACATACAGGTACACCTATCAAACATAGATTAGGTCTTTTCACATAATCCCATATTTCTTGGAGGCTTTATTCATTTCTTTTTACTCTTTTTTCTCTAATCTTGCCTTCTTGTTTTATTTCATTGAGTTGATCTTCAATCTCTGATATCCTTTNTGATATCCTTTCTTCTGCTTGGTCGATTCAGCTATTGAAACTTGTGTATGCTTCTCAAAGTTCTCATGTTGTGTTTTTCAGCTCCATCGATTCACTTATATTCCTCTCTAAGCTGTTTGTTCTCATTAGCATTTTGTGAAACCTTTTTTCAAGGTTCTTAGTTTCTTTGCATTGCTTTAGAATGTAATCTTTTAGCTCAGAGAGGTTTGTTATTACCCACCTTCTGAAGCCTGTTTTTTGTCAATGCATCATACTCATTCTCCATCCAGCCTTGTTCCCTTGCTGGTGAGGAGTTGTGATCCCTTGGAGGAGGAGAGGTGTTCTGGTTTTGGGTATTTTCATCCTTTTTGCACTGGTTTCTTCCCATCTTTGTGGATTTATCTACCTGTGTTCTTTGTGGTTGGTGACTTTCAGATGGGGTTTCTGAGTAGATGTCCTTTCTGTTGCTGATAAAGTTATTTCTTTCTGTTTCTTAGTTTTCCTTCTAACAGTCAGGCCTTCCTGCTCTAGGACTGCTGGAGGTCTACTCCAGACCCTGCTTGCCTGGGGATCACCTGCAGTGGCTGCAAAACTGTAAGGGTTGCTGCCAGTTCCTTCTTCTGTTATCTTTGTCCCAGAAGGATACTTGCCAGATGTCAGCCTGAGCTCTCCTTTATGAGGTGTCTCTTTGGTTATATGGGGGTCGGGGAGCTGCTTGGGGAGACAGTCTGTCCCTTATAGGAGCTCAAGTGCTGAGCTGTGAGCTCCGTTGTTCTGTTCAGAGCTGCTGGGCTGGTACGTTTAAGTCTGCTGCAGCGTAACTCATAACTGCCTTTTTTCCCAGATGTTCTGTCCCAGGAAGGTGTGGCTTTATTTATAAGTTCCTGTCATTCTGCTCCCTATTTTCAAAGAATCCCTGCCCAGCAAGGAGGTAGCCTACTCACAGTCTGCCAGCAGAGGCATTGCTGAGCTGCCGTGGGCTCTGCCCAATTGCTGTGTGAACTTCCTTGCAGTTTTGTCTATAGGGGTATAGTTAGAACTGCCTTGGTAATGATGGTCTGCCTCAGTAATTGTGGACTATCTCTGTAATGGCAGACTGCCTTGGTAATGGCGGATTGCCTCAGTAATGGCAGACTGCCTCCATAATGGTAGACTGCCTCGGTAATGGTGGACTGCCTCAGTAATGGTGGACGCCCTTTCCCCCACAGAGATGGACTGTCCTGGTTCCAGCTGTGCTTGCTGTGAACCTCTCAATCCAGAGCGTTTCAGATTGCTGGTCTTTGTGGGGGTGGGATCAGCTTAGCCAGATCACCTTGTTCCCTGATTCAGCTTCCTTTTTTTCATTTTAACAGGTGACTCTGTCTCCCAGGTATTTCGGTCGCCAGTTGAAATGGCGCCCAGATTTATGTGAGTTTTTCTGCAGAGACCCACTGAGCCAGCTGAAACAGCCACACTAGAGACTCGTGGTCCTTTTCCATCCGGGAATCTCCTGGTCTGTGGGCAGTAAAAATTTGTTTGGAAATGCAGTGATCACTCACCTTCTGCGTTTTCGCTGGGAACTGCAATCCAGAGCTGTTCCTATTCGGCCATCTTGGATCCTCTCCAATCAATTTACATTTAAAGTAAACTACTGATAAGGAGGGAATCCTGCCATTTTGATGTTTTCTATATGTTATAGCTTTTTTGTCCCTCATTTCCTATATCACTGTCTTCTTTTGTGTTTGTTGATATGTTTTAGTGAAATGTTTAAATTCCCTCCTCATTACCTTTTGTGCATATTGTATAACTATTTTCTTTGTGGTTACTTTGGTATTACATTTAACATCCTAATTATAACACTCGAATTTGCATTTATACCAGCTTAACTTTAACAACATACAAAACTCTGCTCCTTTACAGCTCTGTCCTCACCCTTCTGTTGTTTGTTGATGTCACAAAATTAGATCTTTATACATTATGTGCCCCCAAAACATAAACCGATAATTCTTTTAAATACATTAGTCTCTTAAATTATGTAGAAACAAAAATTGGAGTTACAAACTGAAGTAACAACAATACTAGCTTTTAGACTAATAATTGATAATTGTTTTTAAAAGAAGTAATAGTCTGTTAAATCATGCAGAAAAAAAGTTAAAACCTATTGTCTTAATAGGAGTTAAAACTTATTGTTATAATAATGCCAGCTTGTATATTTGCTCATATATTTAATATTTATTGAGGTCTTTATTTTTTCATACAACTTTTAATTACTGTCTAGTATACTTTCATTGCAACATGTAGGGGTCACAAAATCTCTCAGCTTTTCTTTATTTGCGAATGTCTTAATTTTTCCCCCATTTTTGAAGAAAAAGTTTTGGTGGATAGAGGATTCTTTGTTGACAGTTTTGTTTTTTTTTTCTTTTAGCACTTTGCATATATTGGCTTACTGGCTTCTGGCCCTCAAAGTTTCTGATGAGAAAGCTGCTGATAATCTTACTAAGAATTACTTATATTTGACAATTCACTTCACTCTTGCTGATTTCAAGATTTGATTTGGCCTTTAAAAGTCTGATTAAAAGTGTCTTAGTGTGGATCTCTTTAGATTCCTCTTATTTTGAGTTTATTGAGCTTCTTGGATGTTTATATGCATATTCTTTATCAAATTTGAGATGTTTTCAGCCATTGTTTCATTGATTATTTTCTGGGCTCTTATTTTCTCTTCCTCTGGGACTCCTACAGTGTGTATATTAGTCCATTTAATGTTGTCCTTCAGGTCCCTAAGGCCCGGTTCATTTTTCTTCAATCTTTTTTCTTTCTCTTCCGCAGACTAGATAATTTCCACTGTCCTACCTTTGAATTTGCTGATTCTGTCTTCTGACTGCTCCTGTCTGCCTTTGAATTCCTCTACTAAATGTTTATTTCAGTCATTGTACTTTTCAGCTCCAGAATTTTTTTATTTCTCTACAGCTTTTCTTTCTCTTTACTGATATTTCTGTTTTGTTTATACATCATTTCCTTGACTTTTCCCACATCTTCTTTTAGCATCTTCAAGATAATTGGTTTAAAGTCTTTGCTTAGTAGATCTGCTATCAGGTCTTTTTCAAGGATAGTTTCTATGGATTTATTTTTTTTCTTTGAATGAGCCATACTTTCTTGTTTCTTTGTGTGCTTTGTAATTTTTTGTTATTGTTGAAAACTGGATATGACTCTGGAAATCACATCCTCTTCCTCCCTAGGGTTTGCTGGGTTTTAGTTGTTTTCGTTGTGTGTGTGTGTGTGTGTGTGTGTGTGTGTGTGTGTGTGTAATTGTTGTAGGCTGTCTCTGTGCCAAGGATCAGCTTGAGGTACAAACTTAAGGTCTTCTCAGGTCTTTTTTGAGCCTGCGCCTTTTCCTGGGAATGTGTAGTTACTTTCTACTTTTCCCTGTATACACAGTTGCTTTTGAATGTTCCTGTATTTAATGTCTGAAAGGAAAAAGAGAAAGAAAGGAGAGAAGGAGAAAAAAAGGGCACCAACCTTGTAAATTCCCTACAGTCACTTCAGCCAGAGGGGGATTGTATTAATGGAGGGAGGTGCAACAAAATGGTTGCCTGCCTCTATCTGCACCTCTTGGTCAGAAGCAGCCATCAGAGATCGGAGTAGAGATCCCTGGTATTTAGAAGATGGGGTATTTTTGACCACCCTGACTCCTGCAAGCTGTATGCAAACTGCTCTAGGAACACATACACAGCTACCTGACATTGGGCTAAGAGGTGGGAAACAGGTAGTCCCTACTGAGTTAAGAGCTGAAATTGACCAAAATTAACTACACTTCACCTTCTGAGCCTTTCCTTGAAAGCTGCAAGCCTTTAATAGACCTCAGAGTTCTAAAATTGTTACATGAAACAGATTCTGCCAGTGCAATTGTTGTCTGGGCAAAGAGAGAGATTCATGATGCTTCCTATTCTGCCATCTTCCCAGAATCCTCTGTAACATATCTTTTAATTTTGGTAGCAACAATCCTTTAGCTGTATATGGTATAAATATTCTGTTCAAGTTCGTAGTTTGGCTTTTATCACTGTTTTTGTTTATTTGACATGGAGAATTAAAAAAAAATTTTATAGGAAAACATATCAATATTTTTCTTTTGGTTTCTTCCTTTGTGAAAATGACCAAATTGCCTTCATGACCAGCCTGGCCAACGTGGTAAAACCCCATCTTTCTAAAAATACAAAAAATGAGCTGGGCGCAGTGGCAGATGCCTGTAATCCCAGCTATTTGGGAAGCTGAGGCAGGAGAATCGCTTGAACCTGGGAGATGGAGATTGCAGTGAGTCGAGATCATGCCATTGCATTCCAGCCTGGGCAACAACAGCAAAATTTTGTCTCAAAAAAAAAAAGAAAGAAAATGATCGTACATACTGCCAAAATCAATCTACAAATTCAATGCAATCCCATCAAAATACCACCATCATACTTCACAGAATTAGAAGAAACAATTCTAAAATTCATATGGAACCATAAAAGAGCCCACATAGCCAAAGCAAGCTTAAGCAAAAAGAACAATCTGGAGGTATCACACTACCTGATTGCAACTATACTATAAGGCCATAGTCACCAAAACAGCATGGTACTCGTATAAAAATAGGCACATAGACCAATGGAACAGAATAGGGAACTCAGAAGTAAACCCACATACTTACAGCCAAATAATCTTCAACAAAGCAAACAAAAACATAAAGTGGGGAAATGTTACCCTTTTCAGCAACGGTGCTGGGATAATTGGCTAGTCACATGTAGGAGAATAAAACTGGATCCTCATCTCTCCCCTTATACAAAAATCAACTCAAGATTGATTAAGAACTTAAATCTACAGCCTGAAACTATAAAAATTCTAGAAGACAACATTGGAAAAACCCTTCTAGATATTATCTTAGGCAAGGATTTCATTACAAAGCACCCAAAAGCAAATGCAATAAAAACAAAGATAAATAGTTGGGACTTAATTAAACTAAAGTGCTTTGGCACAGCAAAAGGAACAGTCAGCAGAATAAACAGACAACCCACAGATTGGGAGAAAATCGTCACCATCTATACATCTTTCAAAAGATTAATATCTAGACTCTACAACAAACTCAAATCAGTAAGAAAAAACAATCCATTGAAAAGTGAGCTAAGGTCATGAATAGACAATTCTCAAAAGAAGATATACAAATGGCCAACAGACATATGAAAAAAATGCTCAATAGGCAGGGCACGGTGGCTCATGCCTCTAATCTCAGCACTTTGGGGACTGAAGTGAGTGGATCACCTGGGGTCAGGAGTTCGAGACCAGCATGGCCAACATGGTGAAACCCGTCTCTACTAAAAATACAAAAATTAGCCAGGCATGGTGGCAGGCACCTGAGATTTCAGCTACTTGGGAGGCTGAAGTAGGAGAATTGCTGGAACCCAGGAGTGGAGGTTGTAGTGAGTTCACATCATGCCATTGCACTCCAGCCTGGGCGACAATAACAAGACTCCATCTCAAAATAAAATAAAATAAAATAAAATGCTCAACATCACTAATGATCAGGGAAATGTAGATTGAAACCACAATGTGATACCACCTTACTCTTGCAAGAATGGCTGTAATAAAAAAATCAAAACCCATAGATGTTGGCATGGATGCAGTGAACAAGGAACACTTCTACACTGCTGGTGGGAATGTAAACTAGTACAACCACTATGGAAAACAGTGTGGAGATTCCTTAAGGAACTAAAAATAGAACTACCATTTTATCCAGCAATTCTACTACTGGGTATCTATCCAGAGGAAAAGAAGTCATTATACAAAAAAGATACTTGCACACGCATATTTATAGCAGCACAGTTCGCAATTGCAAAATCGTGGAACCAACCCAAATGCCCACCAATCAAAGAGTTGATATAGAAACTGTGGTATATTTATACAATGGAATACTACTCAGCCATAAAAAGGAATTAATTAATGGCATTTGCAGTGGCCTGGATGAGATTGGAGGCTATTATTCTAAGTGAACTAACTCAGGAATGGAAAACCAAACATGTTCTCACTGATATGTGGGAGCTAAGCTATGAGGATGCAAAGGCATAAGAATGATGCAGTGGACTTTGGGGACTTGGGAGGAAGGGTGGTGGGGGCGAGGGCTAAAAGACTATAAATAGAGTGTAGTGTATTCTGTTCAGGTGATGGGTGCAGCAAAATCTCACAAATCACCACTAAAGAACTTACTCATGTAACCAAATACCACCTGTACCCCAATAACTATGGAAAAAAAATCACTGAATAACTTATTTAGATTTTTTTTGATGAAAGTATACTATTAAAGGCAAAATAAATAAATATAACTTTGAATTTTTATTCCTTTCTATTGCTGTAGTCTCTGCTTCAGGAATCTATTAGATCTCCATTCTCCGTTCTGAACACCTATCATCTCCTTTCTGATTATTTTTTAAACATTTTGTTTTTCACTCTGCAACAGGTTGTCTCGTTTGTCCTTCACATTGCTGTATCTATTTTCTCCAGGACTATTTCTGTTATTTACTATGTCTAATGAGCATTTTAATTGTTATTATAATTTTAGTTTCCTTGTAATATTTTCTTGTCTCCATTAGCTCACCTTATTGTCTGGCTCTCATTTAAATTTTTCCATTTTATGTATATTATGTATGTGTTTCCCATATACAGCAGACTATATGTAACTTACATGACAGTTCTGAAGCACATGAGACCCTACCATCCACTGTAAAATCTACTGTAATACTCATACTGCTGCATTGAGTTATGTGATTACTCTCTTTGCCATTGTTTCCTTACTTTATGTTTTATAGCTTTATCCACATATCTACTCCTAAGCAAAATATTTTTTAGTGTGTTAGCTTTATAAAAGCGGTACGTAATTTCCTGTGTCTTAATTTTTTCACTTAACTTTATGCTTCCAAGATTCATCCAGGTTGTTACATACACTTACAGTTTGTTCATTTTTAATTTTGTATAATACTTCATTGTGTGAACATCCTACAATTTATTTATCTGTTCTCCTACTGATGGGTATTTGGATTGTGTCCAGACTTTTGCTATTGTAAGCAATGTGGTTTTGAAATTCTTGTTCCTGTTTCCTTATACACAAGTGAAAAAATCTGGAGGAATGTTACTGCAGCTGTGATTGGAGACCAGCAGCAACTTCATCACTGGGTGCTTCAAAGAAATGAAAATTCAAGGACTTTACCCCAGGCTGACTGATTTAGAATCTCCAGGGAGTGAGGATCTAAAATTGTGTGACAATCTAGGTGATTCTGATGCTTACTAAAGTTTAAGAAACTTGTTCTAGTGTATATACCTAAGAGTGGAATTGCTGTGTCATGTACAACTATATGAATATTCAACTTTATAGGCTAATGCTCAATTGTTTCCCAAAGTGATTCCAGCTACTTATACTCCCTCCACCAGTGTCCATATAGTCTCCTCTTGATTTACATCCTTGCCAACACTCATTGTTTTTAGATTTCTTAATTTTCTCTTTTTGTGTGTTGTTTAAGAAGAACTTCCCTATATCTAGTTCATAAAGATATTCTATATTTTCTTTTTAAATTTTTAAAGTTTTTTTTCTTTCATGGGTAAGTCTTTAACCAACCTAGAACTGATCTGGGGTATTTGTGAGATAGGTATCTAATTTGATATTTTTCCATGTGGATAGTCCAATTATACCAGCATCATTTATTAAATCATCTTTCCTTTCTTTAATGATCTGAAATGACCCCTGCGTCCTATATTAAACTCCCACATATTCATGAGTCTGTTCCTAGGCTCTCTATTCTGCTCTGTTTCTTTGTCCTGCACTAATACCACACTGTTATAATTACCATTGTTTTTATACTATGTGTTGAAATCTGACAGAGCAAGTCCTCCTTTCTTGTTCTTCAGAAATGGCTTTGTTAATCTTTAGTCTTTGCTCAGTCATAGATACTTCAGCATCAGATTATCCACTATCCAAACAAAATCTGTTGGAACTTTGGAATTCAAATGAGGAGAATTTATGTTTTTATGATATTGGGTCTTTTTATCCATAAAGATAAAAAATCCTAAAAACTCCTTCCAAGTAGGGAATCTTTATTTTCTCTTTCTGCTTTGGAGGTGAAAGGTCCCAATCATGTAATTTTTCTCTATTAAGAGACTGTCCTAGATTTTTTATAATGAAAATAAATCTTTAATGGAGGAAAAACATGAAAACCTTTTAAGTTTAGAGAATTATCCCAAAAAACATTTTATTTTATTTTATATTTATTTATTTATTTATTTAGAGACAGAGTCTCACTTTGACGCCCAGGCTGGAGTGCACTGGTGCCATCTCAGCTCACTGCAACCTCCGCCTCTCAGGTTCAAGTGATTCTCCTACCTCAGCCTCCTGAGTAGCTAGGATTACAGGTGTGACATCATGCCTGGCTAATTTTTGTATTTTTAGTAGAGATGGAGTTTCACCATGTTGGTCATGCTAGTCTTGAACTCCTGACCTGGTGATCCACCTGCCTCAGCCTCCCAAAGTGCTGAGATTTTACAGGCATGAGCCACCATGCCCAGCCAAAAACATTTTATTTTTAGGAGTTTGCTATTAACCATTTAGTAGTGAGCAAAGCAATAAGGAAAATACAGTGTTAAGCCCCAAACTTGTCCTGTGGGCAGATTCACTGATTTTCCATTTCTTTTTTCCTTTTCTTTCTTTATTTCTTTTTCTTTTCTCTTTTTTTTTTTTTTTTTTTTTTTT
>NW_016107614.1:252295-301994 GCF_001604975.1 Cebus imitator | reverse complement strand
GCACCACTGCACTCAGCCTGGGTGACAGAGCGAGACTCTGTCTCAAACAAACAAACAAATAAATCTGTTTATAATTAGCTCATGCAGGCAGCAAACCACATTGCCATGTATGTACCTATGCAACAATCCTGCATGATCTGTACATGTACCGCAGAGCTGAAAGTACGATAAAAAATATATTTAAAAAAAGAAAAAAATAATTAGCTCATGCATATTGCTTAAGCACCCATATATTTGTAAGAAAGTTGTGTGTATATGTGTTTATAAATAGGTCGATAAACATAAAATTTAGAATAATGGTTACCTTGGGTGGGACAGGAGAAACCAGGGAAATGGGGTAGTAAAGGAACTCATAGGTTGATGGGAGTTATTGGTAACGTTTTAGGTTTGGGGTGGAGTGGTGGATTCACAGGTCCTGAGTGTATTATTTTATTTTAAAAGTAACATATAGGCACAGATAATGTTTTGTATATGTCAAATAATATATTTAAAAGATACATGAAGAGTTCTATATGATTTGTTTACGAGAGCTCCCTTTAGGAAGGCGACATTATTGACCCAGGTCTAGGCTGGCATCTCTGAATTGTTTTACCCAGAGAGAGAAGAGTTTATGATGATTTGCTGTTAGTTCACTATGCCTTCCCTCAGGGCATTGGAGGGTTTTAGTTTGTAAGTCAGCTGATGGTAGGTTGAAAGCCAAGGTGAATGTGTAATTTTCACCTTTTCTTTGCTCCATGTACCATTTCAGACTCCTTTTTCTTCCTTGCATTTCTCTCAGTCCCTATCTATCCCAGCTGTTTTTTTCAAACTCTGTCCTCTCTTTCTCTGTCCTTATTGAATCCTTATTAAACCAGCTCTCAGTGAATCAAATTAGATTTCCTTGCTCACCTCCTCCCTCCCTTCGTCCCTCCCTCTTCTCTTCTTTCCTTCCCTTCGTCCCTCCCCATCTTTCTTTTATTTTATTATGAATAGGTTCCATTTATATAATCACAAGTAAAATTAAACAAATGAAATGACTCCTGAATATTTCTTGAGGCAATGACATGAAAATGCATAAAATTATCTTTATGCACAGGATAGGAAAAAAGAAAGAATACACATACACATCTAACAACAACAACAAAGACATTGCATGGAAGATGGAAAGTAATGAAAAGTTTGCAGACAACAAGTGTGATTAAGAAGGAAGGCAAATACGATGATTTTTTTAATGTCAATAATAAAAAAAAAATCCAAAGGACGAAATGCATTACAATTTCCAAGGGACAAAGAAAGACAAAGACATTTTTTAAATGTATCAGACATGAGGAGAGGTTGAAGAAAAATAGTGTCCATTTATTAGTTGGAGAGAAACTAATAGCAGATGACACTAAAAAGACAGAGGTTTTAAATCTTTTCTTTTTCTTTAGTATTTGTCAAAAAGTCAATTGCTTTCTGAAAGCTAGACAAAGTAGTATATGGAGTGAGTCGAACCAAAGTAAATAGGAAAAGAGAAACTGACAGAAGGTTACAGAATTTGCTGGATTAATTGCTCAACTATGTGTTCCCTGAGGTCTAAAACTCCCTACCATTTCCTATAGTCCAGTGCCTAGCAGAGTGCCTGGCTATAGGAGGTGCTAGAATTTAATAATGGAATGCCTACTATGCTTACATTCTTGCCATCATGAAGTTTCTAATCTAGCAAGAAAGACAGTCCTTAAGCCAATGAGTTAAGCAATTTCTTAATTTTGGTAGTGCTAATGGTAAGAAGCAGCAGGCCAGGACTCTATGAGATCAGACATTAGAAGATGTGACCATATCTAGGGGCTAGGGAGGAAGTCTCTCATGAAGTGACATTTAAGATTTGAGGAAAAGAGGGGACGGGACAGAAAGTGTTTGGGGCAACAGAAAGAGCATATGCAAATACTGTGAGATGGGAAGGAGTTTGGTGTATTTGAGAATTTGAAAGCAGACCAATTCAGCTGGAGCTCAGCAAGTTAAGGCAATAGTGTGACAGGATGAGGGTGGTAGGGCCAGATCATATTATAGGCCTGAGGGTTTCAGAATTCATCTTACAATAAATGAGAAGCCATTGCAAAATTTTAAGAGGGAAAATGACATTATTTAATTTACATTTGGCAAGTTGACTTTCACAGCTGCATAGAAAGTAAATTGAGGAAACCACTTAAGAGGTTAGTTTAGAAGAAAGATGATAGTTTTGATTAAGGTGAGGAAGCTAACTTAGAAGAGGGTTTGGGAGATATTTAGGAGATAGCATTGATAGGATTTGGTGATTAATTGGATATAGGGAATGAACATAAAATATGATTCATAGCTTTTTAATCCTTAAATGCGTAAGTCCAGAGGTTGGGATGGCTACTGGTCGTACAGCAGTAACAGCAGCTTTTCTCTTCTCTCCTCATCCTGCCCTTCCTATCCCAACTGTAGCCACAAAAGCTTGGTGCTATCAACTTCTGCTAGGGATACACACACACACACGCACACACACTCTCTCTCTCTCTCTCTCTCTGTCTGTCTTTGTTAACTCAGATATTAGCTCAAGGGCCATTTTTCCAGGAAGCGTACTTTTTTTTTTTTAAATCACATTTACTGATAAATGTGAATCCCATGCATATTTTTGAAATGTTTTGTCTTTACTTCACTCACTATTTCTCATGTTTATTATTTCCAATACCTATAGCTGGGTAAGAGGACCCTTGTTTCAGAAGGCCAAGCTCCAGCTCTTCTTCATTCACACCCCTTTCCATGGGGCAAGTCCACACGACTAAGGATTTTTTCCTGCTTGGAGCCAGCACCGCTTTCTAGACCATGCTCTGAATACTCAGGACTCTGCTCAGATCTCATCCCTAGCTTGTTGCCAGGACCTGCATGGGCTGCAACCTGGAGTCTGGCTTCTTGAGAGCAAACAAGTGGGGTGGCACTGCTAGGCCAGAAAGGTGGCAAAGGGAACCTGCTTATGGAGGCATGATAAGGCATGGATTTGTGAACTGGACTGTCTACACTGCAGGCCCATGAGACTCTTGATGATATACTACAGAGCCAAGGGTAAGAAGGGGAAACTGGGTTGTGGCCCTGGACTCTGACCCTAGGCTCTGACCAACTCAGGAGGCATAGCGGTTAATACGTTAGTGAGTCCTTTCATTCTACTAGCATTTTCTGAGCACATATTCATGGTGTGTAACGTTTCCTGTGCAGCCTGGGGGAATGCAAAGATGAAAAAGACAGCCTTCTGTCATCGAGGGCAGCAGGGGCAAAGAAGCATGTAAACAACTCTCTGTGAAATGAGGCTTAAGTAAACATCACATGAGCGGGAACCACTTGTAGTACTTTGGGAATTCAGAAGAGGAAATGATTTTGTATAATTGGAGGAATTTGGGGACAGATTCACTGAGAAACAAAAATGAAGTGATTTGCTTAGAATTGAAACATATTCAAATTCTACAGTTATGTGTTGACTCTAAACTTTAGTTTCCTCATCAGAATTTAATGAGATAACATATCTGGAAACATCTATGACAGTATCTGATACATAAAACTATTTAATGTATAGCTGTTTCTTTTTATTTTTTTAGCTCATGAAAATATTCTACTACGTACACAGGTATGCTTCAAGTTGTCCTGAAAACATAACTATGGTGTGTGTGTGTGTGTGTGTGTGTGTGTGTGTGTGTGTGTGTGTGCTGGGAGGGTTTAGAATGGTTGAAAGTTTGTTGTTGTTGTTTTTTTTTTGTATTTTATTTTTTTTTAGTAGAGATGGGGTTTCTCCTTATTGGTCAGGCTGGTCTCGAACTCTGACCTCAGGTGATCTGCCCACCTCAGCCTCCCAGAGTTTAGAAGCATGAGCCACTGAGCCCAGCCAAAAGGAAGTGTCTTGAGATCAGGGCTTATCTTTGCATTTCCAATGCCATAGATATTGGGATTGAATAAATATTTGATTGAATAAATGATCAAATTAAGATTCACCTCCTGAAGCTGATGAGAATGAAATAACTCCCAGGGCTGAATGAGAATAAAGTAACTTTGCAAAGTTCAAAGGTCATGGTTTTCCTGAGCACTGACAGGCCTTGCTGCAGGTTCATGAGCTTGTTTAATCTCAACATTTTTTGCTTCTGGGAAGTATAAATGCTCTGAAGTGTGATGGCAAAATGACAAGTATTTTCCCTTCCTGGAGCCTCTTGTGTGATTTCCAAAGTTGTAAAAACCTAATTAATTCTAGTAGGCACAAATGCTAAACCAGTAGCTAGTCTTCATCTAGATATTTGACCTTGGAGAGCCAAGAAGAAATGGAGTGGAACATTACCGTTGGTTTTTGCACCAGATGTGGCAGGATGCCAGAGCTAACATGTGAGGGAAAGAGCTCTGCTGCTCCAACTTCCTCCACAGAGAGGGAGCTGCAAGGCAGATCCAGAAAGTTTTCATGTGACTTAAGCATCTTTGGAAATTTTGAAAGCTACTATTTCCCTTGCTTCCCCTCTAGAGGTAATGAAATCTCCTCCAACCCATTTTTTGACTACTTTACTTAAAATTGTCAAATGGCTTCCCATTGCTTGCTGGATAAAATAGGAAAATCAGTGGTTTTAATATGAATTGTCTCCTTACTGATGCACCTTTTTCTATCTGGCCTTTCATACTTAAGGATGTTGATGGTTTTCTCCATCCCTTCAAGGTTAGGGCCTTTCTGTGTCTCCACTTACCTTCCACTCTGCTCCCAAACCCATTCCACTCCCACTCCCAAACACACACACACACACACAAGCACATTTGTTAACTCAACTCAGGTATTAGCTCAAGAGTCATTTTCCCAGGGAAGACTTCTTGGACCACCCACATCCCTGGCCTGGGTGAAATCACATTTCTGTATCATATGTTCTTATAGAACCATTTCTTTCTCCTGGGACACTTGATTCAGTTTGTATTTACATATTTATTGGTGAGATTATCTGATTCATATGTGTCTTTCCTTCTGGCTTTCCTTCTAGACTATGAATTTCATGATGATGGGATTATGTTTTCTCACAGATGTATCTCTAGAGTCTAACAGAGCACTTAGAACATAAGGGTGCTCAATAAATGGTTGTAACTATCAGGGCCTTGAGGTACCTATGTTCCCCTTGTATGGCCTCCTGCCCCTTGCTTCTCTTACCCAGTCTTACCTACGGTTGGACTTCAGGTAATATACCTTTAAAAAATGACAGAATTTTTATGTTTTCAGCCTCATCAATTCCACACCTGAGTAATGGTGGGAGGAGGCATTTTCTCAGTGTGGGTTCCACGGCGCAGCCAGGGGCAACAGTGAGAAACATTTAACCCAATACAATGGGGGTATTGCCCGAACTAGAGAATGGAGTGGAATGGAGACACATGAAGCCCCCAATCTAGAATTACAATTCAGAGGGTCATCACATAAGGGGCACCAGAAGTACTGGAGCATGAAGTCAGAATTCCAGGTGTGCTGCAAATGAAAGCAATCATAAACCTGCACACAAAATTAAAAAGGTATGCCTTCATCTGCTCACTGTAAAAGGCAGGTGATGTTGTCTGGGGTCAAAAGGTCAAGGGCAGAGCTGACAAGTTTGCTGTAAAAAAATGACAATGATATGCTTTCAGTGAGAGCTGTTGTTTGGTAGAAAATGCATTTGAACTATTATTGTTTCAACACCTTGGAGAGTCAGATCATGAAAGTCTGGTATGCCAATGAAACATTTCCCAGTGTTTAGTATCAAGAATGAATTGTCAAATGGTACAGCCACTAAGGAAAAGTTTGGTGATTCCTCAGTAAGTTAAATATAGAATTATTACATGACCCAGCAATTCTACTCCTAGCCATATATCCAAAAGAAAGAAAATAGGAACTCAGATAGATACTTGTACATGAATGTTCACAGCGACATTATTCACAATATTCAAAAGGTGAAAACAACCCAAGTGTCCATCAACAAATGAATGGATAAACAAAATATAGCATATATATATATATATAAATATACATACACACATAAATGGAATATTATTCAGACATAAAAAGGAGTGATGTTCTGAAACATGCTATAAAATAGATGAACCTTGAAAACATGCTAAGTGAAATAAGCCAGATGCTAAGTGAAATAAGCCAGATACAAAAGGACAAACGTTGTATGATTCCACTTATATGAATGATCTAGAATAGGTAAATTCATAGAAAGTAGAATGAGGTTACCAGAGGTGGAAGGGGGAGGCAAGAATAAAGAGTTATTGTAAAAGGTCACAGAGTTGTTATAAGTGATAAAAAATTTTGGAACTAGGTAGTAGAGATGGTTGCATACCATTGTGAATGTACTTCATAACACTGAATTATAAACATAAAACTTGTTAAAATAGCAAATGTTATGTTATATATATTTTACCACAACAGAAAAAGAAAATAATGAATTTCTAGAAACAAACCTTCTTGACAGTAACTTGGCAATATGTATCAAAAGCCTTAATTGCTGCATACCCATTGAACCAACACTTCTACTTCTTATAATTTATTTTAAGAAAATAATCACAGATGTTTTCAAAGATTTATCTATAAGATGGTTGTAGTGACCATTCCTAGTTTTCTTCTCTAATCAGTTCCTCCTGCTTCTGGTCACAGCATCTGGATTTTCTTTTAGGAAATCATTTGTCTGTGGTTATATACTGTTTACTTAGATTCCCTGGTCTCCCTTGAGGTAAGCAATCATATTGGCCTACTTGGACTTTCTCAGGGAATCTGAAAATTGGGTGGTGTGGTCAAGCTGATTGAGAGTGGCTGGAGAGGATTTATTCTATGGAGTGGCACCGTAAGGAGACAGACCTTAAGATAGGATAGGATCCACGTACTTTGGGTGCCAACATCTAGATCTCCTATGTTTCCCTGGATCCTATCTTTTCCAAGCTGGCTGCTTTACCTTTTCTTCTCTGCTTATGTTACTTACATTTGCTTCCTTCCTTATTTTCTTACCAAAGAATCTTGGTTGAGTGGTCATCACAGCATTATTTTTAATGGGAAAAAATCTTGAAAACAAAGTTCAATAAATAAATTAATTGGTAAACAAATTATGGTAGATCCAACTATGGATACACTGTAGTCACTAAAAATTATATTTTAGAAGAATATAATGATGTCAAAAATGGTCATTACAGTGTGCAGAAAAAAACAGACTCTAAAACAGAATGATCCTGTTTTAAGGGGAAATAAAACATGTCTCTGCAGTTAAACCTGAAGGATACACAACTAAATGAAAATAGTTGTTATCTCTGGATAGTAGGATTATAGTGCATTTTCTTTTTGAGAATATATTCTAAACTTTCAGGAATAAACATTTAAAATGAAAAAAAGTTTTTATTTTTAAAGATGTATACTCATATTTCTGTTGATAACTTTCTCAGGCTTAAAATGGGAGATCTGATTATTTCTCTGCTTTCACAGTTGTATTTTTTTTAAAAAATGGATCTGTGTTTCTAACTGCCTTTTCTACAGTACTACAAACACCTCGAACTCAGTATGTAAAGTACCCAAATATATCAATTCCTCTTTCTCCCCACCAGGTCCACTGAAACTTACTTTAGGAAGCCTGTCTGAACTCCCAAGTCCAGGATAGGGTTTCTCTTGTACTCCACCCTGTGGAATACTGCAGTTCTCCCCACTGACCTCCAGCCCCTAAAGCATGGTTCACACTGTATGCGAATTGCCAGTTTAGCTGTCTTCTCTATTAGACCCTTCATTGGGAGAAAGGTCTGTGTTTGTTCATGACAATGTCAATGAACATTTCTAGAGTGCTTAAGATGTGCTTGGCCCTTCACATGTATTATCTTATTGAATTCAGGAAACAATCTTATAAAGAGGTAATGTTGTTTGTGCTGTTTTACAAATAAAGATACTGAGTCTTAGAGACAGAAAGCAATTTACCTAAGTGACACAGTTGTAGCCACAGGACCCAGCACAGGGTCTAGGTATGTAGTCGGTGCCTAATAAGTATTTGTTGAATGAATGAATGAAGGTACTAAGATTTGGGGATAAATCTCCCTATTGCAGTTTTCTGAATCCATAAATAAAAAGCGTTGCCAGAATTAAAGTGCCTGATGAAACGGGTAAAATGTCAATATGCAGCCAGAGAGGGGAAAACATCTTATCTGACTAACTAGTGACTTCACTGTGAAACTCTCTTAAAAATTCAGAGCCACTACTGCTTAGAGATAAAAATCAGTCCCATTTTTTTCTGCCGCTGAATGCTTCTGTGAGAATTATTAAACTAGGAAGGTACTCTTCACTGACTGAATTACATGCAGGAAAAGGCAAGAGGTAAAAGCGCTTCTCTCTCACCTGAACTGCCCCCAAAGTGCCCCATATCCCTCTTTGCTGCACTTGGAATACCTGAACAGAGCCAGAACCCCAGATGTGAAGCTCATTGTCCAGACCTTCACATTGTGAGTAGGAGCCTGAAATACAAAGAACAAACCTGGGACAAACATGATAATCAATGAAGCACTGCTATGAAAAGAACAGGAACAGGCTGCCCAAATCTCAACTTTAAGCTGGAATTCAGCAAGAAGAAAAGTAAGTGACAAGAAATCTCCTGCTCTTCACTAGGATTCGCAAAGTTCCTAAATTTACCAGGGTCTCCCTGACTCTGAGTGATTCTTAGTTTCAGGAGATATATCCCTAGTAGACAGATTCTTAGTTTCAGGAGTTATTTTTATCCAGAATACAGTAGGAATAATAATAATCCCTTCTTTCGAATCCCAGGAACCTGAGAGAAAGCATACTATTTCCCAGATCCTAAGACCCTGAGCGGGGCTTTCATCCTCAACACTATTGATAGCTTGGGCCTGGCAATTCTCTGTGGGGTTGTGGGTGGTGGGGGGCGGCGTGTCCTGTGCATTGCAGGATATTTCACAGCATCCTTGTCCTGTCCTATGCCAGTAGCACACCCCCCATTCCCCATCCAGCTATAACAACCAAAAATATCTCCAGACATTGCTAAATGTCTCTTGGGAAGCAAAATCACACCTCCTGTCCCACTCATCAGAGAACCACTGACCTAGAGTGTGGCAAATGGAAAACACTGGTTCATTCCCTTCCCATAGAACATCATAGAGTATCTCCTAAACATACATGTGGACACAAGATGCTAGTTTATTTACCTGGGGTGGAGGAAGGGAGAAGGTATCCCATTAACCTAACATTCCATGTCTGATGGTGATATGTAAGAATTCTAATATTTTGTTAATGTTCACTTAAGAACCTTTTTTTCCATTCGCCCAGCCAACTAAGGTTTCCCAGCATCATGGAATACTTGTATTACAATCTTAGTCTTTGGAATGGAGCTGGTTCCCTGGACTATTTTGGATTTCTGGATGTTTGTGTATATCCCTAGCAGACAGAAAAGCATGGGGTTTGGAGTCAGGCACCCTGGATTGAAATTCCAGTGAAAACTTTTATTTACCTGTGCTCACTGAAAGTCACTAACCTGCTCTGAGACGCAAGTTTCCCAGCCATAAAAACCTCCCTTATTTGACTGTGGTCAACACTGAATGAGATGAGGCCTAGAAATGTGCCTGGCACAGGCCTGGTTGGTAGAACCAGTTCCTGCTTATAAATGTTTTCTTCCTTCAGTGCTTGATTTTCACCTATGAAGTAACAGTAAGGGAATGCTTCCTTCCCCGTGTCTAGTACCCCAGAATATTCCTTCAGCTCTTCCTAAAACACAGTGAGAAGAGGTGGCTAAGTAATACTGGGATAATTAGGGAAGGCTTTTGAATGTGATTTACAGTTTTTGCCTACAGTTGGTCAGAAGCAATTTGGGAGGCAGTAATTAAAGACTGAGTTTGAGTGGATAGGGCCTTTTCACGGAGAATGTCCACCTATGGGTGAGAAGTCTGCAGGTGCAGAGGTTTTGTTTCATTCTGAAGACTTCTACATCATTCTGCAAGCTATAATGCAGGTGATGGTAATTAGAAGTTAGATGTAGATTCTAGTTCAACTTCAGCACTTCTCTAAGCCTCAGAATCCTTATCTATAAAATAGGACGGGCCAGATGTGGCGGCTCACACCAGTAATCCCAGCACTTCGGGAGGCCAAGGGGGGTGGATCACTTGAGGTCAGGAATTCGAGACCAGCCTGGCCAATATGGCAAAATCCCATCTCTACTCTGGGATGGTGGCGTGTGCCTGTAATCCCAGCTACCCAGGAGGCTGAGGCAGGAGAATCGTTTGAACCCAGGAGATGGAGGTTGCTGTGAGCTGAGACTGAGCCACTGTACTCCAGACTGGGAGACAGAGTAAGACTCCATCTCACAAGAAAAAGAAAAAGGATGATACTTGAGCCTATCTCATCAGGTTGTTGTGAAAATTAACAAGATAATGCATGCAAGGAAATCAGCCCAGTTCCTGGTGAGTAGTAGACACTGTGAAATATTAACTGATGTTAATATTAATAATCATCTTCTGTAAATGCCTGCACAATATGATCACGTCTGAATATACTCTTGAAAGGATAAATAATAGGGAAACAAGGTCCAAGACAGATAAGATAGAACTCAAACAGCTAACCAATCAAAAGAACAAGCTGAGGATAAAATACCAATGGGGAGAAAATGCAGAGAAAAGCAAGAGAAAGTAGGCAAAAAAGACAAAGGTCAAAAGTGAGTAGTGCAACTTTTTTCGTGAAAGCTGGGGACCAGTTACATATGTGCCCCAAAGTCTTACATTCAGGCTAGGAGCATGGCCCTACATTGAATAGAAATAGATAGATATTAGAATGACTTTTTGGCTAGATAGTATCATCATCATCATCATCATCATCATCATCATCATTAATTAACATTTGCTGAGCACCTGTGATGTACTGGACAAATAGAAACAACTAGGACACAGTCTCACACCTTGAGGAGCTCATAGTTTAGTTGACCCAAAGCCAGGAAAGTCTCTAAGTACAGTTTCTGAGCTAATTCTGAGGTCCCACGTTCCTTCAACTGACACATCTCTGCATGTTGGTGGGCAGAGGAGTACAAGCCCCTGTGGGCTTCGGCAAGTCCTTTTGCTCCCAAATACTCTTGCCCTCTTTTACCACTTAAGCTTTTCTGCACCAAAAGTATTTCTACAAGTCAGGAAAGTTAAAGTGCACGTGCTGTGCTTAAAGAAGAGGTTTCATAATAACCGCTGCCTTCTCGGCAGGCTGCAAAATCTGAGCCAGTGGAGAAATCTCTGGAAGGGCAATTGGAAGTAACTGGCTGACTCCTTTGCCCAGGATGGGCATCATGCTAGCCTCTTTCTGGATACAAAGAGTATAATCTAGTCTCTGAAGTCAGCTGCAGACCTAACTGCAACTTTAACAGGCCAACAGCTAGGTCAACCAGCCACAGAGGAAACATTTTCTTGACAGTCACTCTGACAGGCTTAGGGGATTCAGAGCACAAAAGCAAAGGTGGTCTCTACCCAGACAGCTCCAGGAAAGCCTGTGGAACATTGTGTTGTCCACAAGCTCTTTTGCAGCTGCTTCAATTAAAGAATTAAATTGTATCTGAGTAGCAGCAACATAAGTGAGAGCCAAATTGGATTCCTTCTTGGAAAACAAGCTACAGACCACGTCTTTATTGTGCAGACACTCATTAACAAATATGTTAAAAAAAAAAACAAAAAAAAAACCCAGTCCGGGAAAGATGTTTTCCTGCTTTGGAGACTTTTTAAAAAGCATTTAATTCAATCTGGCACGCATGGCTGAACCTGAAATGGCTACATTGTGTAACTGGTGGGAAAGCATGACTAAAGGAGTCCTATCAATCTACCCTCTGCCGGGCAACTATACCCAGAACTCCACCGGGTTAGAGAGAAGGGACCATTCTTCGTTCTCTGAACACGGGGGACATGTTTTCTATGCTTGAGGCAGTTCTAAGTTCAGGGTCTTTCCTGACAAAAATAAATGCTGGCTGCAGACAATGAGGCCAGCACCTCCATTTCTCTCCTCACTCGTGAGCACAAATTCAGTTGCTAGACAGGCTACAACATACAGACCATCTAAAAAGAGACTTACAAACCGCATTCCCAGGAAATGGCCCCAAGTAACCTCACATTTCACTTTTTAAAGTGTAGACTATATTGTCTGTGCTTTTATAGGGTCAACTAATCAGATCCTGATTAGTCGGGACATCAGATCCTGCTCTCCAAGATCCAAACTCAAGTGGATCCAAGCCTCACAATAAAGTGGGCTTCCAGGTGAAAGTAAGATCTATTCTTTAAGAAGAAACTGTATGTCTAATGGCTTTTAGGATATTTTCATTGATATTAGGTTTTATGTGATTAAAAAATAATAGTTAACTTTGCAACTTCCAAAGTGTATTGCTGTACCCTAAAGCCAAGGCATAAGTGTAGAATTATGAAGAAGAAAAATCAAGCTGGGGAGAGACAGAGCTTCTTTGTTCCCCCCATCCGCTACATGAGAAGCTAATAAGTACTTTGCTGTTTTTGAAGAGCAAAGAAGTGTATTAGGTGTGTGAGGCAGTGCCAGGGGTGGGGGAAACAGCTCTTGTGGAATAAGGCCACCTCCATCAGCAAATCTTTGAAAGGAGGAGATGGACACAGCATAGAGAAAAGGCAGAAGACCTGCATCTTATCCTGAGTCTGGCAAATAGTTTTGTTGACATCTAGTGAGGAAGACGACTGGTAATTAACTGGCAAGTCCGCACTGCCAAACTGGATCATTCCCAAGAGAAAATATACTAGAACAAAATTAACCAAAGTGGCATCCTTACAGTAGGAGTTTTTTTCTGGGCTGTGGCTTAATTCTTCCAATATGGATGCTGTCCTATGACCAGGGACAACAAACAGTTCTCTCACTTGGACACAGCACCGAACCATTGGAAAGGTGTTTTTTTTCCCCCCCAGCCATCACCTTGTCCTTATTATTCAGAAAGTAATTGTGGGTGAGTGTCGGGATCACTTTGGGGCAGGTACTTTGCCAATTTATATTCTTATGCTTAAGAGGTAGGTATACATGGGAAGGCACAGTACCAACTCAGTAACTGCCTCTGATATTTTCATACAAAACCACCCAAATACTGGAAATCAATATTATAAATCTAAAGAGCTTTAGCTGTGGGGTTCTACAGACTTTGTATAAGAAAACATTAGCTGATGAGAAAGTTAGAAAGAATGGCAACCTTGGCACAGAAACCCAGTATGAAATAGAATATAGACTCTTGGAAATGTGACAGTTTTTCGAAGGAAAGTCCAATTTCAGAAAACTGCAGGCTGGAAGATAGCTTACTGAATCCCAAATAAAGACATTACTATAAATTTCATTATGTAATCTGATAATTCTGACATTTACAAATGCATTATGACATAAGTCTTGAATTGCACAGTCAAACTCTCCATAGAAAATAAGCTGGGTGAAAAAATTTTCCTTATTTTGCTGTGATCACCATTCTGCAATTTTAAGGGCCAGTAGTTGTTTTAAATGTGTAAGTGGGACACGAAAAATATATTTTTAAATTTCCTTTATGATTAGGAATTAAAGTCTATACAGTATAAGTTCACTACCTGATCTCTCACTTCTGCCTCAGCAAAGTTTCCTTGTCAACTCTAATGAAAATATTGGCAGAGTCTCCTCCTATCTTCTCTACCTCCTTAGCCAAAGATATAAACAAAAATTTTAGATGTTCTTAACAGAAATTGAACGAGAAAGTACAATAGCTTAGGGGCCTTTCATAATATAATAAAAGATTTCTTTTGGAAGAGTGAAGGATTTCTGCTCCACTTGCTTTCTCCTAGCTACCCAATCCTCAAACGCTTTCTCAGTCCCAGGGTCAGCCTCATAACACGCAACCAGTACAGTTGCACATGGCCCCATGCTCCAAAGGGCCCTGTGCTTGGCTTAATGCTCTGCTGTTGACATCTTGAAATTCTCAATAACTTTATCTTTGAACTGCTGCTTTGTAAATGAAGTCCAATGGGACAATGGGACACGCGCATGAGTTGAGGAGATGTGCACAATATGCGTGTCCCAAGATCCTTGCTGTCATATTAATATATAGTGCTGCAATGCCCTATGAGCGCAGAGTTCTGGTGGAGCCATAATGTGGGTGGGGGACTTCAGCGACGCTCAAGTGAGTGCAAGATAAGTATGTGGAAGTGGGAGTGGAGGGACCGACTGCCTGAGAGGCCACACTTTCTTTCACCCCAGAACTTTTTTTTGAATGCAGGAAGAAGGCAATTGTTATAAGTAACACAAACAACCAAAGAACCTGATCACATCCTTTCTTTCTCATGTTACTTCTCTGTATTAGCCAACCACTTTTGCTGAAAATAATAATACAGAAGGAAAGGGAAAGATAAGGCAACCCTTTGTTCCTTTTTCGTTCAGTCCTTCCTTACTTATTAATCTGAAGGTAGAAAGTGTTGGAAGAAAGCACACATATTAAGAAGTGAAATAAAAAGAGTTGAGTTAGTTTTCTGCAATGTTTCTATGGTTTTGGTTAGAACAAAATACATATGTGTGTATTATACAAGCTGTGAAATATAAGTTATATAATTTCGGTAATTTTGCATATAACGAATGCTCTTATTAGCATTTAAATCATATGTGCACAATATAAAGATGAATGGTAACGCTCATGCTAATTATTTAAAATTTTAATTTTTCTTTACTTAGAACAATGTTAAATAGCACATTAAAAATACCATGACAAATCAAGAGACAGACTGGAAGAAAAGACAAAGCTTTCCTTTTTGGGACTTTTAATGGCACATTTATTTATTTATTTAGAAATGGAGTTTCACTCTTGTTGCCAAGGCTGAAGTGCAGTGGCGCGATCTTGGCTCACTGCAACTTCTGCCTCCTGAGTTCAAGTGATTCTCCTGCCTCAGCCTCCTGAGTAGCTGGGATTACAGGTGCCCACCACCACACCCAGCTAAGTTTTGTATTTTTAGTAGAGACGGGGTCTCACCATGTTGCCCAGGCTGGTCTGGAACTCCTGACCTCAGGTAATCCACTCACCTTGGCCTCCCAAGGGATTACAGGAGTGAATCACTGCGTCAGGCCTAATGGCACTTTTAAAACGTAGAGGACCCATATTGCATGGCCCATTTAGTCCTCACCCTAACAACTCTATGCCATCACAGTAGCTCCTTCGTCTTTTCATACAATTCATAGGCATACACCATAAAATGGAATAGGAGTCTGAAAAACAGAAGAGAGACTTGTGGACTACCTGCTGGGAAGACAGGCCTATGGGAGCCCCACGGTGGCTTTCTGATGATGAAAGGAAAAGCTTTAGGAGAGAAAACCATGGCCGCTGCTAGTTAAGGGAAATGGGAGGATCTTCCTTTGGTAAGAATTGAGTTTGATTGGTGAGACCCACAAGTTCCAGAGAAAGCAAAGCAGGTCTGTGGGTGTTGTGGTGACCTATTTACCTGGGTGGCCTCTGGATCTCTGACGGGCAGGAAGTGAAATATGGGAGTGGGATGGGTTGGGGGGCATATAACTCAGAAGGCTGAGACCGTCAGAAAGAGTCTTCAATGTTTTACATCCATAAAAGAACTCAGAAATTTGGCAGCATGAGTAAAGTCGTATTTGGCAGCTTTTAACACCAACCATGAATAATATTTGAACTTAAAATTTTTTGATGTAACACTCCAGTAACAGTATCTATCCTATGTATTAACGGTCCTATGAGTGGAAGGCAAAATTGCAGGAAGAACAATCTGAGAAGGCATTGTCTAAGAGGTATTTCCCAACATTGTGTATATCGTAGCTACTCCATAGAACAGGGATATGACAATTGTCATCATCTCTTGCACAAAAATTCCACAGCCTCAGAAGCTAGAGTTTCTGCTATTTCTAGCTTTCTAGTATGTAGATGCTAAAAATGGTAATACGTGCTACTGAAGGGCCTGGGTGTGGGCAGAAGGTATAGAAGACTGGGTGTAGCAAGGAAGTCTCAGCCCTCTGGGTATAATGGTTAGAAGGAAGGTCTAGATAGAATCTTTGTCTTTTACTGTGAGTTAGTGTTTGCACAGTTGTAAGGAAAACTAAAACTTTCATGTGGCTGTGAAATAGAATGTGTATAAGTCATTTATACGAATGTCATTCCTCTTGTAGCATAACAATCATATTATTAGGTGTATCAGAGCAACTCTGATGTAAGTTTTAGTTTGATTACAATACCAACTCCTATATTAAATTAAACTCCTGTAGTATAATGTTTAGCACTAGTTACGGGGAACAAGCCTTATTAAAAAATCACATTTCTTTGGTTCAAATTTCAGTGCTTGTGCTCAGGCAGCATGGCCATCTGCTCAGGACTTTAAAAATAAATACAGAGAACAATGTTTCTAAGAGACCTGGAGGCTGAAACACAGAACATGGTCATCATTAAGTTTACAGATGACACTAATGGGAAGAAGGGCGTGTTAGGAATTCCACATAAGAGTACATGCAGGGTAGAGGCCTGGGGAGAACATCTTAACCATAAAAGTAAATGATGGGGAAGGCTGGTTTTGTGTGGTCATGACTAGGTTAGGGCCAGGGCTCACTGGGGTTGAGGGGATGAAGCTGGTATAAATTTCTGGGGCATAGCACTCAGGGTCCAACTGTGTTAATATGAATTTGGATCTCTTGCAAAGATATTTAACTAGTCCACTCTTGCTTTGGAAGGGGTAGAAACTTTTTTTAAAGGGACCTCAAACCCACTCTGGGGTTTGTGCAGTATTGATGTGATTTAGGATAATACTATCCCAGATGTGCCTAAAAAGGAGCAGAATGTAAAAAATTATCCCTTGGTTTCCCCCTTAACCTTACCCCTCCCCAGCTGATTCATCCATATGCCCTTTAATTTCTACCTCCTAATATCTTTCATCTGTTCCCTTCTGCCCTGTTTATTATCATTAACCTAGTTGGGCCAACAGCTTCCTCCAGTTTTGACTCTTTGTGATCTGTTCTCCCCAGAGCAGCTTAAGTCATTCTCCTATAACTTAAATCCAATCATATCAGTTCCTTGTGAAGTTTCTTCACTGGCTGCCCACTGCTTTTGGACTGAAATTCAAGCTCCTTATCGTGATCTGCACACTCTGTATGATCTGCCCCTGCTCAGCTCTCCAAGCCTGTTTACTATCACACGACTGCTTTGCTACATCTAGCTTTCTTCTCTGTTCTTAGAACCTTCTGGACCCTCTTCCTTCTAAGGCCCCTGCACAAGATGGTGCTTCCTCTAGTTCCTCGAAAGTCCACCTCATTCTTATCCTTCAGGTCTCTGCTTAAGTGCTCCTCCTTAGAGACCTATCTTTACCTATTTAAAGTGGCTACTTCCCCAGAATTCCCCAACCCCTTATTACATTTTCCACAATCTGTTGGAATGATCTTATTTATCCAGTTACTTATTTTTATTTGCCTCTGCCCTAGATCGACACTGAGCTCCTTGAGAGCAAGAGGCTATGTCTGTTTCCTTCACAGCTATATTCCCAGAGTCTAGCACAGTGTTGGCACAAGGCTGGCACTCAATAAATATTTGTCGAGTAACTAAAACTGTCTCTCATCACAGACCACTGCCATGCCCAGCATATTTAAAAACTGGACCTCTGAATCCTACGGTCATTCCTAGGGAGGCTATCTATAGCCACAGAGCTAATGAATGTACCTGAATAGTAAACTTAACTATATATTTTTAACCCCTCAAGTTGCTGATCTGTGGTCCTCTGGTCAGCAGTGGGACAGGTGGATATAATTCGTGGTCCGGTGTTCTCTAAACCTTCTGTTGTAGCACTGGCAGCTTTGAAAAACTTTTTTTTTTCTTCTGTTACATCCTACCTACATTTTCCATGCCTTGGAGAATGCCTCTAAATTTTGTATCACCTGCATTCTCATGACAGTGGCTTTAACATCTGTCTTCTAGATCTCGCAGGACGATGAGAGAGACATTAATTAAAGGGATCCTCATCTCTGACAGCCTCCCAGCAGGCACTCCCTGCTTAACCAGAGCCACTCATCACTCTCCTGTGTTTGCCTTCCCCCAGCCAGGTTTTAGTTCATTTGACTGGCTTAGATCAAAATACACTTAAGTTTTGAAAGCTGAGCTTTATAATTCTAGACACTTACATTCTCTGAGTCATGTCATTTTCTCAAAAAAGCATATGATGTGAGTTTTAGAGGGCATTTCCGGAGGCAGAGCTGGAATTACAAAAAAAAGTAGGAGAGCAAAGAGGATGGACGATGCTTTGATCAACACTCATTCCCCAGGCCACATGGTGATTCCATCAGTGAAACACAGTGTGTGCAGATCAAACCAGGAGAGCCAGTGCAGAACAGACACCCAATTAGTTATAATAACCTTTGACTGGTAAGTGAAAGGAAGGAACTATGGAAACTTGGACACCCAGAACAAATTTCGGGACCAAACACCTTTGAGTTTCCTATCAGATTGTCAGGGGAAGGGCAGCCCTTTGGAGAGAAGTGCTGTGCATTCATTAGAACATGGGGAGCCAAGTGATTGGGAAGCAGCAGCCCAAATGGGCTTTACAGTTACTTCAAATGAAAAAGAAAGGCCATATATTTTTAAGAGAAAAAGCCATATAAATCTGACAGCTCCTCCCCACTCATAGCAAACCTCAGTCATCTCTAGCCAAACCACTCTATTTTCCTCACAGAGACTTGCATAGTGGGAAGACATTGTGAAAAATCAGTGGTAATAACCACAAGCCACTTATGATACAACCTGGTCTTAATTATGATGTCTTTGGGTTCATTCGGGGCAGGGTCACCCTCCATTTTCAAACACACACACATACACACACACACACACACACCCTAAACTCCTTACTCAACCAACACACACACAGTGATAGCCTCACACACAGAAGATGAATTATGCAAATACATTTTCTATTTTCTCTCTTAAATTGAATTAAGCTTTTCTCTTTTGAAACGCCTAAGTTATTAGTCTTAATAATTCTATTATCCAGTTAATGTTTTTATTTTTGTTGTGTTGAGATAGACTAACAGGGATAAAAACTGTATTTTAAATTTCTAGTTAAATATGCAAATATTGATTAATAGTAATCTCTATCAACACTTAAAATGCACATACCCTTTAACCCAGTCATTCTATTTCTAGGTATTTTTATTAAAGACATACAAAAATATACAAAGACATCCCTATGCATCCATCTTCTCCATTTTTGTACTCAGGCAGCTGAATTTAGCTGGAGAAAAGCACACAGTCAGGCAGATAGGTTTCACTTTAACATGATCTCAAATCTCACATACTCTCAATGCTGCCAGTTGTCCTAGATGTTTCTCTAGTTTCTTTATCAAGCTTGCCTTTCTAATCTCTGATATGATTTTTCTGTACATTTCCTTTCTCTTCAAAACCTCTTCTCCAGTCACTTCCCTTCCTCTTAGCCTTGCCTCGTACTTCAAGCAGTACAGAAAGCTATGATTTGGAAGCTCTTCTTTCTTCTTGCCACCCAATCTATGCATAATTGCCACTGTACCCTTTCTTTCCTCCTGCACAGATTGGATGTGCTAAATGCTGCTCTTCCCAAGCAAGGTTATGCTCTGTGTCTGTCATCTCTCGCCTTGTTTCTCTCCTGCATCCTCACTCCTCTTTCACCTGGATTTAGGTATGCTTACACATTTATATCTTCAGCTATGGTATTGAAAAAAGTTTATGCCACACCTAAATAACTGTAGAGCACTCTGTGATAGAGCACCTAGATGACTGGAGTCATTTCTGCTAACTCTGGCACAGATGGCGTGGATCCTTACCAACTGCCAGGGCATCATCTGGTTGGAAAAACCTGCAGAGCAACTTGGTGTCTACTGGCTGCTTTTGGTTTTCTTCTGCCTGCTTCATTTTTATTTATAGACAGTCATACAGAGAAGTGTATATACATGGGGACGAAGTGGGGTGGGGTTTGCGCTCTCTCCTGCTCAAGTGTACTAAGCCCAGCCAGATTTGCTTCAGTTCACCTTGTGTGTTTCATCCCTCACTTGGAGGACTTTAAATTTTCCAGTGGTTCTCACATTTTAGCATGCATAAAGGATCACCCAGAGGGCTTGTTAAAACCAGGTTTCTGATCCCCATCCCCAGAGATTCTGATTCAGTGAGACTGACGTGGACTCCAGAATTTGTGTTTCTAACAGGTTCCCGGGTGATGCTGATAGTCTGGAACTCTACTTTGAGAACTGTTACTTCAGTGGGGTAACTCTGACTCTCCTTTATCCATGTACAAGAGATCCTGTGGCAAGTGTCATGAGGTAATACAGGAGTGCATCCATCCCTTTTGTTAGCTCTCAGTCCAAAGGCTTTTGATTTCACTGCCTGACAGGCTCCTAGCAGTCTCTGTGGCAAGTAGCTGTGTGGAATGTGTCTGCTCTGCTCTGACTGGCTCCAGGATTGCAGCCGCCGCCCCCCCCCCCACCACCCATAGTATATACACAGTATCTGTAGGTAACCTGTAGCAGGGCTTTGGAGAATCAGATGTAGTAGAGGATGCAGCCCCGAATTCTCATCCCCTACATGATGCCCCCCGCCACAAGGCGGCCCTGCTAGAGAAGGCTCCAGGAGGAGCCAGCAGAGGGACCCTCTATTGAAGCCTGTTACTAAAGGAAGGGGTCTGGGCCCTGTGAGGAAGACCATGAAAGTCAGTCAGTCACTTCTGCCCTTGATTTTCTCTATTCCCCTCCCTGCCTGCCTTGCTATTTTCTTCTTCCCTTTCTTTCCTCAATATTAACTGAATATATGCTCTGTGCCAGGCACTATACTGTGGAAGTTAGGGATAACAAATGTGGAAAACCCAGTCCTCACCTTCCAACATTTTATGCCCCAGTGGTAAAGATAAATATTATTGATTACCAATTGTGTGACCTTTAGCAAGTTACTTTATCTCTCTGTGTGTCAATTTTCCTCATCCACAAATGTGGATCATAATAATACCTAAACGCATAGAGTTGTTGTGAGAATTAAATGAATTAAAACATGTGAGTACGCCATAAGTGCTTGTTGCTTTTTTATATTGACATTTAAACCAAGTAAATGTATTTTTAGGTAAATCAGCCCTAGAAGGTCCTTATTTCTATTTTTTTTGTGTGTTTAATTCAGAACTCTTTATCTGGATTTCAAGAGGGCCCTTCCTAAGCCAGGCCATGTGCAATGTTTGGCTGTTTAACAAGGCAGGCCCCGAATCTATCACTATGGCTGAGAAGCTCTTTGAGAGTTTGGGAATGAAAACTCTCCTGTTCCTATGTTGGAAGTCTCTAGTATTCCCTCAATACCCCCCCAAATTGTTTGTTACATACATACGA
This sequence comes from Cebus imitator, assembly GCF_001604975.1. Lineage (NCBI taxonomy): Eukaryota > Metazoa > Chordata > Mammalia > Primates > Cebidae > Cebus > Cebus imitator. The sequence continues at coordinate 280,693 of NW_016107614.1, read as the reverse complement.
AGCTTCAAAAATAGAGGAGAAAGTACATCAGATCCTACAACACAAAGGACCAGCACAGAAATCTTGAACTGACTCTTGAGGGAGCTGGGAATGGAAATCTGTGGACCCTTGATTCAGCCTGGGTTGAATTCTGACTCTGCTTTGTGATCTTGGGCCCACATCTTAAGCACCCTTTGCTTCACTTTACTTATCTGAAAAAGATGATAAAGGTCCCAACCTCAGGGGGTTACTGAGAGGACTAAATAATACATTTGGGTAAAGCATTATTATTACAGTGCTTGATGCATAATACCCACTTAATAATATTAGCTCTTGTAGCATAATGTAAAGAAGACCAGACTGGAAGTTGAAGTTAGAGAGTTTTAGTCCAAGTGTGTCACTATTAATGTCCAATAATAATTTCTGGAGCTGCACTTTTCTTTTCTGTAAAATAATGATTTCAAAAGATTCTTCACAGGTGTAATCGGCTTTTTTAGCCTCTATCTTTCCTTTCAGAGGGCAGAACAATAGTCTTTCTCTCTCTCTCTCTCTCTCGGATTCAGGGAACAGACTGCAGACTCTGGAAAAGCTTCCTTTTATTTGTCTATTTGGCCTTTATTGCTGTGGCCTTACTGGTTTTCAGAGTGCTGACCTGATTCTTTCTCTTTCATGGATCTGAGCCTATTTCCATTTCAACAGATGTTCTGGGCTTACTTTGATCCCTTTCTATTTTGATATTCACTGAGGAACTAGAACTAGATATACCCCTGCTTGGAGCCTCAGTTTTCTCAGTTGTAGAGACTGGATGATCTCTAAGATCCCTTCTAATTCCAATGTTCCATGAGTCTTTGAATCCTAACTGGTACCCCTTTCCAGCTGGTTTGCCTTGACTGCTACAAAGCTGGATGTATTCAAGGGCAGTGTGGGCAATAAAGATTTCAGCCATTGGCTAGGACTGCATATGAAGCAGCTGTGATGTCAGGAAGCATCACCATAATTTGAGGCTTAAACAGCGTAAAGTAGAATTTTATAGAAGGTAGGCCTTTGGAGGTATTTATGGAAGTCACAGTGGGACATTCTGAAGATATAATAATGCCTTAATACAAAATTTCCTGGCTTTTGAGTCACTGGAACACAGTGTTTATGTTTCGTAATGTTAATCACATGCAATTCTTCTAAATCTGGGATCTAATGGATGCAAAAATTGGTCCAAATGTCAATTTTAAACATATGTTTTTTATATTGAATAGACCTGTATAGTTCCAAACACCAGTTAACTCCTTGATGAAGTTAGGGTCTGATTTTTTTTTTTTTTTTTTTTCAGAGGTGGTTCTGATTGTTCTTCAGGAAAGGAGAAAACCTTAGATCACTCCAGCAGTGGGGTCAGCTGAGGAAGACTACTTCCTGAAACAAAGCATGAAACCTGGGATAGCTCAGTAAATACTGCTCACTCTAAGTAATGGAGGAAGTTGGGAAGCTGTCCGGCAGACTTTGGTAGGATCTGGAAATTTGAAAATTGGACAGAACAATGAAAGCCAATGTGAGAACCCTTTCATGGAAACTTTAAATGCAGATGGAGAACATACTGATTTTGTTGGTCATTAATAGTCATCTGAATTTCAAAATGACCATTTTCATTTTTTTCTACTGATGTGAAACAGTTTTCACTTGGTCCTCAGAGAGCAATTAACCAGGCTTTTTGTTGGTATCCAACAACTGTGCTTGTTGTTTTGTCTGAAGGAAAGGAGGCTGGGAGATGACTTAGCCTTTCAGGACAATAAGAAATTTATAGTTTAAAAAGTAGCAGAAATAAGGTTTAGACATAAGTGCCAGGACATCACAATGAGAACTGGCAAAAACCATGATATGGAGGAATGGGTGGCATCTGCTCTGAAGACCTGACAACTGCTGTCTGTTTTATCCTACAAGGAAATGGAGGACAATTCGACTCTTAAAGCTCCTTCCCACTTGGCGCTTCAAATAACACTGCCATGACTCATAAGCATTTGAATATTTATATTTGAATTGTCTTTTGAGCCAATAAAAGTCTTGGAAGAAATGTGCCTCATAGTCATAACCTGAGATTTTTTTCATCCCACCTGAAATGTCCGAGTTTAATTATTCACTTTATTAAATAGGCTTTTTTTTTTTTTTTTTTTTTACAGTTTCACTCTTTTTGTCCAGGTTGGAATGCAGTGGTGTGATCTCTGCTTACTACAACCTCTGCCTCTCAGGGTCACAAAGTTCTCCAGGCTCAGCCTCCCAAGTAGCTGGGATTACAGGTGTGTGCTACCACGTCCTGCTAATTTTTGTATTTTTAGTAGAGACAGGGTTTCACCATGTTGTCCAGGCTGGTCTCAAACTCCTGACCTCATGTGATCAGCCCTCCTCAGCCTCCCAAAGTGCTGGGATTACAGGTGTGAACCATTGTACCCAGCCTATTCATTAGTTTTGGCACCAAATAACTTTTGGTTATTTTGTAAAATCCAACTTACCACTAACAGATAAGATTAGTGATGGATAAGGTACCAAAGAATGTGGTATGCTCTCAGAGAGCAATTCCTAAAGAGATATTTCCAGATATTTTCAGCAAAGGCAACATCAGTGAAAGAACTACAGAGCCTTCTGAAGTAGTTTTTTTGAAGAAAACTTTCTTCATTTGGGTATACAAGTTCTAAGATGTTTGATAAAAAGTTAACATATTACCTCCTAAGCTTACTTCATGTGTGAGGTCATCCTTCCCTTCCACCTGCCTCTCAGATGTTAGGAGAGCAAGTGAAAGGATTCAACTTCGTGGGTTACCTGCAGAAAAATACTTTATACTATTTTTTTACTATTGTCTTTGAAACCTGCTTTCCTGTCAGTGAATGTTTTCTCAAAGCAGACTTTTTAGCTTTTAGATAATAATGAACAATTTCATTTTCAGATTTAAAAAAGTCCAGGCAATCTTATATCAAAATTAGTTTTTCATCCGATTTCATTTACATCTTTGACAATTTAGGCTTGACATAAATCAGAAAACTGCAATGAGAGGAGAGGCTACATATTTTTGTTTGCTGTTTATTTAATCCTCTCCCCTACCAATTCCTGAAAAAGCAGAGGAAAAGAAAAAAGGTATAATTCGGACAACAATCCCTATGGACTGGTGGTGGTATAATCTGGCTTTTGTTCACCCTCTGAGGGTGATGCCAAATCATGGACCCTTCTCTTGCCAGATATTTTTGTGGGTTCTTCCAATGCTTCCCTGCCAGGAACCCCCATGCCATACTGTTTTCTTAGGCAGGCAGTATACTCTGGCTGACCACTCTGAGTGGGCCAGGCATGGTGGCTCATGCCTGTAATCCCAGCACATTGGTAGGCTGAGGTGGGCAGATCACCTGAGGTGAGGAGTTTGAGACCAGCCTGACCAACATGGAGAAACCCCATCTCTACTAAAAATACAAAAAATTAGCCCGGCTTGATGGCGGGTGCCTGTAATCCCAGCTACTCGGGAGGCTGAGGTAGGAGAATTGCTTAAACCTGGGAGGCAGAGGTTGCAGTGAACTGAGATTGTGCCACTGCACTCCAGCCTGGGCAACAGAGCAGGACTCTGTCTCAAACAAACAAACAAACAAAACGAAAACAAAAAAACTCCTCTAAGTGTATACTGTTGATATATATCTCAGCCTCTTTCTGTTGGGGCATAATTCTTTAAAGATAACTGAAAGCCCACCCTGGCCAATATGGTAAAACCCCGTCTCTACCAAAAATACAAAAATTAGCCAGGCATGGTGGCGCCCACTTGTAGTCCCAGCTACTCAGGAGGCTAAGTCAGGAGAATTGCTTAAATCTGGGAGGCAGAGGTTGCAGTGAGCTATTGCACCACTGCACTGCAGCCTGGGCAACAGAGCGAGACTCGGTCTCAAAAAACAAAAACAAAAACAAAGAAAAGATAACTGAAAGCTTGGTTACCTGCTGTGGTAACTACTCTAGCCCAGGAGAAAGAGGCATCTTTGTTCTGCCCTCGGTAGAGATGTAATTTCGTAATACAACAGCCCCCTCACCTCATTCAACTGTTAGGGACAGTTCCAGCCTGCCTCTTCATTAAACCTTTCCAGATGAAAACCAGGCACCGGGCTCTGTGCCTTCCAAACTTCAGCACATAGCAAGGCTTCCCAAGAACTGTCGATACCCTAGAGTGTTTCTGGGGCCAACGAACCCGATCACTGAGGTTGGAGAGGAGAGGAGCCTTCCTCCTATTCCTACTGCCGGGCTGACACAGCTCCCTTCAGACACAGACACAAACCAAACTTCTCTCTTATTAACCTCCCAGTCGCCTCTTACATGCAGACAGGAGATGGGCAATAGGTCCAATCTCATTTGGGTCCGGAGCTGTTTTAGAGCTACCCTTTAGGAAGTCCTGCATGGACAGGTTAGCTCTAACTTCTCTTTAAGATATATGGGCACTTTATCCACATTGACCCCAGCTTTGGGGCTTCAGGTGGAATGGACAACAGAAAAGTCCCACTTGTTACAAAAGTAAAGGCTCAATGAGAATCAAAATCAGAGTCATGGCGGAGCTGAGAGGATATTTTCAGTTTATCATTAGAAAGATCATTATAGACACAACTGTTTCTTTACTGCTTTATTTTAGGTTAGTGGAGAGCCAAAAAAAACTGCTAATGAAGCAGGCTAGGCAGAAACCATTGAGGTGATGCTGGAAAGAGAGAGTACTTCTGATGTGAACAAATAATCCTGATGGTCCTTCCTTCTGAACTGTGAAGGCAAAGTGAACTGCGGATGAATCTGGTTACCAGGGATAGGGATAAAAGGGGAAGGTCAGGGTTGATGGGGAGATATCAGGAAGTGAGGTCAATATAATAGGGGTCCAGAGTCATGTTTCCCATCTAAGGCCAACAGAAACAGAGTCAGGTAAGGCTGGAGAAGCTTCATAGCCCTCAATCAACAGATTCCTGCAGGAGAATTAGCTCACTGCCAGGAAAGAGAACATCTAAAGTTTTAAGTACATATTCACTTTCTCACTCATGCACACACGTGCCAGAAATGCTTCCTGGTGCTAACTCTGTACCAGGGACTGTGGTAGGCACTGGGATTGCAGCAATGAATGCAAGAGAGTTTACTCAGAGGAAAACAAATAAACCATGTTCAAGGGACTAAAATAAGTTCAGTTTGTCTGAAGAATGGAGTGTAAGAAGACGGATGGCAGGAGATGGGGCCGGAGATGTAGATAAAGGTCAAATCATGCAGGTCCCTGTGGCCCATTTTAAGAATCTGAATTTTATTGTGAGGCAATGAATTAAAGGGTTTTAAGAAGGTGTTAACAAGCACTGTGTTTTAGAAAATAATTTTGACCTCAGTATAGAAAATAGATTGAAAGAGAGGCAGAAATAAGTTAAGGGGACTTGGGGAGTAAGATGAAGCTGTAAGTTAAGTTTCTAACTCAGGTGATTGTGTGATAGTGATGCCATTTGTTTAGATATGGACACTAGAGAAGATTCAACTTATAGCAAGGAAATGGAGAGGTAGGGGAATGGAGATGTTGAGCTTCATTTAGATAAATGTGCCTGTGAAACATCCAATTGAAATCTGAAGGCCAGAAGAGAGAAATGGCCAAGACATATGTATTTGTGAGTGACAAATAGATAATAATTGGAGATTGTGAGTAGATGAGCTGATATAGGATATAAGTAGAATAAGAAAAGAAATAGGACTCGGAAAAAGCCTTGAAGAATAGTGATGTTTATAGATGGGTAGAGGAAGAAGAGCATACAAAGGCAAATGAAGTATAGCCAGAGAGGTAGGCAGAAATTCAGAAAAGAACAGTGGCTCAAAGTCAAGCATTTAGTAATCTCCTTTTCTATCGGGCTTTCTTTATCTTTTTGTGGGTCCTGACAATCTCGAACCTTCCTGAAACTAGGTTTATCTAATATTACCAGCAGATTTAGGAACGTATTTATTAGTATTTTATACTAGTTTCTTGGAGCAGCTAAGAGCAAGCAAGGCAGTTGTTTATTCTCTATGTCTATATAATGTCCCCCAGAATATCTCATTAAGAGGCCTAGGTCAGTGGTTTTCAAGAATCTTCTGGAGAGCTTTAAGAAATACTGATAAATGGGACCTAAGCCCCACTCCCTGCCAATTCTGCTTTTGCTGCCTGGGAATTGAATTTTTTTGAAGCTCCCCAGATGATTCTAAATGTGTAGCCAAGCTTGAGAACTACTGACCTAGATCCTATGTAATTAATGTGGCTTTCGATTTTGCATCAGTGTTTCCAAATAAAGGACATATATTCATCTCTAGAGAACTGCTTGTGTAGCTTAATGGAAGAAGTGTAAAATTCGAGTAGGTCCTTCAGGGATACAAGTGAACAGAGGCATAAGCATATCCATTTGTGGGGACAGTGAAGACACGTATAGGGCCATAGCAGATGGATTCATGTGTTTTGTCAAGTACTTTGACACATCTTGTCTAACTTGTCCATAGGTACCCTGCAACATAGGCTAGTTCTCTCCCAGCAGCACCAAACAGAAATCAGAATACTGTTCTCTGGAATTACGGACCTACTACATGGGGCAAGGCAACAGGTGACTGCTTAATATTAGGCTCAGGAAAGTGGTAAAGAGGTTCAAATCAGTTTTTGGTTATCTCTTGTCAAACCATTTTAGCAACGAATCAACTCCACAATATTTAACAGTCTGGTAACTACAAGGCATGACACTTACCATTCCTTAAAAAGCATGTTATGAGGCCAGGCATAATGGCGCACACCTGTAATCCCAACACTTTTAGAGGCCAAGGTGGGTGGATCACCCGAGGTCAGGAGTTCGAGAGCAGCCTGACCAACATGGCAAAACCCTGTCTGTACTAATAATACAAAAATTAGCTGGGTGTGGTTGTAATCCCAGCTACTCGAGGCTGAGGCAGGAGAATCGCTTGAACCTGGGAAGCAGAGGTTACAGTGAGCCAAGATTGTGCCATTGCACTCCAGGTTGGGAGACAGAGCGAGACTCAGTCTCAAAAATAAATAAATAAATAAAAAGAGCATGTTAAGAAAGCTGTTTGTATGATCCTATTTTTAGCATTTTACTCAGATTATTAGAAAAGTGTGGATGGCATTCTACTTCAGGGACTTTCTCATCTACCACTTTGTTACCCTCTCTATATCTCCTTTCTTTGTTCCTGGCTCTCTGCCCTATACCACCTTTCTTCACCCTCCCTTTAATTGGATTTGTTTTCTTCTCTTTCTCGCACACCTCTGCCTCTTTCAGTTTCTTGGCATTTTGCCATAAGCACTTTGACTCTTCTTTTAACTTCCGTGGTCATTCCTGGGTTTACCTCCACCTTAGGCACACCTTTCCTCGTCTGTCTTCTGCCATTATCCCTGCACCCTTCAACAGTCTTCCTTTATCTTTAAGAGAAGGCACTATAGGAGAAATAGCCCTTGAGTGGAGAAGGAGGGAACTGGGGTTTCAGGCTCTGCCTGGTCAGTGACAGCAGTATGTCCTGGGATAAGCCACTTACACATTCTGGGTCTCAGTTTCTGCACATAAAAATAAAGTTGGTATGAGTCAGTGGTTCTGAATAGGGATAGAAATGGTCTCTTTTGTTCATTGTGTATCCTCGGTAACTAAAAGAATGCTAGGAACATAGTAGGAGGTCAAAAATTTTTGTGGCATAAATGACTAAATTTGTTGCCTGAATAGACCACCAATGGCAGAGCATATACATTAAATCATTTTTTAGCATAGGGTTGAATTTGCATATATTCATACATATGTTTTCTCCTAGTTTCTCTTGGGCATGAAAACCTACATTTGTGTGAATTTTGAGCAAGGTCTGTGATCTGTAAATGGTGTGACATAAATTGGCCCATGAGCTAAAGGGCTCATGACCTTGACCATTGTGGAATCATAAAGATGTAGTAGGCCAAATGCAATTCTAGGTGGTTTGAGCATTCTCTAAAGCCATTTACAAGTGTGTCTTAAACACATTTTTTAGAAAATCAAGAGCATATGAACAAAGCGAAAGAATCATTTTTGAAAAACAGACTACATAAATAGAGAACAGAATCCAGAACATCTTGGAGTAATAAGTCAAAGATATAAAACATAAACTTCTTCAAAAGTACATAAATAACCGAAATAGATAATGCTTGCTCTCTGAAATATAGTTTGCAAGATGGAGAGAAGGTTAAACAGCAAGAAAATTAAGTAAACAAAAGCAACTAATCCATAGCACATTAAGACTGATAATACAGTCAGGAAACAGCAAATTTGAAGTGAAGAGCCATTTCAAATGCATCCACCATGATGTAATTGGACTCTAGATGTAAAGAGGAAATATGAGGATAATTAAATTTGAGATTGTGTGAACTTAAGGACTATACTATAAACTGTATCAAATAAAAAAGGAAAATCAAGAACAATGTTAGGAAGAGAAATAGCTTTTCTTTTTAAAATAATCTTTAGGACTCAGGTGACTCATTAGATAGAGAATTATCCATTCATTCTCTTCTTATAATTAAAAAAACAGATTTTAATGTAATAAATTAGAGTTGGGTAAATGTTTAGAATCGTTGTAGTTGTAAAAAGTTTTTCTCCTTTCAATTATAATTAAAAAGACTTTAACTTTATGCTGTCCTTACACTGTGACTCTAGTGTTTCATTGTCAAAATTTAATTTTTAAAAGGTGACCTTTGTTCTTCTGAAATGTACTGCATATGACAAATTCCAAGTGGAAGAATTACCAAGGCTTTCACATTTACTCCATCAGAAGCTCTGTTCCCACACAGAGCTCTGTCAGGAGCTAGCCAGGGCTGCCAGCCTTCAATGGACTTGTTTCTACCCTCCTATCTATCTCTCAGTGCCAGCTCTGCACCTTTCAATCAAAGAACCAGTCTTGGTGGAGGGTTTCTTCTGAATGTCAACCTCTTTTTTGCTCTGAAACAAAATGTCTTCAAACAACACTAGGGACACAGGGGTCTAGAAATCTGAATATACAGGCTTAGCCATTCTACCCGCAGGTGAGAGGAATACAGTGTGGGGGCAAAAGCAAAGGAACAAATCACTCTTTTAATCTTCTGAGATATTAACCAGTCATTCAGCCAATAACATATACAGTGAGCATACACTCTGTGCCAGGTCCTGTGATAGATACTGGCATACAGGGGGAAAAAGACAGACAATAGCTCTCTCCTCATGGCACTTAGGTTCTATCTATCTATTTATTAAAACACTGTAATTGTCTTCACAAACTACTTAAAAAACTCAAGTGAAAATATTAAAACTGATTTGTCCATGTTTAAGCATTCATTTAAATTCAGAATTACTTAAACTAGACAAAATTTTAAGAAATTGAGGAAGAGGTCTCTCTCTTCTACAATAATTCAATTTAAATATGTATAATATATTTATGAGATTCCAGGCAGTATCTGGGCATTGGAAATACAGATATGCACAACACATAGCCTTGTCTTCCAAAGCTGATGGTCTCATAGAGGGACAAAAATGCCCATAAATAACTATAATATAAATAATGATAGTCATATATTCCATAATAGAACAAAGCATTATGGTCACAGAGAAGAACATATTACTCACTTCTAATAGCTCTTATGAAACTTTGGTTGTAATCCTGATTTTCTGATGACTTAGTGAATGGTGCTAGACAGAAAAAGTATATTGTTGACAGTGGGTAGGCAAATTTCCTTTCCCCTCTATTTCCTTGTATACTTTCAGAAATCCAGAGATGAGGCTGGGCATGGTGGCTCACACCTGTAATCCCAGCACTTTGGGAGGCTGAGGTGGGAGGATTGCTTGAGGTCAGGAGTTCAAGACCAGCCTGGACAATGTAGCAAAACCCCGTCTCTACTAAAACTACAAAAATTAGGTGGGTGTGGTGGTGTGCTCACGTAATCCCAGCTACTCGGGAGACTGAGACAGGAGAATCACTTGAACCTGGGAGGCAGAGGTTGCAGTGAGCAGAGATAACACCACTGCACTGCAGCCTGGGCAACAGAGTGAGACTCCATCTCAAAAAAAAAAAAAACAAAAAAGAAATTCAGAGACGAATGTCTTTTCAACCTTTAGGTAAGGGAAACAGGAGCTTCTCTGAGCACTGACATAGGCATTCCATAGTAGGAATTGCACAGGAACACACTTGGAAACTGAGACATTAGACCCACTCCCCCTGCCCTTATTTCTACAACCAATTTCTTCAGCATCTGGCATCTTGAAAGGGTCAAGAAAAACAAGAATATTAATCTTACTGTGATACTCATATTTTTCTCACTGTGGCGGATAAGAGGATCAACCTTTCGATTCATCTTATACGAGATCCCCATTGAATTTCTCACAGGACGGATTCCCAAATCATCCCTGCTCCCACAGAGTCCCATAATCGCATCTTCTTTTGCCCACTTGCAGCTGATACCTTCAAGTCCTATTTTCTTACAAAGCTGTATGTCATCTGATATGAGTATCCTAAAGTACTCATGTTAAGGTTCCATTCCAGCAACCTCAAAATCTTTATCATCTGACAGTATACTGGTTAAGAGTAGAAATTCTAGAACCGAATTACCTGGAATTAAATTTTGCTTATACCACTTACTGCCTTTGAGACATTGGGCTAAAAAAAAAGGTAAGCCTCAGTTTTTTCATCTGCAAAATGAGGAAATTAATAGTATTTACCTTATATAGTTGTTGATAAGGTTAAATTAAATACTTCTAGATTACTTAGAACAGAACCTGATAGTCCACAAAACTACAAAATAACTATTATTATTATTCCTCCATTGCTGAGAATGAAGATACATGTCATATTTGTTAAAGGTCCTCTTTTCTCTGGCCTCCTTCAGATGTTGACTTTAATTATGTGCATCTTATATCTTGACTTATTTCCATTAAGTCTCTTCCCTTGCTACTTCAAAATTCCATTTAAAAAACCTATTTGCTTATCCTGCTACAGTACTGTGCGTCTCCCTTGCAGCACTGTCAAACTTCTTTTTTTTTTTTTTTTTTTTTAAAGAAATTTTTATTACACAAAGGTTGTCACATAATTGGATATTTCTCTGCTTTGTACACAATTATTCTCACTCTCCACAGAAGGGCTGCTTAACTTTTCATCGGGGGGTGGCAAGCTGAAGGTTGGTAGGACAAGTGATGCTACTGTTTTTACTACTATTAACAGAATAGTAGTAAAAATGCCTTAGTGATTTAAGTTGAAAGCAGTACATTGGTTCATGGCTCTTGTACCCAGTATCAGGAATGTACAAATTCTTTTTATTCAAAAATACAAAATAAATTATCTGTAGGCATGGATAGCAGTAAACCATTATATATTTTGTCAACTGAAACCAGTAACTGATGATTACAGTGATTTCTTAAACATCAGCTAGTCTTTTCTTCATTTTCTCCAACTGACTTCTCTGAAGTTATTGGTGAGGAACACTGCCTTGGGCTTCCTGCCACAGTTCATTAATAAAGGTAAAACACTATTCTAAGAGTGAGAACTTGCCACCTCCATACCACCTCCCATTCCACCCATTGCACCCATTCCAGGGTCCTTCTCTTCTTTAGGAATTTCTGTGACTACAACTTCTGCTGTAGTTAACAGAGAGCCCACACCAACAGCATCCAAGAAAGCAGTTCTCGCAACTTTTGTTGGGCCAATAATTCCTTTCTCCACCATATTCACAAAATCTCCATTCACAGCATAACCAACTTTTGAGGAACTTTGCAAAATTTTCTCAACTCTCAAAGATCCTTCAACACCTGTATTCTTAGCAATGGTCCTTGTGTAATTTTGAGTGTTCTTTTAACAATTTCTATACCAATTTCTTAATCTTCATTAGCTGGAGTCAATGAGTCCAAGGCTGGAATGCACTGAAACAGGGCACAACCCCCTCCCAAAACAATGCCTTCTTCAACAGCAGCTCTTGTGGCATTAAGGGCATCTGTAACTGTCTTTCTTTTCATTCACTTCGACATCACTTGTCCCACCAATCTTCAGCACAGTTACTCCATCTAAAAGTTTTGCCAGCCATTCATTCAATTTTTCCTTTCATATTCACTAGTTGTGACATTTAACTGCTCAATGATTTCTTGACTACATTTTATAAGTCACGAGGCTGAACGTCTTCAAGATGAGGGTCAAACCCTCTTCTCCAAACACTGCGCCACCAGTAGCAATAGCCATATCTTTAAGCTGGTTCTTTCTATTGTCACCAAACCCTGGAGACTTACCTGCCACAACCTAAGGACCAACCTTTAGCCTATCCAAGATGAGTGTACTTAGAGCTTCTCCACTGAGGTCTTCAATGATTATGACCAAAGGCTTACAGTGAGCATTCGCAATTTCAAGAGCAGGTACAGGGGACTGGACATTAGAAATTTTCTTTTCACTCAACAGAACATAGGCAACCTGGAATTCACATTTCTGACCTTTCGATGTATTAATAAAGTATGGAGAAGTATAGCCTGGATCAAACTTCATGCCTTCAATAATTTCTAATTCATCATTCAGTGTTTTTCCATCCTGTGATGACTCCCTTTCTTCCAACCTTTTTCATTGCATCAGAGATGACATGGCCAATTTCGTTGTCTCTATTTGCAGAAATTGTAGCAAACTGCACCATTTCTTTAGGGGTGGTAACAGGTTTATACTGCTTCTTAAGTTTAGCAGTTACAGCGTCAACAGCTAACATCACACCTCTCCTGATTTCCACTGGATTAGCACCTTTGCTAATCTTCTTGAGGCCTTCCTTGGCAATACAGCGTGGCAGTATAGTACCAGTGGTAGTGCCATCCTCAGCCTCTTCACTTGTGTTATTGGCAACACCTTGAAAAAGTTTAGCTCTAATATATTTATTTTTATCCTTTAAGTCAATTGACTTTGCAACAGTCACACCATCTTTTGTTACTTTGGGACTTCCCCTGTCTGCTCAATAATCACTCTCCTTCCCTTTGGCCCCATTGTAACGGCTGCAGCATTCGCTAAAAGGTCTACACCTTGAAGCATTAAGGCTCGGGCATCTGTACCAAATTTTACATCTTTGGCATAAGCCCTAGTGAGATGAGAAGCCAGTGCCCTCAACACCGGTCTCATCTGGCAACACAGTGTAGGTAACTGAAGCATTTCTGCGGGGCGGTGGTAGGGCGAGCACATGGCAAGGCAGGTCGTTGGCGGTGAGTGACAAACTTCTTAACAAAGCTCCTGTCTCCTTTTAAAATCACCTACCCACTTGTTTCTATCTAATCAATGTGGTCCAAGTGTTCTTTTTCATCACTAGTAGACTTCCTACTAACAAATGGGAGAGCTTTTCTTGGTCACTCTTTTTCTCCACCTCTGCATTTACTAGCAACTGAACATTGACCAACAACTTCCTCCTTCTTGAAACTCTCTTCCTTTGCCTTCTGTGACTCTTTTCCTACCTCGCAGAGTGAGCCTTCTCTACATCTTTCTTAAACGTGGTCTTTTCTCAAGTTGTTCTCAGTCTCCTTCTACCAGATCTATTCCTGAGCAATATCATCTACTCCACGGTTCAGCTCTGCAGCTGACTCCCAGATCATATCCCTGGCCTGATATCTGACAAAGTCTAAAGACTAGTATTTCCAACTCAGTAGAGGTCATTTACACTTGCATTTCTTGCTGCACTTAAAAATTCAACTTATTTAAGTTTAAACATTTTTCCTCAAAAGAAAATTTTATTTGAGTTACCTATTGCTGTTAGTACCTCTTCTCAAACCATACTCTCTCTGTGTTCCAGTCATGCTGGCCCTGTTTCTGTTCCTTTAAAATGCCACTTTACAGCCCATGCTACCTCTATTAGAAACTTCCTTTTTTCCCCAGCCTAGTAAACTTCTTTAGCTTGAATGTCCCTTTCTCAGGGAAGCCCTTCTATCCTTATTAATGCTCAACACTTTTTTTTTTTTTTTTGGTAGAGATGGGTTCTCACTCTGTCACCCAGGTTTAAGTCCAATGGCACAGTCATAGTTCACTGCCTCACTGCAACCTTGAACTCCTGAGTTCAAACAGTCCTCCTGCTTCAGCCTCCCAGGTAGCAGGGACTACAGGTGCAGGCCACCACGCCTGGCTAATTCTTTCTTAAATTTTTTTTAAAGAGACAGGGTCTTGCTTTGTTGCCCAGGCTGCCTTCAAGTGATCCTCTCACCCTGGCCTCCCAAAGTGCTGGGATTACAGGCATGAGCCACTGAGCTTGGTCAGGACTAGTTTGTTTTGATCTCAGTTGTGCCTCCAGTGCCTGACTTATGGTGAGCCTTCCATAACTATTCACTGATGAACAAAAGAATAAATGAATACAAAAGTATCAAACAGTAGAGCCTATTTGAGGAACTATAAATAGTTTTATGACTGAAACATAAGGGAATTGGGGGAAGAGGTGGGAGAGGGGAAGCAGCAAAAGAGGAGACTGAAGTGGTATGCAGGGGTCAGCTTACTGCAGGCCCTGTGGGCGTGTTGGGAAGCTTGATCTTTATTCTCTATGTGGGATTGGGTTTGCTTGGAGTTGCAATCAGGAAAGTAAGACAATCAGTTGTATGTTTTGGAAGATCACACTAATAGTGCTGCATAAAAGAGAGGATGTATACATCTCTAGACGAAGGGGAATGAAGACGTGGACTATGTGTTTGGGTTGTCTGTAGTGAACATCTGCTGCTTTTGCCTGCCCGTCATCAACTCCCATTTCTTCTGACAACAGTGCTCCCATTTTCCTTTTATAAAAAGTATCTATTCCTTACTGGATGCTGTTCTGTTGAGACTGTCAATAAAGATGCCCCACCCTCCCACCAAGGGGCGGGAGTATGATCCAAACTAAGCCAATCAAATGTTATCTCTCTGGAATCAGAGATGCAAACTGAGTGACACAAATACTGAAAAATGACTGGGGCTTATTCACCCCAATTGCAGCCTCTGAAGAGACTGTTCAGCCTCTGAAGTTTCTGCTCCCTGGATCCCCAGAGTTATCCAATTTCCTACCCTTTCTTGGTTGCCTAGCTTTTTAAAATAGTCTGTGTGCTTTCTATATCTTTCTAATAAACTCTCTTTTTTTCTTTTTTGCTTGTTAGCCAAAGTTGGTTTCTGTTGCCTGTAATCAAAGTACCCTAATTGATACAGCACTGTATCCCAAACTTGCCTGAATATAAACATCATCTAAGGTACTTGTTAAAAATACGTATTTCTGGATCCTACCCTAGCCAAAATCATTGAATCAAAAACCCCAGAAGAAGGGCCTAGGAATCTTTATCATTAATACATTTTCTCTGGTTGGTGTTAACAACCAGGTAAATTTGGCAAACACTAAACTAGGGCAAAGACGGTGGGGAAAGGAAAAGAAAGAAACTGACAGACATGGCGATAAGTTGGATGTGGTAGATGAAGGAGAGGAACCTGACTATGAGGATGATGATGCTATAAAACCTAAGGAGAAGCATGTTTATAGGGGAACAATTAATTTAGTTTTGGGATATGTTGATATTTCAATAATGTAGGATATTTAAGGGAAAACAGGTAGCTGGTAAATGGTTCTGCCACTTACTAGAAGTATGAACTTGGATAAGTAGCTTCTCTGTGTAATGGAGATCATCATAATCATCGTCATTATCATCTTAGTAATTATAAAACTTATTCGTAGAGTTTTTATGACACTTAATATAAAGCACTTAGAACTGTGCCTGGCACATAAGTGATAGATAAATGAATGTAAAAAGTTGGATATAAGGGTCTGCATTTTAGGAGAGAAATTCTGGCAGGAGACTAAGCCTTCTGAGTTATGATCCTAGAGGGCGTGACAGAAGTCATGGAAGTGAATGATCTAAGAATCTGTTTATCTACAGCATATAAAAAACAGAAGACCCTACTTGGTATGCTTTTTGTATTATTGCAACCTTTCAAAATTCTTTGACTACATTTCATCAATTCTGTGATGACTTTTTTCACATTTTTAACATCTCTGGAAAAGGGATGCCTCTTGTCATCAATGACATTTTTTTTTTTTTCCTTTTTTGAGACAGAGTTTTGCTCTTAGTGCCCAAGCTGGAGTGCAGTGGCGTGATCTTGGCTCACCGCAACCTCCGCCTCCCGTGTTCAAGCAATTCTCCTGCCTCAGCCTCCTGATCTGGGATTACAGGTCTGTGCCACCACGTCCAGCTAATTTTGTATTTTTACTAGAGACAGGGTTTTTCCATGTTGGTCAGGCTGGTCTCAAACTCCTGACCTCAGGTGATCCACCCACCTCGGCCTCCCAAAGGGATTATAGGCATGAGCCACTGCACCCTGCCTATCATTGTTTAATTATCAGAGTTCTTTCTTTTTCAGTAGTGCATAAAATAATTTTGTGCCCTTCAATTGACAGCATCTTAGATTTGATATAAGAAGTATGATCTCTCTTCTTTGAACCTCTAAGACATCCCACATCAGCCTCTTCTATAACATTTATTTTAGCCTGCTGTATATTAGAGTTGTCCATCAGCTACTAGACTGCAAGGGCCCCAAAGGTCAAGACATCTCTGACTCTTCCTTTTGTTTCTCAAAGGACACACACTAAATGGTTTTGCCTGGAAAAGACCCTTAATAAAAATTGCTTGCATTAAATTGAATTCTAAAGCAGGATATAATCATTTTTAGAATTTCTGATATTTTGCAATTAGCCTCATTGCTATTTCCATCTCTTAGTTAATTTGACATGCATAAGTACACACTTATTTTCAGATTACTAACATTTCACCCGATTCAAAGCATCTACAATGTGAATTCCCCAGGTGGTTGGTTACATGAACTATTTCAAGAAAACACATTCCGAGCATTCCTGGGAATATTAAAAAGATAAGACCAGAAATCTTGCTACAAAGTTATATTGAGAATAGAGAACACTGTTCATACACATATTAACAATTAACTGTATAATTACTACAGATGCTTATTCTTTATGTATTATCTTAGTTTATGCTATCTGTTCTTTCTGTTCGTGAAGCTTTATTCCTTTCCCTCGTTTACATGTGAGACTTTGGGTGGCTATTACCCATGTGTTCAGTCTCACCAAATCCCTAGGGGTCAACTACATGCTAAGACATCTATTATTACTGAAGTAAAGAGCTCACCTCCTCTTCAAGCCTACTCTTTACACAGACCACACCTCAAACCTTAGCAATGGCCAAGTAAATTCTCTTGGTCTGTTCAAGCTGAATTTTCTATCGTCCCTCTCTCCACCACTTCTGGCTCTGCCATCCCACTGCTCAAGCCCAAATATCACCTCTTGCATTCTGGATCCTAGATTACATTAGCCTGTCTTCTTTTCCAAGACTACAGGTTAATGAAGCCTGTCCAGTGTCAGAATAAGAAAGAGGAATTTAATTGCTGTCACTGATGATTGCTATTTTGTTTCTCTCTTTTCTCTTTATGGCTCTTCCTGTGCTGTTTGTGGAGTTGTCTTTTGTTCTCAGTGGAACTTCTCATCTTCAGGTGGACAGCCACATGTGTCTGTGTCCAGTTAATCCTCTAGCCCTTGTTTCTTTTTACAGTACAATCTTGCATTGCGATCTTGTTCATTGAGTACTCTCTCTCCTCCATAGAACTCAGCAAGGATCCAAGGGTACTTTGAGTACTGTTAGCATTAAGTAAATGGGTTACAGGCATGTCATGATCGCTATAAGAATATGTAATGCCTCAGTCCTATCATCTACCTTTTCCCATAATTCTGAGAGAAATTTGCAGTGCATCCTGTGACCACCAAGGGTCAGACTCATCCTGTTCCCAGAACTCTGCCCACTGTCCCTTCTCCACAGGCTTCCAACCAGATCAGATCAGACTATACGACAGCATCCAAACTCTCCATGGACTCAGCCACCTCTCAATCTTTGTTCCTATTATTTGCCTAAGCCTGGAATTCTCTTTTCTTCTTTTTGGCCACTGAAATCCTATTCATTCACTCAAACCTGCCTAAATTAGCACCTCCGTCATGAAGTCTCTCAGTCTCCACCTGAAAATAACTCTCTTTCTCTGTTCTCCCACAACAGTTTTCTTGTATTGCTGTGTCTGTACTTCATTGTAGCTTGAAAGGTTATTTGTACTTAGCTAATTCCCCATAAAATTCTAAGTTTTTTTGTGGTCAGAGACCGCATCTTGTCTCAGTATTCCTTACATCAGCCCCAAAATGCTTTATGATGTGTACTAAATGGTTGACTACACAAAGGCAGAGAATGCTAACAGTGATACACGTGTCATTAAAGTAATTAATATTCCAGAAGAGTAAAATGAATACCTAGAAACCCTTGCAATTTTGAATTCTCTAAAATTAACAGGAAAGTCAGTTGCAGAAGAAAGCAACACTAGTCTGGAAATTAAGGGATTTGGGTGTTACTCTTGGTTCTGCCTTGGGTAGGTCGTGTTTCTTCTCTGGCTTAGTCTCCTCATAGTTAAGATGAGTGGGTTGCTCTAGATCACTATTTCCCAAACCTTAATTTTTGCAGTATCTGTACAATACCTGGGGTTTATTTGCTTATTGTTTAAATCACTCAAGGCCTAACATTACTACCAACTGTTGCCTCATCCTAAATAAGAATATCTGTGGAACTGTAGTTTCATTGCAGCAGCTATGATTTGTTAACATAAATTAAATACAACTTTTAAGTAAAAATAAAAATCTATGTACCGTTAAAATAACTTCCTATGCCACTAATGGCACACAGGCCATGCTTTAGGAGGTACTGGTTTAGACTCCCCTTGAAGTTCCTTTCAGCTCTAAGGGCTTTAAAATCTTCTCTGGGGAAGTCCTGCTCCCTCTTGAGCCATTTAACAAAATGTATTAAATGAATCTTGAATCTTGAATGGGAGTAATTCAGCATTAGCCTCAGGGAATAGAATGTAACTTAATAAGCCTTCCAGCACCTCTAATGACTGGGATTCCACCCTTTTAATGCCTCCCCTCTGAGCGAGGTGCTGTTTGCACATTCTGTCTTTTCTGCAGCCTCCACTTTCCTGCAGGGCCCTGTATGTGTCTGCCTGCCCAGATCTCCCCTCTGAGGGCTGTTTGTGTTTGCACACTCGGCTTGTCCTGTGGACTTGTCTAACTAAGCTCCCCTTTGAGGGCTGTATATTTTGGCACAGTCTGGCTCTCCATGGGATTCGTTTGTCCATTAACACCTCTTGTCTTGCAGTTATAGTAAAGTCTTTTCTGCCCTTGCCTCAAGCAAATAAGCCCACACGATTCTATTCTTAACTATTCTTCTGTGTATTTCCATTTATTTTCTATACTTTATACAATGAACATGCATAAAGTTTATAATAAAAAAAACTATAAATTTTAGTTTTTAAACATGTGAAGAGGACATTTGGTTACAGAGGATGGAATAAAGACATTGTACCTTCACTCTTCTCTTTCAAAACCAATTTGACAACAATGAAAAGAATGTAAAGCAGCCTTAAGAAGAAGGCCATTATCAATGAAGCAAGTAAACAGCCATCATACCAAGCACCATAATTACAAAGCATACTTACAAAGTATTAGGCTCGCTTGCTTGAGGTAGAATAAAGAGTCTTGAAAACTGTCACAGCCTTGAAAGCATACTCAGAACTCTAAAAGTATAGGTGGGAGTGGAGAGTGTCTCTATATAGACTTAGCTCCTCACCACAGAAAGACTGAGTTGAAGAAGAACCCATATGAAACTCTTTTATTATTATTATTATTATTAATTCACTTTTATTATTTGCCACATGTACTTCTAGCCAAAAAAGACTGATAGTGATAAAGAATGGGGTGAGCTTACCAGACAGCGACAGAGTCTAGATCTAAGGGAAATTGCTGTGAGCTACACTGACCTCTGGAATGTGGAGAACAGAAGGGAGAGCGTACTCCCAGAGCACAGGAAATGCAAACTTTGTGGAAGGAAGTATGAACAACAGATTCTAATAGAGACAGTACACTGTCCCCATACACATACTTATGCAAATAGATGGCTCCATTCAAAGACGAGTAGTAATTAGAATATGAGAAAGAAAAATGTTTATCTGCTGACAATATTATTGTGTAAGTAGAAAATTCAAAAGAATCTACAAACTATTAAAATTACTAAGTGAATTTCGCAACATCACTGGATATAAGGTCAACATACAAATGTTAATTTGATCACTACTAGCAACAACTACGACGAAAATAAAACTTTAAGAAAGATATAACTTCAACAAACATCAAATACCTAGAAATATATCTAATGAAGGTAGGTAAGACTTCTGCCCTGAAAAAAATGAAACCTTATGTAAAGGAATGAATTAATCAAAATAAATGAAGGGATTTACGATATTCATGGAATGAAAGACTCAGTATTGTAAAGATGTTAATTCATCCTAAATTAAACTACAGATTAAATCCAACCTTTGTCAGAATTTCAGCAGGTTCTTGCGCAGTTTAATGAGCTAAGTCTAAAATTTATATGGCGATGCCAAAAGCAAAAAATATCAAAGGTGATCTTGAAGAAGAAAAATGAAGGTGAAAGAGACTTACATCACCAGATATGAAGACTTGTTATAAAGCTATAGTAAAGAAGACATTGAGGTTTTGGTGCAAGAATAGACAAACTGACACATGAAACATAATGCAAGGTCTAGAAACAAACCTTTACCTATGCATGATCACCTGATTGATGCCAAAGGCACCAATATAGTATACTGGGGAAAGAATGATCTTTTTCAATAAATGCTGCTGAGTCAATTGAATATTCATATGGAAAAATGTTTATTGACTCTTACCTTATACTGTACAATAAAACAATTCCAGATGGACTGCAGATCTAAATATGAAATGTAAAACATGAAAGTTTTAGAAAATAGAAAACATAGAACATCTTTGTGACAGTGGAGTATGCAAATATTTACTAAGCAAGACGCAAAGAATCCTGATCATAAAGAAAAACATTGATAAACTGGACAATGTTAAAGTTAAGAATGTGTGTTTATCAAAAGACACTATTAAAAGAATGAAAAGATCAGTGACAGGGTAGAAGAAGATATTCATGACACATGTATCTGTCAAAGGAGTCATAACCAGTATAAAGAAAAGGATATACAGTTTGATAGAAATATGAATAAAAAACCTGAACAAGCACCTCATAAAAGTAACTATCCAAATGGCCAATAAATATAGGAAAAGGTGCTGAACTTCATCAGTCATCAGAGCAATATAAAACAAAATTGACACCACTACATGTATATGAA
This sequence comes from Cebus imitator, assembly GCF_001604975.1. NCBI lineage: Eukaryota > Metazoa > Chordata > Mammalia > Primates > Cebidae > Cebus > Cebus imitator. Next base: position 259,492 of record NW_016107614.1, on the reverse strand, counting down.
AATGGCTAAAATGAAAAAAAAAATCAAAGTGTTGACAAGGTTGTGGAAAAGCCAAAACTTTCATCTACTGCTGGTAGGAATATAAATTTACACACTTTGCACACTGGCAGGATCTATTAAAGCCAAACATAAACATATTATATGATCCTGCTATTTCATCCCTAGGTATACATCCCAAGGTATACATAGAAATGTGTGCATATGTTTACCAAAAGATGTCTACTAGAGGCTGGGTGCAGTGGCTCACGCCTGTAATCCCAATACTTTGGAAGGCCAAGGTGGGTGGATCACAAGGTCAGGAGATCGAGACCATCCTGGCCAACATGGTGAAATCCCATCTCTACTAAAAATACAAAAAATTAGGTGTGGTGGCATACGCCTGTAGGCCCAGCTACTCAGGAGGCTGAGGCAGGAGAATCACTTGAACCCAGGAGGTGGAGGCTGCAGTGAGCCGAGATCACTTGGCTAATTTACCATGCCCAGCTAATTTTTGTATTTTGTAGTAGAGACAGGGTTTTACCAGGTTAGCCAGTCTGGTCTTGAACTCCTGATCTGGTGATCTGCCCACCTCAGCTTCCGAAAGTGCTGGGATTATGGGCGTGAGCCACTGTGCCCAGCCATGGTGGCTTACGTCTAAGAATCCTCTGGAGCTGAGCAGAGGCTGTACCCTAGAGTTAGGGTACACACCATTTGCTACCCACTTTGCTCATTCACGTTCCCTGTCCAGCCTCTCTAGGCATCTGAGTTTGTGTCCCTGGGAATCAAAGTCTCTCTATTTATTCTTTTTTTTAATTTTGGAGATGGAGTCTCAGTCTGTTGCCCAGGCTGGAGTACAGTAGCGCAATCTTGGCTCACTGCAACCTCCGCCTCCCAGGTTCAGGCGATTCTCCTGCCTCAGTCTCCTGAGCAGCTGGGAGTGCAGTCGCCTGCCACTATGTCTGGCTAATTTTTATATTTTTAGTAGATATGGGGTTTCACCATGTTGGCCAGGCTGGTCTCGAACTCCTAACCTTAAGTGATCCACCCATCTCAGCCTCCCAAAGTGTAGATTACAGGCATGAGCCACCACACCCAGCCTTGTCTATTGGTCCTTTAACTCAGTTGTGAGTCCCTAGGATTGAACTCATTCTTTGCCCTGCATGCTCTTTCCTTCTGCCCTCTATTCTCCCCCTGCCCCAACTCTCCACTTCCACTGTGGCTGTACCTCAGCCCACTCTCCAGTCATCTTACCCTGAAGCCTTCTCTCCTTTCCTGTGCTGGCTGGTACTCGTCTGATTATGTTTATCCTCACATCCCCCAAGTCCTTCTCACGCTCCCCTTATCCACGTCCCCATTTCATTACTCCATCTACTCACTCACTGACCGATAAACTTCTATTGACTACCTGTTATGTGCCAGACTGTCTATCAAGAGCAGGTGAATGAAGGGATAGTCTTTGCCCTGAGGGCCCTACCCTCTGATGAGAAGAAAAGACAGCCTGGGAGAGTCACTATGCAGATAAAGCATTGTAAGAATGCAGCAAATCTGAGATTTAGTCTATGAGGAGGATGTGGGGATTCTGGAGAGTCCTTGTGGAACAGATGGTTTGTGAGTTGTACTTTTTAGAACTGGTGGCTATTTAGATTTGCAGAGAGTAAAGGAGACTGTTCCAGACAAAGGCTGGGTTCTGGGTTTGGTTGGGAAAGAGTATATATTTCACTGTGGCTGGATGTCCTGAAAGGGAGCAGTGGGAAGTTACGGTGGAAAATAAGCTGGAGTCTGACCATGGAGGGTCATGGAGGCTCACTACAGACTTTCTTGTATAGGTAGTGCAGACTATTAAAAGGCTTTAAAAAATAGAGTGCAGAGCTAGGAGTATAAAGAGTCTTTCATCCATGTTCATTTCTCCTACTCTCTCTGACTTGCTTAGCCTCCCCCTCAAGCTCAACCTATCATTATTGCCAATCTCATCTCCAAATACCCTTGGAAGTCTTGTCCTCCAATCAGAACAGCAGATCTTAGATACTGTGAATGATGGTCACCACCATATTTTCTCCCTATTCCTTTGCTGATAAGCCAGGGGTCTCCTAAAGGAATGGTTACGGGGGGGTGTGGCCAACCCGATTTTTTTTTTTTTTTTTTCTTTTTTTTTTTTTTTTTTTAAGATGGAGTCTTGCTCTGTCACCAAGTTGGAGTGCAATGGCAAGATCTTGGCTCACTGCAACCTCTGCCTCTCAGATTCAAGTGATTCTTCTGCCTCAGCCTTCCGAGTAGTTGGAACTACAGGCATGTGCCACCATGCCAAGCTAAGTTTTGTATTTTTTAATTGAGATGGGTTTCACTGTGTTGGCCAGGATGGTCTCAATCTCTTGACCTCATGATCAGCCCACCTTGACCTTCCAAAGTGCTGGGATTATAGGCGTAAGCCACTGCACCCAGCCTCCCAACCAGATTTCATATGACAAACAGGCAGGTGGAGGAAGGGGCAAAGCCACACAGGACTTGTCTCTGCTCTACGATGCACCTCACAAGTGGTCCCATGCCTTACCCCTCCCTTGGGGATTTCCTGATGATCCCTAAGAAGCCTGAGACCAAAGCCCAGTCCTGTCCCTATGTAGGCCCCACCTTTTTCTTTGCCACTCAGGCCTTTTTGTCTTCACTGAGTGTATTTTCTTAGTCCACCTCAGCAGGACATTGCCTCCTTTAGATCAGTCCCACTACAACTCCTTTACAGATGAACAGCTATTTCCAATGGGCCAAGTGCAGTCATGCACTGCATAACAATGTTTCAGTCAGTGATGGACTACATATACAATGGTGGATCCATAAGATTATAATAGAACTGAAAAATTCCTATTGCCTAGTGATATCATAACCATTGTAATGTAGTGTGACACATTACTCATGTTTGTGGCGATGATGGTAAAAAACAAACCTACTGCGCAGCCAGTTGTATAATAGTATAGCACATATAATTATTATGTATAGCACCTAATACATGATATGATAACAAATGACTTTGTGACTGATTTATATATTTATGATACTATAGTTTTCATCATTATTTTAGAATATACTCCTTTTACTTATTAAAATTTAACAGCTGCAGGCAGATCCTTCAAGAGGTATTCCAGAAGAAGGCATTTGTATAGGAAATGAGAGCTCCAGGCCATGGAACATGACCTTCCAGTGGGACAAGATGTGGAGGTGGAAGACAGTGATATTGATAATTTTTTTTTTTTTTTTGAGATAGAGTCTTACTGTGTCATCCAGGCTGGTGTGCAGTGGCATGATCTCGGCTCACCGCAACCTCCGCCTCTGGGGTTCAAGTAATCCTCCTGCCTCAGCCTCCCCAGTAGGAAATACTCTTGACCTCATGTAGGCCCAGGCCAATGTGTGTGGTTGTGTCTTGGTTTTTAAGAATAAACTTTAAAAGGTAAAAAAATTAAAAAGTAAAAAACAGAATTAAGTTTAAAGAATAAGGATACAAAGAAAATTTTGTGGCTGGACGTGGTGGCTCACGCTTGTAATCCCAGCACTTTTGGAGGCCAAGGTGGACGGATCACGAGGTCAGGAGTTCGAGACCAGCCTGGCCAATGTGGTGAAACCTGTTTCTACTAAAAATACAAAATATTAGCCGAGCATGGTGGCACGCGCCTGTAATCCCAGCTACTCAGAAGGCTGAGGCGGGAGAATCGCTTGAACCCGGGAGGCGGAGGGTGCAGTGAGCAGAGATTGTGCCACTGCACTCCAGCCTGGGTGACAGAGTGAGACTCCGTCTCAAAAGAAAAGAAAAGAAAATGTTATATAGCTGTAAAATGTATTTTTAAGCTAAATGTTATTATACAAGCATCAATAAGTTTTAAAAAATTAAAAAGTTTATAAAGTAAAAAGTTACAGTAAGCTAAGACTAATTTATTATTAAAGAAAGAAACACTTTAAAATGAGTTTAGGGTAGTGTAAGTGTCCAGTGTTTATAAATCTACAGTAGTGTACAGTAATGTCCTAGTCCTTCACATTCACTCACCACTCACTCACTGACTCACCCAGAGCAGCTGCCAGTCTTGCAAGATCGATTCATGGTAACTGCTCTTACAGGTGTACAGTTTTTAAATCTTTTATATCATATTTTTCCTGTACCTTTTCTATGTTTTGATGTCTGGATACACAAACACTTACCATTATGTGACGGTTGCCTACAGTATTCAATATGGTCACATGCTATACAGGTTTGTAGCCTAGGAGCAATAGGCTATATTACATAGCCTAGACATGTAGGCTATACCATATAGGTTTGCATAAATACCCAGTATGATATCCACACAAACAATGAAATTGCTAACAGTGCATTTCTTAGAATATATCCTTAACATTAAGCGATACATGAGTCTACTCAATCCTGTTAGATCCTCACAGACACCCTTTGAGAGCATAGAAAGGCAGAGATCAGGTCTTCTGACTTAAAATCTGCTGGTCTAATCTTTGTATATAACAGATACTCAAAAATATTTGTAGGATAAACAAATGATTCTGTGTATAAACTTCTTTTGAGGATTAGTTCCTTTTTTATTCTATTTTTTATATTTGGATGGGTTGATTTTTTATTTGTATGATTTTACAAAAGGTTTGATATGGAAAATCTTAGGATAATCTTCATTGGGCCAGGTATCATACAAGTGGTTCCTAAGGCTCTGGCTTAAAAAAACGAACAAACAAACCAACCCAAAGATACATGTGCTCCTCAAAAGGAGCAGAGTTATCATATGATCTAGCAGCTTCACTCTTAGATATATACCCAAGATAAATGAAAACATGTATACACACAAAAACGTGTACACAAATGTTCATAATAGTCAAAAAGTAGACATAATTCAAATGTTCATTAACTGATGGATGGATAAATAAAACATGACATATGCATGTAATGGAATATTATTCTATAATAAAAATAAATGAAGTATAAGCACACATTGCAACATGGATGAACCTTGAAGACATTATGCTAAGTGAAAGAAGCCAGTTACAAAAGACCATATATTGTATGATTTAATACATGTGAAATGTCCAGAATAGGTAATAGAGACAGAAATTATATTAGTGATTACTTGGGGCTGGAAGGACTGGGGGCACATAGAGAGTGAGTGCTCCTAATTATGAGGTTTCTTCTTGGGTGATAAAAAGGTACAAAAAGTGATTATTGTACAATTCTGTGACTATATAAAAAAGCCATTGCATTGTATCCTTTAAATGGATAAATTGTAGCTCACGTAAGTTATATGTCAAATAAAGTCATTATAAAAAAGATGCATGTTCCTTAAGTAACACTTAGAAAATAAAGAAATATACAGAGAAGCAACAACTTACCCATTATTTTACTACTCAGAGATAACCACTGTTGACATTTTTGCTATACTTTCTTCTTACTTTCCTTTCTGTGTATCCATGTGCACATGTGTATGTGCCTATACAAACATACACAACTAGGGCCATCTTCAATATTCAAGACTGTAGCCTGCTTGTTTGGCTTAGTATGAATCATAGGCACTTTCCACAGATGCCATAAGCAGGATTTCTCGGGAGGAACCAGGATTTCTGGGGAGAAACCTTGCTTCTTCCACTCTTTAACCTTTCTAACCTGTAGCTTCTGTAACTGTAAAATGGAAATGATGACACCTACTTTCCATGCATATCTAGAAGATTAAACGCAAAGTTCAATAAGTGCTATTTTTCTTTGTTCCTCCCATCCCTCCTCCCTTTAGTGAGAGCTGGTTTGTTTCCCCCAGTTGCAAGGCAGACTGCTCTCAACAACAGCCAGCCACATTGTACTAAAACCTAGCCAGTGCTGTTGTTCCCACTCCCTGCCTTTGTTTAAACAAAGTGTTACCTCTTTCCCAGGAGTACGAAGCACAGTGGTTGAGAGCATAAGCTCTAGATCCAAACCTCCTGGGCCAAATTCTGACTTTGCCATTAACTTGAGCAGGTTCCTTTGCTCTCTGTGACTCATTTTTCTCATCTTTAAATATGTGTAATAGTAGTACTAAATTTATAGGCTTTTTTTTTTTTTTGAGGATGCAGTGTGTTAGTATTTGCAGAGAATGTGGCACATTGTTAACTATTGGTGCAATTTCTTTATGTAGTATTCTACGTTCTTCCCTCAAAGTTTTAGTTGTCCAATAATTTGTTAAATTCCAAACTTACGGTATTTCTCTTCTACAATCTAAAGCAGAATTTTGCGGCTCCAACTCATAATGGTTGCTCATCCACATCCACTAGCCCACAGCACAAAGCAATTTTTGTTTGGCAAATTGAGTAGTTAAGAATGTTGTTTCCATTAATTTTACTACCTACGTACCTCCTGGAGGCAGGGCAAGGCGGTTTAGTTAAACCAAACCAAACAAAGCATTTTAGGGGTCTTATAAATGAGTACTTATTTGCAGTTGTTCTAAATCATCCCAGCCAGATGGATATGTTTTAAATGTTTCCAAGGAAGAAAATTTCACAAGCTTTCTCAGTAACCTGTCTTAATGTTTCCAACCATCATTGAAAGTTCTGAAAATCTAATTCTGGGGTGACTCTACAATGTATCATCCAAACCAGGACACTGAACATTTACTACCAAAATAAACTGGGACAATTCCGGACAAACTGGACACACAGTCATTGTCCTGCATGGTGATTTGTCCTGTTCTGAGTATTGTCCACATTATATTACTTGGTACTTAGCAGAAAGGAACAACTGGTTCCCATGGTCTACATAACAACCTTATATTCTTAAGCTTTTACTTTTTTGTAAATTTGTGGAATGAGGGAAAAAGAAACAGAAATCCAAGCAGACAGACAAAACTTGAAGAATTTTTTTAAAAAATTTTACTTTAAGTTCCAGGATACATGTGCAGAATAATGCAGGTTTGTTACATAGGTATACATGTGCCATGGTGGTTTGCTGCACCTACCAACTCATCACCTAGGTTTTAAGCCCCACATGCATTAGCTGTTTGTCCTAATGCTCTCACTCCCTTTGTACCCAACCCTCTGACAGGGCCCAGTGTGTGCTGTTCCCCTCCCTGTGCGCATGTGTTCTCATTGTTCAACTCCCACTTATGAACAAAAACATGCAGTGTTTGGTTTTCTGTTCCTGTGTTAGTTTGCTGAGGATGATGGTTTCCAGCTTCATCTATGTCCCTGCAAAGGACATGATCTCCTTCTTTTTTTTTTTTT
>NW_016107614.1:125582-250040 GCF_001604975.1 Cebus imitator | reverse complement strand
GGCCTCAAGAGTCACGCTGGCGACACGTGGGGCTCCTCCGCTGGGAATCTCCTTCTTTTTTATGGCTACACAGTATTCCATGGTGTACATGTACCACATTTTCTTTATTCAGTCTATCATTGATGGGCGTTTGGGTTGGTGCCATGTATTTGTTATTGTAACTAGTGCTGCAATAAACATAGGTGTGACTGTGTCTTTATAGCAGAATGATTTATATTCCTTTAGGTATATATCCAGTGATAGGATTGCTGGGTCAAATGGTATTTCTGGTTCTAAGAAAACTTGGAAGAATTTGTCCCTTGTCCTTGATTATACTTATAGAACATTTAATAGATATACTAGGTTAGTGTCTTACATGTATTGTTTTATCGAATCTTCATAAAAACCCGTATCATCATCATCATTATTGCTTTGCAGATGAAGAAATGGGTCACCAAGAGAGAGGAAGAGAGAGAGCTTATCAGCTAAGGCTATACAGCCAAGATCTTCCCAAGGAAGTCCAGAGGCTGCATTCTTAGCCAACATGCTCTCCTCCAGGCCTCCTGCAAAACCCTCATAAGACAAGACCTTTTGTTTCAGTGCCTAACCCAGACTGGCTATTCCTATAATACTGCATTATAATAGAAACACTTCAGAACACTTCCAGTGCATGAAACATACATTATCTTCTTGAATACTCACAACCCTGTGAGGTGGTTAGTGGTTATCGTTCTTCTCATTTAATACAGGAAGTAAATTGAGGCTCAGGAAGGAAACTTAAGCTATACAGAGAAAAGATGGCATAGCCAGGACAATGACATAGGACTTGGCTCTGACTGCTCTTTCCACAAATTGCTAATGACTTAACGTGATATTCCTTGTGGGCATTTCCATTTTAACTGAGTTGTTTTGGAAAGGCAAATCCTACCACAAGGGATGATCTTTAAAAGGGGGATTTGGGCCACCATTGCACATGCAAGGGAGGCATTTGGGGATAGAGAACCTTTCTAGTGGCCTTCAAAATACACCTCTTATGTAAGTTCCTTACCTGATCTCTAGAAGGCCATGCTAAAGATCTAGGGACACAGAAGCAACCACAGTTTTTTAAAAGTCAAATTTATTTTCCATAGCAGGTAGATTTTCTGCCCGCTTTTTTCCCTAAGACTTTGTGCAAAGGCAGCCCAACGTCAGGCCATCAGTAACCTGCCCATGTGCCCAGGGAAGGTGTGAGAGACAGTATGATCTAGAGCGTTGGGGAAAGCTTGCCCCTCAACACAATGTGCTTATGTTCGAGAACTGGGATCATTTCTCCTCTTCCTAAGCTGGAACACAGAAGGGTTTGAGTTAGAGGCTCTCCTATGGAAGGGGAGGTGACTTAGTTCCTGTTGCTCCAGATAGAAGAGGAATAATGAAAAGAAAAATGGATGGGAATTATAGAAAGTCAAATTATTCTCAATAAAAGATATTTTTCTCCTCATCACCATAAACTTTTACTAGACTTAGCTGCCCAAGGAAGTAGTGAGTTCTACATGACTAACTGTACTCAAACATGGGTAGATGGCTTGCTTCTCAGGAAGGGGATAAGGTAGTCTATAGTGCACAGATATCTCCTGGGGAGCTTATGAAATGCAGATTCCTAAGTCATATCCCAGAAATTATGATTCCCAGGAAGCTGCATTTTTTACAGGTTTCCCCACTGACTCTGACACAGGTAGCCCAAGCAACACTGCTATAAAGGGATTCCTACTGGAGTGCGAGACAGGATGAGGTGTAACTCAGGGGTGAAGGAACAGAGAGAAGGGATCACACACATCCCTTCTGAGCTGAACCAGATGGTTGGGTGAACTTTACTCTTTTAGTCTCTCTAATATTAATCTTCTTTTTGGATGTTTATTCCTTGGTTTCCTGACAGAGAATGCTTGAGTGACATATGAGGTGAGAGATTTGGGGTGTAATAATACCATGTCATGGAAACACTCATAAAGCCATGACCCCATGGCATATGAATTCTATGTGGGGTTTGCACAGGTATTAAATGTTCTGTGGTTGGCTTTTGGAAGCCTGCTCTATCCTGACACCAGGATTTCTAAGCTGGCCTGGAGGGAAGCAGGCCTGCAGCTTCCTGGTGTTTGGAGCAGATGGGGAAAGAGTCTGAAATATTCCTTGTCATCACCTCCAGCTGACAGACCACAGGCAAAGGAGGCAACAGGGAAAAGTCAGACCAGCTGATATGGGAGAAAAGAGGAATCAATGGTGATGCCTTGCGAATGTTTCCTTCTTCGTGTTTCTGTACAAATGGATGGTGTGTATGGGTGTGTGTGTACATGTAAGTGTACCAAATTGTATAGCACTTGTCTCTGGCTGGAGACAGTAATAAATCAGGGGTTACAAAACCACCACCAGCTACCTCCTGCAGGCCCTGTCAAAGAAACAGACCTTTGCGAACACAGCTGAGCCGGCAGGATCCCCAGTACTGTGGCCTCACCTCATGGGATAAAAATCACACATCTGGGATCAAGTGTGCCAGATGTGCAAAGAGCTAACGTGGAACAGACACTGCTGGGAAGACCACATAGCTCTCACAAACATTAGTGCAGGGTTCAAAGGGGTTTGTAACCTTAGTCACCATAATGCTTTTATCAGACTTAGGTAGCAGACTTTTTCCTGTGCCCTGATTCTTTGCCTCAGCATGTCAAGAAGGATGCAGAAGAACTGAACTCTTTAGAAGAAATACTGTTGACCCTGCTGAGGCAGTGACAGTAAAGATCCAGGAGTGAAATGAGTCGGTTGCAGTCCTTAGTTTAAAATCAGTTTAAGTGTATGAGCCTGAGCAGGTTACTTTAACTTCTATGAATTTGCAATTGTTAATCTATAAAAATGGAAAATAGCCATATCTACTTCATAGGTCTATTGCGGGGATTCAGTGAGATGGCACTGAGAAAGCCCCTAGATCAGGGACTGGCACATTTCAGGAGCCATGGCTGAAGGTGGAGGATGAAAACTGCTCCAGGGAGGATGGATAGACAAGGGGAGAGATAACTTCCTGTTGGCCAAGCCCCAAAAGTCTGTTGGGATAGAGCAGTCACAGGACTATCCTTTAAGATTCTCAGGTTACTGGGGCCTCTTGGAGAAGGGCAGCCTTGTTATCTTCTCTGAAATCCTGGTTGATTTCTCTTTCTCTCTGGGCCCAACAACTCCTTTCTCTGCCTTGAGGTTCTCTTAACCCTCTTTCCTTTCCGGGCTTCAGATTCTTTCCCCTCACCCCCACCCTGGCAGCCTAGCCACACCAGGATGTTTTTCCTCAGAGCAGCAGTGACATGAGACTTGAAGATTAATGAGTCATTTAAGGTTTCCACCCAGCTAAGGAAGACAGAGAATTCCTAATTCCTGGCAATCAATACTCATTGTTTTTGTGAGTTTTAAATTAAAAATAGGTAAGACTGCTGCTAGCGGGTATGGGGTTTCTTTTTGGTATGATGAAATGTCCTAAAATTAGAAAGTGGAGGTAGTTGTATAACTCTGTGAATATACTAAAAACCACTGAATTGTACACTTTAAAAGGGTAAATTTTATGGTTTGTGAGTTACATCTCAATAAAGCTGTTATTTTTAAAAGTCTGATTATTATTTTGAGATGGATTTTTTGCTCTTGTTGCCCAGGCTGGAGTGCAATGGCATGATCTTGGCTCACTGCAACCTCTGCCTCCTGGGTTCAAGTGATTCTCCTGCCTCAGCCACTGAAGTAGCTGGGATTACAGGCGCCCACCATCACGCCCCGCTAATTTTTTGTATTTTTCATAGAGACAGGGTTTCACCATGTTGGTCAGGCTGGTCTTGAACTCTTGACTTCAGGTGATCCACCCACCTTGGCCTCCCAAAGTGCTAGGATTACAGTTGTGAGCCATTGTGCCCGCCCAAAAGTCTGATTATTTAGTTAGCTTTACATTCTTCTGTCCTCTTGTTTTAATTAAAATGTAAAATAAATTTAATAATAAATTTAAGTTACAAATTTAAAATATAAATTTAATTAAAATATAGAGTTATACCATACAGCATTTTGAATCAAGATTAAATACCACCTCTATCCTTCCAAATCCATATTCATTCTCATTCTCTCTCTCCTCAAGTACTACTGTATCTGTCAAAATTCAATTTATCTTTCTAGATTTATCCCATGAAGCCTTTCTCCATCACAAGTCTCCTCCTCGTAATCACTTTTTAAATCTGTGCTAAGTTATTCCTATCTGTTTTGCACAGGACTAGGCTCTAGGATGCACAAATGAGTGGGGGTAAAGGAAGATATTAACAATACCACTCCTAGGATGTCCTCTACCAAGAAGTCTCTTGTCTACCTCTTCCAGGATAGCTCTCCAGTCTCCATTTCAGAACAGGACTGATGCCCAGGCTACCTTCCTGCCTACTGGTTACTCCAACTCCCAAACAGCTGCCACAAATTAAACTTCTTCATATCCATTTTCATTTACTTTATTCTCATTTACTTTATTCTCCTAATTAAGAACTCCAATGACTCCAATTACACACACAATCCAACTAAGTGTTAAGAGGTCTTCTCTGAGACAGCTGTTTTGTATCTCACTGGCATCTCTGGCCACTTCACAACATTCCCACTCTATTCTAGCCAGCTGGTTTACGAGTCTCTGCAAGGGTTCTTCCCGGCAGGTGGAATGCTAGCCTCAAGCTCCTCCTTCCTTCCCTCTCACCTCTTTCCAAGGCCAGCTCTGAACATTCCTTCTCCTTGAAGGCAGTCTTCCCCTAAGGAGCCTTGTTTCATTTACCTGCTGTCTCTGTGCTCAGCCTGCTGTCTGCTGTTTGAACTTCCTGCTGCTATCTGCATGGCATGGGTCCTGTTGCTTTATGCCTTTAGTGCACAGCATGATGCTCTGTACCCAGTAGGTACTCAAATAAATGCTGTCTTCCCTTCTTTAAGACAAACCTCCTGCCTGCTTTGGCGCTTTCCCTCTGGACTAAGAAGAAGTGTTTTTGTGGTTTATTTTATATTTTTTTTGGTCTTGTTTTGAAAATAATAAGTTGATAATTAACAAATTAGCTCTGAATTGCCCATATGCTAGGCACTGAGGGGACTATATATTTTTTCCTTTTTCTTTTTTTGACCTGGGCATTAGAATAAAAAACCCAGCAGTTAGTAGTGACTTGGTAGTTGGATACATTGCTTTGTCTGCTCAGACCCCATCTACCAATTCCCTTAGCTTTTTCACATAAAACAGGCTCACCAGATGGTACCACGGAAGCAGCCATTTTCTACAAATGGAACCCTGGCTGTGGCCACAGATGAAGGGTTTGCAGGTGGACAACTAACCTGGATAGGTAAACTGGAGTCTCATTATAAAATGCACCTCATGTCTTCTGGCTCTAAGTTTGAGGTTTGAAATGATCTATCCTGTCCAATTTAAAAAAACATGATTCTTTCTCACATTGTTTTCAACCACATAGTGTTAGTTATTGCATGTTTAAAGTTCATAGTGCTGCACAGTGTAGAAACTCAAGTGTATAAATCTAATGAAATATGCTTGTTGTGGTCTTGCTGAGGGCAGTGGGACTGTACAACTTTCTTTTTAAAATATAATTCAAGCAAATAAAGGCTTTAAGTTGTACTAGCACAATCAAAGATTTATTATCTAAACTTTGAACAGTCAGGAAATTCCAGAGTTGGATTCCAGGAGAGGTATTTCTAGAAAAGAAGTAGAAAGACCTAATGTATGTCAGTGCTTGGTCCATTTGCTGCCTGGTACAATAATCCTGTGGATTAAGCATGGGGACCTGCCAGGCATGTAGCTCATGCCTATAATCCCAGCACTTTGGGAGGCTGAGGAAGAAGCATCGCTTGAGGTCAGGAGTTTAAGACCAGCCTGGGCAACATAGCAAGATTCTGTCGTTACTACTACTTCTACTACTACTACTAAAACAAAATTTAAAAAATCATGGGGGATCATATTGCACAGACACATCCTGAACCTTGCACAGGGTAACCAATGTGTAGTGAATGATTGTTGAATGGGCTTCAGAGGGGTAAAATAATTTTATGTTTAAGAAAAGCATTTATCTTGATGTAATTGGCCAATAAAACTACATTATCTCTATTACAAAAGGAGAAACTGAGGAACAAAAAAGGAAGTAATTGACTGAGTCTCCTAACAAATCCATAGTAGACCTAGGACTGAATTCAAGATTTACTTACTCCAGATGTTGGACTCCAATTTCAAAATTACAACATGCATGGACAACTGATGTATTTCATAAGATTAAGAAATTGTGAGCAGAAATGAAGGCATTCAAAGATGCGTTGGAGACAAAGTTCCATAATAATCTCACACAAAATAACCGCTAGGCAAGGGACAGTCTTTTAGTGCAGCCTGATTCATTTCAGCCATTGGCAGTTAGGCCAGGCTTATTTTCACAGCTGTGAGTCTCACTCAGATTTCTATCTATCTACTCTGGGTCGTGAATCCTTGGAGTTTTATTTCAGAGCAAGAGAATTCCTTTTCTTTTCTTTTCTTTCTTTTTTTGAGATGGAGTATTGGCTCTGTGCAATCTCGGCTCACTGCAACCTCCACCTCCTGGGTTCAAGTGATTCTCCTGCCTCAGCCTCCCAAGTAGTTGGGATTACAGGCACCTACCACCATGCCCGGCTACTTTTTGTATTTTTAGTAGAGATGGGGTTTCACCATGTTGGCCAGGCTGGTCTGGAACTCCTGACCTCAGGTGATCCGCCTTCCTCAGCCTCCCAAAGTGCTGGGATTACAGGCTTAAGCCACCATCCCCGGCTTTTTCTTATCTGGTCTCATTTCTAATTTAAAAACAAAACTTCTTTCTAAATACAGAATCTACTTTTCATTAAGGCAAGGTGCTATAATTGATGATTTATTTATTCCCTGGAGTAGCATCTGCATGTTCCAGAGGTCAGTTTTATTTGTTTCTGTGAACATATAACCATATCTCAATGTGGATCTTTCTGCTTTGGTTGCTTGCTCTAATTTTCTCTCCTTCCTGACCTGATCCACACATGCTCATGTGCATTAGGGAAGCCTGGGGTTGGATTTCTTCCTTCTCAAGGTATTTTGTGAACTATTTTACCTGTCATTTGCATCCTGCCAACTGCATCTTCCCATCTCTCCACTTTTCTGCTTTCTCAAGAGTGAACTCACCTTCCATGACTAATGCAATCCATAAGCAGCCTTCATGCTGATTCTACAGATTTTAATTTCCTAACATTTCCCTTTAGACTCTTCCTAACATCCTCTTTTAAAAAAGAAAATCCCTTCTTGGAGTTAGTCATAGGCTCTACATGCCTCCTGCGTGAAATCCCCCAACAAGGCTCAGATGCCTCAGGTGGTACGTGGCCACAAACAAGCAAGGCCTACCCAGACCAAGTGAAAAGGATGGTTCTAAAAGAGTATTTCTACTGACATGTACTAGGAACTGACTGTGTGCCCAGGATCCTGCTAGGAGTGGTGGATGAGACCGATATTATTTAAGCATATGGTTCCTGACCTCAAAGAGCTCTAAGGTCCTTAGCATGATAGTCAAGGCTAAAATACATGAATTACAGCATGGTATAGCAGAAAGGGCACTAACTTTGGGGTAACAGATCTGAGTGACCTTGGGCCAGTTACTTAACCTTATTTTCTTCAACTGCAAAAGGAGATGATACCTATCTCCTAGGGGATCTTATGAGGATTCACTAGTGCAGGTACTATATACTAAGCATTCAATAAATGACATTTAATTATTTACTATTATTATTTTTAAATATAACAGCCGCATTTAGTATTAGAACTCTAGAATCAGCCAACCCAAATCTGGAACTCACTTCTATTGCAGAAAAGCTTTCAGAGATGCCTTTAATACGTATTAGAAAGAAATTGTTCCAGGCTTATTGGTAAGCCTGACTCTCGAGGCCTGCATATAGAACATGTTTCTACTCCCCTCAAAAGGGCCCAATTTTACCATGAGGCAATTGAAGAGGGACTCTGTGGAGAGCCCACTCTGGGAGTGTTGCTTGTTGCTCAGGCCCACAAGAATGAAGAGAATATTGGTTTTGTTGTCCTCCATTCTAAAAGCACAGGTCAAAGGGGGTGAGAGCATTTCCCGCTTGACTTCTGCTCTTAGGATGGAACATGGAAACCAGCAGGAACTCAGCACTGCTCAACTCCTATCTTCTTCTCCCCTCACTTTTTCACAAAGGCCATGGGTCACACAGGTCATGGTGCAAACCTAAAAAAGGCTTTATCTGCTAAGGAGACCAGGCTCATCACCGAATATGCGAGCTGTATAGATAAAGAGCTGAGGTTCAAAACCACCAGCACTATCAGGCAGCCCCTTGAGATGGCCTCTAATTTAATTAGCCCTAATGAAGCATACCTAATGAGAATACTACTATATTTCTTTAACTTATACAGCTTTATTGAGATATAATTCACATTCCATGTAATTCACCTATTAAAGTACATAATTCAGTGGCTTTTAGTATATTCAGAGTTGTGCATCCATAACCACAGTCAACTTTAGAATTGTTCTTAACCCCAAAAGAAACCCTGCACCCCTTAGCTATCATCCCCCTACTCCTTGCCCCTTACCCCTCACGCCTAGGAAACCAGTAATCTACTTTCTGCCTCTACAGATTTGCCTATTTTGGACATTTCGTATAAATGGAATCATAATATATGGTCCTTTGTGACTGGCTTCTTTCACCTAATACCACTATATTTCTTAATGACAGCAGTATCATCTTCAATGTTTGACAAAAGGAGAATTGCTAAATAAAGCAAAGCCTAGCCATACTGTGGATTACCGCAGCATGAAAGAAGTTAGGTAGATCTACATATGCACATAAATATAAAATCTGGAAGAATATACATCAAAATGATAAAAGAAGAGACCTCCAGGGAGGGGGAGAAGGGAATAAGACTAGGAATAGAATGCAAAGAGGACCCTCCTTATTAATGTTTTCCAAGCAACACTTTTCATGCATTACTTTTATAATTGAAAATTAATTAAAAAGAGAACATTAGAAATAAGAGAAAGAGAAGCAGGAGCTTTCCTTGGAAGTCCCAAATGGAAGTGAGGCAGGAAGTCCAAGCTTCCCTGTTGTTGCTGAAAAATCGGGAACCACTCTGATCCATCCAGCTGGGTAGACCCATCTAGTCTACCCAACATGCAAAAAAACTCCTTGGATAAGATGCAGCCCTGAAGCAAAGCCCAGGGAGTAGTGATCCCCTTTGTGCACTGGCATTGGAAAGAAGGTCTACTTCAACCACAGGACAACCACAGTTGTCCTCATTTCCTACTAATTTAAAGGGAAGTGGGTAGGAAGACTGGGGACTCTGACCTGTGGGAGACACTGTCAAGCTCCTGGGAAACATGGGAAATATAAGGAGGGCAGGAACTACACTATCCAGGACCCTGAGTATTTGTACATACATACTGCGATGGAAACCCAACTTCAAGACCCTGGGAACTATCTTGACCTCAGTGGTCTCCACAGATTTAGTGGAGTAGATCTTGAAACAAAAGGAGGAAAAGGGAACCTTTTGTCCTTTTTCTTTTCTATGTTTACTGTTCCCTGGGAAATCAGGGAAGAGGATAGCTGAATAGGCTGATTGCACAGCCAACCACTGTAAGGGAAGAGACCTCAGTAAACAGTCTGAGCAACCTTGAAAAGGAAAAGGCGTCACATAGGATCCTGGGTTTAAACAACCAATTATGGATCATGAAAAGAATTTACTTTCATTTTCAGTAGTCTCTGATGATGCTAAAGACCTAGGCATAACTGAATTTGCTTATGTGATGACATTAGAAGGAATATCTGCTATCTATACATCTAGTGTTGGAATACAGGTACCCATTCACAGGGTACCTGTTTTCCACAGAGCACCACATGGCCATGATGATAAATGGTGGATCTCAGGTGGAGGAGAGACAAATTGGAGTGTCACAAAAAACAGCGGTAAGATAGAACTCATCGATTCTAACAGATGCTTAAACAGGTAAAGTCATTTGCCTGAAGTCAAATGGTGAATCTGTAGTAGCAACAGTCATAGTAATAGTGATGATAACACAGTTCATATTTATTAAGTGCTTACTATGTGCCAAGCACTGTGCTAAACATTTCATATTCATTATTTCAATTAATCTTCACAACAGCCTTATAATGTAGATGCTATCATGACCTTCATTTTATGAATAAGGAAATGAAGGCTCAGAGAGATGAGATATTTCACTTATGGTCACACAGCCAGTTGGGAGCTAGAGCAAGACATCCGTCTTCTGATTCTAGTCCAATGTTATTACCATGCCTGGTGCAGATTCTTGACTTTCTTTCTCTAGCCTCCTACAGCCACTGACATTTTTAATTCCCGAGTTTCCAATTTGAAATCAGACTACTGGCCTTTTTTCTTGTCATTTTTAACTGTATATTTGAGTTAAATTCACCCAAGAAAGACAAGAGGTTATATTAGTAAATAATTACCTTTTAGATTTTCACTCATCCTGTGTGCACCTCCAGTTAGTATTTTCATAAGCTAACACTTATCATTTAGGTATTTGTTGTCACTATTTAGCTAAAAATTGAAATTGATTCTATTGTTTCTAAGTAGAATGAAACCCCTGGTTCACTCTTTACTGGAAGAAATATATGTAAAGGTCAAAAATGAATTCCGAAATAATTGGAATAATACATACAAAACTACAAAGTGAACAACTTATGATATCACGGGTAAAACCTAGATTAGGTTAAAATAATGAAAGGTGTCATGGAAGAGCACAAATCACCAGGGAAACTAAAAATTCTGGCATATGAGAAGGTGGATTACATTTTCCAAAGGGAATCCTGTAGGCTGGGGAGAGGGAGGGGCGAATCTTTGAGGCCACTCACCCACAGAATGAAGACAACTGAAGGCCACAAAGAAATAAAAAGCAACTCAATTTAGTTTAATATTGTTTTTGAGAGCGAAACAGAAAATGTTGAACTCATCTGCTTTTTCAATTATGAACAGGAAACATAAAACTATACTCAATAATATACCAAAAACTGTAATAAAAACTACCTTGGGCCCATGTTACAACCAGCAAAAGAGGACAAGGAGAAGCAGAGAGGGAGGTGGGGGACAGAAGAGAGAAGAGGAAGCTCTGCGGGGTCCCAGGCACCTCTGCATCTGTCACTGTCAGACCCCCTGTGTTTCACGGAGGGCCCTCCTCAGGTCTGCCTGGTTTCTTTGTTTCCTTGCCTCCTAAGCTCCAGCACACCCTTTGCTTCTGCTTTCTCCCCTCCCCCATCCTATCCTGCCCCTCTGCCCCCAGGACAGTCTGAGAAAACAGATCACCAGGACCCCTGCTCTATTTCACAGCCCTTGTTCTCTATAGTCTTTCTACTGAATTTTCAATTGCTAATCAGTCCTTCTTTCTTTATTGTTTTTTTTTAAATTACCACAGTAATATATTCACATGGTTAAAAGAAATGCCCAAAAGCTTAGCATGATGAATGCAGCTTTTTCCATCAAATATACCATGATTTCCGAATTTCTGGTATGAAAAATGAGGATTTAGCTCTTGAAAAACACCCACGTTCTATTCTCTCCTTCCTTTTCCTGATATGATGAAATTATATTCTTACTTTCTCTTCTGTTCACTTCTGCCACTCCAAGCAACATATTTAAACCTATAGTTCTTTTGGTAACAACCATACATAATTATCTGTGATACCCCACGGAGAATGGAAACCATCTACAGGGAAGCAGCTTGCTGATTACTTTAACTTTCCTTTATTTATTCCACTGTCTTTATCAATATGACTTTACTGTCCCAGGAAGCTCTTGCCCAGGAAGACACAACTTGAAAATGTTCATTGATTGTTTCAGCAATTTCCTGAAAATCCACTTAAATAAACATCAGATTGCACAAATTTTCAATAGATAGCATCAAATGACTGTTTACTTTCTAAGACTCATCCTGTGTGAACTAAGCACAAAGTGAACAACCCTAACTTCAATGTTATTGCTTTGTGGTATTCACTAGTCCTACACTATTATTTTATGATACTTACCTAGCCCTAATCAAGCCCTCACAATGAAAGATTCACTTCAAACCAGATCTCAGAAAAGGCCTTATAAATATTCCATTTCGTCCTTGCTCTACTGAAGTGCTATTAAAACTCTGGAGAGGCATTTTTCTTTCTCTTACCAGAATAAGCAATAAACTCAGTATTGCCTTCTGAAAAGGTTAGTTTGGTGACCGCATTCAACAATTTTGGCAGTGCCACAGAAATTCAGTTGGGACCTCCTCATTATCACTACCTAAGACTCAACTCAAAAACAGTGCTCCCCTGAGCCCTGAGCACGATCAAGTTTATAAGTCCTGCATTGGACCTGACTCTTTTTCATTTCATTTCTTTGAGCTTTCCAAATACTTAGTTTACTTTGCATCATAGGGTTAAGAAACCCTTTTCAGGATTTCTTTGATTATTTGATAAAACTGGAAAAACTTTTATCCTTGGTGGAAATCTGCCTTATTATTAACCCTGCTATTTGTTTCTATCTGTCCTTGACATTTCTTCTTGTATATTTTTAAAGGAAAGTCCAAAGGGAGAGGATAAAAACACAGTCTGCTACTCAAGCTGGTCCCAAGAACTAAGAGGTGCAGAAGGTTTCTTCTTGACCAGCATCCTTTGGAAAAACTATGCTTTAGATCAGTTTTCAAAACTTTATAAAAATTTTTCTCACTGTTGCTGTTTTGTCTCTGAGACTCTGATTCTGGATGAGATCTCCTGTCTAAACATTCTGTCCCATGGGAACTGAAAATTCATCAAATTTTCCATTGGAGATGGCCCAGTCTTTTGGATGGGGACCCAAGTCATGAGGTACACAGCGACACTTTCAACCAACTATTTCCACACTGTCATGGGTTTGTCTCAGTCTTAATCTAATGCTTCAATCTTCTGGGCCACACTCCTGCTTTTTATGTGTTCTTAAACAAAATCCAAATTTGTGAACTTCCTTTCTAAATGGCTTAATTTCATCAAGCATAATTTAGAATGACAGGATTTTTAATATGAACAAAAATGTTCACTTGAGAAACACCTTAGAATGAAAAATGAAGTAAATATCAAATAGTCTGCATTTTTTGATTAGTATAAACAAGGATCCAAAAGAAATTAAAATCATAAAATTACTTCTTTAAGAGATTCCTTGGCCAAGGCAAAGGAAAAATTGGGAAACGCTTAAAATTTTTTTTCTTTAGCTACCCCCTACAGCTCACAGCTTGAAACAAATGGCCTTCATCTTCCTATTCCTCTTCCCTCATCCCATGCTCTTTCATTTCCCTCTGCTTGTCTTTCTTCTTCAGATGCATTCCCCTCTTCTCCTGGCTAGGCAGAAATCCTCAAAGCTCAATTATACCTTAAAATCAAACCCCTTTCAGAACAGGAAAAACCCCTGGCTTTTAATTCCTGGTCTCAATCTGAGCTGAGAGCCATTGAAAAAAGAATTTCCAAAGCCTAGACAAGATATTATTAAATTTGCATAGCAATTTAGAATAGTTTTAATTGTATATAATGTGGGGCTCCCAGATCTCTACCAATTAGCTTATATGTCAATGGGAATCTCAGATGCAAAATAATTGGATGGAGAAGGAAAAATGGGAAGACGTTGAGGATGACGTAAAAGACCCCGAATTGAATCAGAAGCTCCTATGCAGTCCTGCGAGTAAAGAAGGACAAGTCTATTTGAGACATGAAGAATCAGCTCTTTAACACTGTTGGACAGCATTGAGGAGTGGATCCTGAAGCAGAGCTGACCCCAGTTCTTGCCTCACTTTTTGTGACTAGCCTAGAAATAGAGGATTTAATACGCAAGCAAAATCTAGAATGGGAAACAGTCTTATTGCCAGACCTCCAGCACCTCACTGAAGTTTTAAAAAGAGTCTTAGAACAAAAACAGAATAAGACTTGCCAAGGTAGTGCTCTCCATTACTGTGATAAGCAAGCCACTCAGCTTTGCTTGATTGCCAGGTTATTTTGCTGATATTTTCAGGGAGTGGGCAGGCATTCAACTCTACTTTGTAAGAGGAGGTCAATAGTTCTTCCATCTTTTCCCTCCACCACTCATCCCATGTTCCACTTCCCAGTTCTGTCAGCTGTGCTTTCCTTTTATATCTTTCCAAGATTGATAATATTTATGATATGTTCTCTTTTTTTGTAAACATTTCAAGCGATTCTTCTGCCTCGGCCTCCTGAGTAGCTGGGACTACAGGTGCATGCCACCATGGCTGGCTAATTTTTCTATTTTTAGTAGAGATGGGGTTTCAGCATATTGGCCAGGGTAGTCTTGAACTCCTGACCTCATAATCTGCCTGGTCTCAACCTCCCAAAGTGCTGGGATTACAGGTGTGAGCCACTGAGCCCAGCCAATTCTTCAACCACGGCTATTGGAAGATGTAGTCTAAATGTTGAAAACCACCTGTCAACTTCTAGTTTACTCATATTTGAATCATGACTTTCTCATTTAGTTCTCACCCTTCGCGTCTACTTCACAGTTTCTAAAAGGCTTTTCTCTTCTTCTTGAACTCCTATATCTTTATTATGTTCTCAGTTTTCCCCCAAATCTCTAACATACTGCCTGTTTCATCAAGTTGCCATTTTCTGCCCAGGAAGCTTTCCTCCTGGAGTCCTCCATTCTTTTGCTCCAATCTGGACTATCTGCTCTGTAAGTCTGCTACCCAGCTGGCGATTTTTGGACTTTTATGTCTCAAAATGTCACTGCCCTCACGCTTGATTAAAAGTCAAGTGAGTTATATGTTTCTGTGTTGAAAACTAACTTTCAAAGCATTGCTCTATTATATTGCAGTCTCCCATGTCATTGATGAAAAAGTTGATGTCAATCTTAGCCTTACTCCTTTTTCCCTCTGGAAGGTTTTAGTA
Organism: Cebus imitator; assembly: GCF_001604975.1. Lineage (NCBI taxonomy): Eukaryota > Metazoa > Chordata > Mammalia > Primates > Cebidae > Cebus > Cebus imitator. Next base: position 235,112 of record NW_016107614.1, on the reverse strand, counting down.
TCTTCTATTTATTCTTGATTTTAAAATTTTTTCAGTGATGTGTTTACATGTGGCTTGGTTTTCTTTCATTCAGCTTGAAATTTGCTAGGCTCTTCAGATGTCAAGACGTTTATTTCCCTTCAACCCAGGGGGATATTGAGTTATGGGATATTTTCTTGCATTATTTCCTTGATCATTTCCTCTCCTCCGTTCTCTTTGTTCTCTCTTTCTGTACATCTACTAGTGAAATGGAGGAACCTTCTACCTCCATTTTATAATTTTTCTTACAATATTTTGTATCTTTTTGTTTTTTTTTGTCTGTTCTATATTTGGGGACTTTTCTCTATTTCATTTTCCAGTCCTTTTATTATTATTTTTGCTTGGAAATTATATTTTTAATTTCCAAGAGGTCCTTATATTTTAATTGCTCCCAATTTTAATATATAATGTAGTTTACTGTGCTGGTTCTGAATATAATACACTGTGGGCTCTCTTAGCTGACTTCCATCAACCAACTTACTGGATCAATGGACACTTTCCAGTGTGTGTAACACAGCGAATGCTCATGTCTATTAGGCTATTCACTGGTTTGCCCACATTCCTACTTCTATCAGAGCTTAATACTTATCAAGAAGAGGTTATGATTTTTCCCCAAATCTGTTTAGTCAACTTGTGCTTAGTTATATACATGTGGCTTTTATGTGGCATTATTAAAATTACTTGCTTAGTATTATTCATCTTTCATTTTTTTTGAGACTGAGTCTTGTTCTGTCGACCAGGCTAGAGTGCAGTTGCATGATCTCAGCTCACTGCAACCTCCACCTCCTGTTCAAGTGATTCTCATGCCTCAGCCTCTCCAGTAGCTGGGATTACAAGTGTGTGCCAACATGCCTGGCTGATTTTTGTGTTTTTAGTAGAGATAGGGTTTCACCATGTTGCCCAGGCTGGTCTCAAACTCCTGGGCTCAAGCAATCCACCCACCTCGACCTCCTAAAGTGTTGGGATTACAGGCATGAGCCACTGTGCCCAGTCTATTTATCTTTTTATGTATTACTTTTTATATTAAAATATTTTCAACATTTAAAAACAAAATATGTGTTTGGTGTCCCAAGAGCTCAACATCTGGCTATAAGTAGTTTATGAAACTTTTTTCTTCTTAATGAACAAAACCACTTTTTACCTTGATAAATCCATTTTAACCTAACAACAACTTAGTGTTGGCTTTAGAACCTCTGTAAGTTAGACTTGATAAAAATTTACCTTTGAATCCCAAGGATCGTATAACAGAGTAATAGTAATTTAGATTTAAATTATATAATTTCTTTTTACTGTTAGTTAACATAACTGAATCACAGTAACTACAGTTGTTAGAATATATAAGCAATCATTTACCACAGATATGGTTAAATCCATCAAGGCTTATGCAACTGTGGCATCCCACATGTAGGGTAGTGGGAACAGTCTTGGTACAGGCATTGAGAGGGATACATTGTGTGTAGATATTTTTAAAGCAATTATAAAACAAAAGTCAGTCTGCTTTTTATTATTGCCATGTGCCAACAATTCTAGATGTTGCCAGTCATAAAATACTCTTCCCTGAAACAATCTTTTGTTGGTTTCTAACTTCTAAACAACCTCTGTGATTTCTGTTGAGTTTTAATAATATCTGTGTAAGCTTCAAATTAGCACATTTTAATAATTTATCCTTTAGTAAATATTGTACTCTACATGAAAGTTAATTCCAAGAACTCCCAGTTATTTAGTGGGTCCCTACACACACATGTTCCTTGTGAGAATGAATTTGTGACCGCGTTAGCTGTTCGACATTGTGCAAGCTCTCCTCCAGCCAGGACTTCACATCTCCAACTCTTAATGGTACTGCATAGTCCTACACCTAAACAAGGGGTTCAGAATAAACCATGATAACATGGTGATCTTAAAGATGAGAAAACAGAACTAAAGTTATTTCAATTCTGTCAATTTATGTGACCGTTTGGAGATTTTGTTGAAAATGTAAATAGGAAAACAGAGTACAAACTGTGTTTTATTTCTATTGGACAAATGCAAGTCTTAGTTTACGCTAAAATATTTTACTGAATTGGAACAATACCTTTAAATAGAATTATCTTTAAAATAGAAATGTATTTGCTCTTTTAAATTGTCAACTACTTTAATACTATAAAAGGAATCAAGAAAATACTATTACTGATTATCACTACAAATAACTGTCATATTGAAGAAGGGGATGTTGAAAAGTGATCTCCTTCTGGGTGCCAATACACTAAGCATGCCCATGCATGACTTGGCAGGTTGCTAGGGCAAGACCAGGCAGTACAGTGAAGCAGATGAGTGTGGCACCAGTTCATTAGCTCCATCTGTGCCTCCTCTTTCAAGCCCTGGCCCTTCCCAGGCCTCACCCCAGCTTCACCAACTCAAGATTCCACGTCTGAAGTTTTGCTCTCTGCGGTCAACTAATGTATTCTTTTTTGGCATAACCCTCTCTATTGAGTATTTACATTTTACAGGAGCCTTTGCTTTAAAGTAAATACCTTTATTGAGATATAATCCACATACCATATAATTCAATCATTTAGTGTACATAATCCAATTAGTATGTCCACAGTTCTGTAACCATCACCATAATAAATTTTGGAACATTTCATCACCCCAAAAAGAAATTCCATAACCATTAGGAGTCATTCTCTATTTCTACACCCCTTGCCATCCCCAGCCATTTTCTCCTCTGCACTCCCTGGCCCCAGGTAATCACTTATCTACTATGCCAACTGATGATACAAAATGAATTGATTGTTGTCATACCCAACCAACATAGAGTAGGGGAGCACAGGGACAACAGGTCACAAATGCCTACCCCAGGAACTGTCTCACAAATCCAATCCAAAACTGCATCAGCCTGCTATTGAGGCAGGAGAATAAGGTCTGGAGGCAGGGAACCTAAGAACCTCCTAGAACTAAATCAAACGGAAAACCCCAATCTTCTACACCCAAGTAAATAACTTTGCAACTTCACTTAATCCTCTTCATTTACATAGGGTATACACCAAGTAACCAATGTGAAACCTCCAGAGGGTATTTAAACCCCAGAAAATTCTGTAATCAGTGCTCTTGAGCACTGGCTGGAGCACACTCACCCTCTGTGGAGTGTGCTTTTGTTTCTTTTAATAAGTGTGTGCTTTTCTTTTGTTGCTTTGGTCATGTGTTTTGTCCAGTTCTTTGTTTTAAAATGCCAAGAACCTCAACATCCTTCACCAGTAACACTATGACTTTAAAATACAAGTTTTACCTAGAAACTGCTGCCATTCATCAATCAGAACTTGCCTGCTCCTGCAAAACACTGCCCACACCAGTGAGATTTATTTCAAAATAACGTATGTAACCTTCCTCTTTTCCCCAATAAAACCCCAGGCTTTTCCTTTATTCTAGGACATAGCTGATGGCTGCCTGGGTTGTGTCCCCCAAATTATAATTCTTGTATATTATTTCTAAGTAAACCCTTTGCTTGAAGATTCATCACTCTTCTTCACTCTTATGTTTATTTCATGATGACACTACGTTCATAAATTTCTATATATTCTCCTATTCTGGACATTTCACATAGCATAATGTTTTTAAGGTTCATCCACACTGTAGCATGGAAATTTGCTCCTTTTATTGCCAAATAATATTCTATCGCATGGACATTTCATTTACCTCTTCAACACCAATTGGTGACTGTTTGGGCTGTTTCCACTATTTGGCAACTGCGAGTAATGCTGCTGTAAAAATTCATGTATAGCTTTTGTGTGGACACATGTTTTTAATTCTCTTGGGTATATACCTAGCAATGGAAATGCTGGGGCATATGGTAACACTGTTTAACTTTTTGAAACAATGCAAAACTCTTTGTTCAATACGGCTGCACCTTTTTACAATCCTACCAGCGATGTAGGAGGTTCCAATTGCTCCATATCTTAATAGAAGTCTTTGGAAGTAGGGGGTAAAAAGAGTGTGAAGGGAGTAAACATTCACTGAGCACTGAGCATAAAATATGCATTAACTCCAAAATCTATGTACTTTTGGTTGTACTACCCTGAGGACCAAAAAGCCTTCACTGGACTGAATCTACCCCTGTGTAAGGGCAGAAATAAGAAATTGGATGGCCGGGTGTGGTGGCTCACGCCTGTAATCCCAGCACTTTGGGAGGCCGAGGCAGGTAGATCACGAGGTCAAGAGATCAAGACCATCCTGGTCAACATGGTGAAACCCCGTCTCTACTAAAACTACAAAAAATTAGCTGGGCATGGTGGCGCATGCCTATAATCCCAGCTACTCAGGAGGCTGAGGCAGGAGAGTTGCCTGAACCCAGGAGGCGGAGGTTGCGGTGAGCCAAGATCGTGCCATTGCACTCCAGCCTGAGTAACAAGAGCGAAACTCCATCTCAAAAAAAAAAAAAGGAAATTGGATGGTTTGGTTGCAAGAATCAAAACTATAGCCACACCTCTTACTGTCCATAGTAATCTGATTTTACCATTCTAATGTCTTCATCGATGTAGCTTTCCTATTCCAGAACATTCTTGGTCAGGAAGATAAAAGCTACAGATAATTTAACTGTGAATTCCAGAAACTTCCTGAAAAATCCATCAACCCCTCAAAAGAAAGCAGCAAACAATAGTTTGCACCTCAAGTCTCCTTTGAACTCTCCTCAAAATCCCCACCTGGCTGTCCACTAATACTAAACTATTATATTATAATTCTTAGCTAATCTAAGACCTAGCCTAAAACAGACTTAAAAAATCTCACAAATATTCTTACTTTGCCCTCTGCATTCTAAGATGCTGCCAAGAGTCTGTTTAGGTAGTGTTTTCTCTACCAGTATAAACAAACTCAGTTTTGTCTTAACAAAACACGTTGCTTTGGAGATATTCTGGAAAGCTAGGATTTGACAATGGATATTTGTGAAAGGAAGCCTGCAACACCACATACAGGCATAGACAGGTGTCTTGTATTACATACCTAGATGGTCAGATCTGCCTAGGAATGAATAATAAAAGATCCTGTATTACTAAGAAGAATCTTGGTTAAAGTCACAAAATATTAGAGTAGTAAAATGAGAAAAACAAAGACAGAAAACATAATTTAAATTTTCTATTATAATACAAGTTCTCTGAAAGCTTTTCAATAGTCTACCTACTCAATCCCTCCAAATTTCTCTGCAGTTTGGTCTACTGGTACTAGGTGGTTGTCGTATGGCTAAGCCATGACCAAGACAGCTTAAATCATATAGTTTGCTTTAAGCCTAGGGTTAGTTGCTACATGAAAAGTTATAATCAGTAAGAAAGGTAACAAATTCCACCATAAGCACTTCTTTATTTTAAAAGTTGTTCTAAAGTAGTGTCTTTTCAAGGAAACAGTCCTCTGATGTTTATTTGTTGCTCAAGAGGTATGTTTTCGGTAAGTAAAAACTTATTAAGGAGGAACATGGTGGCTCACCCCTGTAATCCAGCACTTTAGGAAGACGAAGTGGGTGGATTTGAGGTCAGAAATTTGAGACCAGCCTGGACAACATGGTGAAACCCCGTCTCTACTAAAAATACAAAAATTAGCTGGTGTGGTGGTGGGCACCTGTAATCCCACTACTAGGGAGGCTGAGGCAGGAGAATTGCTTGGACCCGGGAGGCAGAGGTTGCAGTGATCCAAGATCGCACCATTGCACTCCAGCCTGGGCGACAAGTGGGGAACTTTGTCTCAAAATAATAAAAAAAACCCCAACTTATTAGGGATGATATGAGGAAGGGTGGTAGCAGCTTCCACCCTGGAATGAAGACATAAGTTATCTTAAGGTTTATTTCACCTTTCTGGTCTTCACCCTTAAGGCTGGCTCAGTGGAGAGACATTTAGTGATATCATTATTCATGGCTTTTGCTATATGTATCTATTTACCTTGCCTAAGGTGTTTGAGTTAAATCATGAGAAGGCCTTAATTCCTTTTCCAACTCTGTTCTTTCAAAGATCCTCCTTCTCCATTCATATCACAGATGAGAGGAAAGAGGAGGCAAAGGGCAGTTTGCTCTGGGAAGCATAATGGTCTCTCAGGCTTTGCTTTCTACATAAGAAGGCTTAACTATGACTAAATGCCTTTTCTTTTTGTCTTCCTCAGAAATTATTTATCTAGTTGGAAATAAATACAACCTGCTTTGCATATAGATTCTCACATATTTTTCTTTTTTCTTGTCTCAAGATCTGTTTGTGGATCTCACATATTTTTCTTAGTATTGTTTTACTTGAAATAACTGAAGGTAGAGGATTTAGAGAAAGTCAGATAATTTGCTAAAAATAAATTTCTTCAAGAAGATGGGCATACCTCACTACAGGGGCATTAAAAACAGTCTTGTTCTTCACCATAATCCCCTTTCAGATATCTGTGATGGGGTTTATTTGCTTAAAATTCCTTCATCTCTTACCTACTTACATAAATGAAGCTTTCCAATTATTTAATCGAAGTTATGGCATAACTTTGATATAAAGGAATATTTGATATAAAGGGAAAGAGAGTTCACAGTAGACAACAAAATAGACATGGACACTATTTAATATAACTTACATCTCTGTTAGGACATTGTAAAGGTAAAGGATTTATATATAATACAGTTGCCAATTTGTGCCTCAATATCTACCACGCATATCTTAGCTCCCCAAACTGTTCACTGTTTTCAAATGCATCATATTTTGATATATTTCTGAGTTTATGAGTCATTTTCTATGCTTGGAGTGCTCTTTTCCTTCTTACCAGCAACAGCTGTGTTCCACCATCTCTGTTTATCTACTGAAATCCTATTCAGCCAGGCATAGTGCTTTAATGTCCTAAACAACATTCATGTAGGCCACTGTTACACCTTCAACATCCATTTCCACTAGTGTTTTTCTAATATTTGTTTAAATGTTTCTTCTTAATTTAGGTGTATAAATGGAAACTTCATATCAAATTATGTAAAAATTTAAATAGCATTAATTTCCATAATTAGAAAGTAGGCATAAAAACAAATACTCTGGAAAAAATACATTGTTATATCCTAGCTAGAAAGCTAACAAATGCTCTGAGTCTGAGACTCTTTGTAAAATAGGAGATTGGCAAGATTAAAGAGGTGAGGACATACTCCAACAAACTGAAACTTCCTCTTAGACTTGATCAGAACAATGAAAAGGGAATAATTCTCCCATGGTGAGATTCAATGTTACGTAATACTGTGCCATGTTTCTCCTATTCACAGTCACAGCACAGCTAGATTTCTCTCCCGTATCATCAGCAGTGTGTGCCCCACACTTTGGGAAACATGGTGCAGAGGAATAATGGTGGGCTTTGGGGCCAGATTGTTCTATGCTCAAACCTGAGAGTTGCTATTTATAAATTTGGCTTTAGACAGGTCGCTTGACCTTTGTAAACTTCCTTTTTTTCTTAAGTAAATATGATCGACCTCAGTGGGAGATTTGAAGGATTTGAAATAAGGTATTTATAAGATGGCTAGCACATGAGATGTCTTAATAAACCATAGCTTATGTTATTATCATCTTTATCGTTATCATCATCATCATCCTTCAAGGCATGGATCAAATAATACCCTCTGTAAAAACGTTAGTTTCTTCCCTGGAATTTCACAGCAATCTGAACATACTTCCATTTGAGTGATTTATTTATATCTGTCTGACTCATTGTTTAGTGAGTTTTTCAAAGGCAAATCCTCCTCTTAGCAGAGCAAAGCACACATTGATTGAAAGTCTACTCTGTCCAAAGCTCTGTGAGTCATATCATGATGTGGAAAAAATTTACAAATTTAAACCTGCAAGGGATTGAGCACTCAGGCAGGTTATGGCCATATCATTAGAACAGTTGCTCAGGAAACAGCCTCATATATGCTGAAAAGGCCATATATGTTTCTACTTTGTAAATTAAGAGGCAAGACACTTAGGGCCAGATAATTTTCCACATGTCCCAGCATGCCCTTGTCTCCCACAGCTGTTCCTTCCTACTCCTCTTAATAAAAAAATTCAAGTTGCCTAACAGTGGCTGCTAACTCTTGAGTACAATTCCTCTTCTTCTGAGAACTGTCTTGATCCAAATATTCCTGAAACTAGATGAACTTTAGTTCACCCTCCCTCTGAATCCCTATAAACACTTCTGCCCTCCTTCCACCTTAAAATGCTCCTTCAGAACCTTCTTTGACCTGGCATTTTTAATAAAGGCTTATGCTAACATTCCCCGGTTGATTTTCTTTATTACGGAAAACAGTAAAGTTTCGTGAGAATGATATTTAGAGATCTTAAACCAATGTTTTAAACTTTTAAAAATTATAAAATATTTCACTGAAACAAAAGAATATATGAAATAGCTAATTTAGTTTTCATTCTCTGTAACCAGTTTTAGCTTTCATTCTCTATAAATCATGCTGCCCTTCAGCTCTTTATATATTGAATCGAGGACATTCAAGCTTTTTCAGAAGATCAGATACCACTTAGAACAAAAAGGTCAATATCCAGCTTTGAGTTTCAAATTAGCCTAAAAACATTTAGTGAGGCAAAGTTGGAAAACAGATTTTTATTAATTTTTTTCTCCCTAAATTCTTAAAGCTGTTCTTAACACAGCAAAGCTTAGAGATGTGACATAATGTTTCACTAGAAGCCTTACTGTAGAGAGGATTGAGGACATGACGTAGGGAAAGTCTGGAGGGGATGAGACCAGGGTCAGGATGTTGCCTGCATCACAGAAAAGAGGCTCAGTGTTTATCCCACTAATTTTCAGACCAGGGAGAAGGAGAAACTGATAGACAAGCATGCATGTGTTTGACTTTTCACATGGAGCTCTGTGGGGAGACTTCACCAGCCTAGGGCAGCTACAGTGGCACAGAAACAACGGCTTGGTGTGATTCTGCAAGGATCTAAGTCAGTGCTTCCAGTTTGCCATGGTCTTTGCTTTCCTGTAGGAGATCCACAAGTTTCTATGTGCACTGTGAAGCTACAGAGAACTCCTGAGGGGACTGGTTTTCTAAAATAATATTGGTGACAGTACAAGGAAGTCTCAGAATATAGAGAGCTTAACATGGAGCAATGGTAATGCTTATGCTTAACAGCAGGCACTGAGATGAAGCCAGAAAGACCTAACAGCACCCACCATAGCTCAGTAAAACACTCAGTAAAAGGGCAGTGTGCCAAGTAATCAGGGATGGTGGATGACTGAGTGAAGGCCAGTGAATAACCAGAAGATAGCACGTGAGCCACAAGGCCCCTGTGCAGTGCCAGCACATGGTGTTAGCATCTCTGTGTACCTAGATGGCATCTAGAGGGAAAAAAAGGAAAAAGAGTTCAAAATGCTACAAAATATGAAAAATTACCAGGAAGAAAAACCTGAGCTACCTTTAACTGGAAAGTTGATTTGTTGTAGTTATTGTGATTTTGTTATTTCTAAGCAGAGTTGGGGCTCAAGAGTGATCAATCTATGAAATAAAATGTGTTTTTAAAAAATATCTGAGTGGTAGAATATGAATTCAAGGCCTCCTGTTAAAATAGCATAGTGTAAGGACGATGGCTGCACTGCAGTCAAGTACAGGCGGAGATACACATCCGGCACAGCATGATACAGTGGGATTGGAACGCCAGCACACAATCCTGTGCATTGTATAATCACAGCTATATAGCCATAACGTGGGAGGGCTCATCACCTGGCTCTGAGCCACTCTTGTCTGCGAGGTGCATAAATGCAGCACTGACAGTGTGAGTGAGCTGCTGAATAAAGCCATGTCCCACCTACCTGCAGTCTCTCGAGTGTCCTTTCAGCTACCTGCCACCCCACCGATTCCCCTCAGACCTGAGCTTGTGCTGGAACCTAACACATAGTGGTCAAGATGATGAGCCCTGGGATGAGACTTCATGCTTCCAATTCTGGCTCATCACTTTTTAGCAGTTGAAATCTTCCTCCTTTTAGTTTCCACCCAGGAGTACAGTTCTATGCCCTACAAGAAATCTACACTCAATAAAATAAATTAGCCCTCTCATACTTGACAGCCTTTCAGATATCAGAAGACAACCTTTGATGACAACCCTGTGAGTTTGTCCTTCATTAGTCTACGTTCTCTAGACATTTCAATCCATAGTCACATCATGTGATCCATCACCCTGTCGCCATCCAGACTGCTCTCCCTACAAGTATTTGCAAGTTACCTATATTTCCTTCATACTAATTTCACACTGTTGTACATAACTGCTTGATAAGACTCCACTTTTGTCCTCAGCCATGACTGGAATGGTTCTTTTCATTCCCTTGAATCTTCATCTTTGACTCAAACCTCTCTTAGAATTATACAGAATTTAGTCATCCTGTCAGGAGAAGGCCTCTGGCAGCTTCAACTATCCAGATATTCAAAATTTTCCTTATCTTATCTCCCTGATGCTGGTAGGTTTAAACAAAGAGATGAGGTTGATTAGAAAATCAACTGTTGGGTCCAAGTTCCCTGGTCACTACTTCTCTACAAAGCAAGAACAGAAAAGTAAGAAAGTAAAGAAGGGGTGTTTGCATGTTCTAACACCAACCCCAAAGCCTTAATCATAAAAGATAACTTTCACTTTCTCTATTCCCTGTTTAGAAGACACAACGATCCTGCCAGTGGGAATCTCTGGTTATGCTTCTAAGGGTCATATCATTCAAACATTGTGTTGTTTAAATAACATCCCTTATTCTTTCATTTTCAAATTGTCTTTTTCATTCAGGACTCAATAGTCACCAGTGGCTGAGAAAAGAGTTTTGTGTTGAGGCTGGAGCCACACTGTACTTCTCTGTGAATAGACATGTCACATAAGCATTTCTCCAGTGCAGAAACATACAGTAAATTGAAATCTGTACACCAGGATTAGATACACCCAAGATTGTATGCCAACTCCAATAGCTTTCCCCACACTGGGAAAAAGATATTTGTGATAAAGTAGCTTTTAAGTTCAATACAATGTAGTGGTTAGAGAGTGGTTTCTGGAGCCAGATTGCCTGGATTTGAATTCTAGCCCCTCCACTTACTAGCCAGTGGGAAAATTACTTAATTCCTGTGTGTCTGAGTTTCTCTACCATTAAAAAATAAATAAATGACATGGAAAGATTTTTTTTAAATGAAGGCAATAATAAGGGCTACCTCATAGTGTTGTTGTGAACATTAAATGCATTAATATATATAAAATGCTTAGACCATCCAATTAATCCAGTCAACAAGGGATGTAAGTGATGTCAAGAGACTCTGAAAAAGCTAATAATCTTCTTCCCTGCACAGTTATACCTATGAGCTATAAATTTATTTAGATATAGGAAGAACACTGAAATAGGGATCAAAAAGAGCAGAGCCCCTGACATTGCCACTAGTCAGCAAATTATTTATCATTTCTGTGCTCCAATTTATTCATCTGCAAAAATGAGATAGGAATATTACCTGGTAGTTACTGAGAAGACTATGGAACAATTTACATGGAGCACCAGGTAAATGGCAGAGCACTGTACAAATGTAAAAGGTCATTAATATCAATTGATCATTATTCTTCTCACAATTCATTGGCATCCATAGACATGTATAAGATCAGGATATCAGCCAGGCATGGTGGTTCATGCCTGTAATCCCAGCACTTTGGGAGGCTGAGGGGGGCAGACCACCTGAAGCCAGGAGTTCTAGATCAGCCTGGGCAACATGGCAAAGCCCTGTCTCTACTAAAATACAAAAATTGACTGGTGTGCATCTGTAATCCCAACTACTCAGGAGGTTGAGGCATGAGAATAGCCTGAACCTGGGAGACAGAGGTTGTAGTGAGCCAAGATCACACCACTGCACTCAAGATTGGGCAACAGAGTGAGGCTCTGTTTCAAAATAAAATAAAATAAAATAAAATAAAATAAAATAAATCAGGATATTCTGTCTTATAAAAAGAAATTTATTATTTTCTTTAACCCTGTTTTCTAGACTTGAAGAAAGCCCCTTTGAATTTCCTTGGCATTACAGCATTTCATCCTCATTTCAATGTATTAGTACATATATAACACTGCATAACATGGCCCAGTTTTCAAGGTCAAAGCTTGCCTGTGACAGTGATACTTCCTTTTGGCTTATTGGCCTATTTGGATGAATATCTGATCTCTTCAAAAGTGTTTTCAAATGACAAAGAAGGATAAAACACTTTTAGGAAAGTCTCCTGTGGATTGTGTCCTCTCCTAGAAAAGGTATCCTGTTTGAACATAAGCTTCAGTTTCTCTTGGTTTGGATCTCAGACTCCATTTTGCCTCTGTAATCCATGTTCAAAGACTGCTGCAGTCTTGACTTTGGTCATTCATTTCCTTGAGTTATCTGGAGAAATTAATCTGATTTTAGCTAAAGCTTTCCTGCACCAGGTAAAGCTTGATATAACCCAGAGTGAAGGTCTTGTTTACATTCTGTGGGCAATGGATATGATTTCATATTCCATAGTTCAGGGCCTTTTCTCTTGCATCCTTGGGAATAAGAATAACCAGCTTTCTGCCACATGGACCATGCCAACTAGAAATCATCCTAAATGTCTTATAGTTTGTATAACTTAATTGGGTTCTCCGTCAAACAAAGATCCTCTATTTCTGATTATTTGCCTAAATGCATCTGGAGAATACTTTCAATGGAAATCTCATTTTCTTATTTCCTGTCCATATTTTTAACTTCCCCAGACCCCCCTGGATAATTTATCTATTGCATTAATATTTGCAGTTAAAGAAGTAAAGACCTGCTCCTTCTCAGTCTTTGAGCTCAGGAAATATTTCCAATCATTTGTCAATCTTTTGTGGTCCAGAGAGAGCCTAAACATGTGTTTTCTGGGAGAAATTTAATCCACATGTTTATGATTAATTTATATATAAGTCATTAAATTGGTGTTTCTACGACATTACATTTGGCAAGCTACCTCTCTCACCTGTCAAATTCCATCTTAGGTCTTATCTGAGTTGGTATGGAACTCTACCCAAATGCTTTTCAATGCTGGCAAAACACTTGGAAAAGTCATTCTGAATATCTGAGATGCATTCTGTCCATCTTACAGTTGATATATAACTGCCTGAATCGTGGGTATCTTAAAATATAGAGTGATTAAATAATTTATTATCAAGATTCTTTTAAGCAACAGCTATAACTGCTCTCAGAGTGGGCTATGGCTTCTAATGACTGATTCATCCAAAGTTAATTTAATCCAGTCAATTTAACAATATTTCACTATGTGCTAAATACAATAAGTCATAGTATTTCCTGCCTTCAGTTTGCTCATTGTTTAAAAGGAAAGATTGATCTGTATATTTAAACTATGATGGAAAAAACTAAATGTAACATATAATCAAAGTGCTATGAAAGAACCAGAAATTCCTGTTGGAGACATCAGGAAAGATGGTAATATGGCTGCACTTAGGAAATTATTGAGTATGTTGGGGGTAATTATGAGTAGATGGCTCCAGTGGAAGACATGCAGTCTGGGACTGGCTCACTGGAATAGGATTTAAAAGGCAGGGAAAATGCACATCATGGAAAGTGTTAGATGCTATGCGTAAGAATTTGGGGCATTATGTAGGCAAAGGGGGTCTAATAAAGTTTTTTTTTGTGTGTCAGTACAAAGAATGATATGATCATATGTTTAACTCTGATAATGAGGAAGACAGATCAGAAGTGAAAGAAACTATAGGCAGGGGAAGACTCAGAAGGCTGCTGTGATGATCCAGACAAGAATTAGAGGCTCTGACTGATGACAGAGACTAGAGTAATGACAGTGGATGGCTTGGGTTTGAGACATATTGCTGAGATGGGCTTCATAGAGCTTAGAGGTAAGTAAGATATGAAGACTAGGTAGGCTGTGAGTGATCTCTGGGTAAATTACCTACAGTGTTGGGGTCTTCCTTTTCCTTGACAATAGATTGAAGATAATATCTCCAGTTATATTAAGGATTAGCAAAACACAGTATGAAAGAAATGTCTTAGTTCCTTCTTGGTATACAGTGGGCTCTCATTTCATGGTAACACAGAAAATAAAGATGAAAATGAGGTTTGTGAACTAAGATTTCCAGAACAAATTAATACCCATGCTTCTCAGGTTTCTGAACTTTTGGTATATTCTATTTAAATATATTTCACATGTATCTCTACAAATATCTAGTTACTGGCTCAGTTTTAAACTGACAAATAAAAATTATACATATATTTTTGGTGTGCAACATGTTTTGAAATATGTATATATTGTGAAACAGCTAAATCAAGCTAATTAACATATGTATTAGTTCACATACTTCTCATTTTTTAATAGTGAGAACACTTAAATGTATTCTTAGAAATTTTCAAGAATACATTTCTATTAACTGGAGCTGCCGCATTTTACAAAGATAACTTAAAATTATTCCTCTTATGGAACTGACATTTTGTATCCTTTGACTAACATTTCCCTACTCTGCTCCCCTTCTGCACCACAAGCCCATGATATACACCATTATACACTCTGCTTCTATGAATTCAACTTTTTAAGATTCCACATATAAGTGTCATCATGTGGTATTTGTCTTTGTGTGCCTAGCTTATTTTACTTACCATGATGTCCTTCTCTAAGTTCATTCATCTTGTCTCAAATGATAGGATTTCCTTCTTTTTAAGGCTGAGTAGTATTATATTGTGTATATATACCACATTTTATTTATCTATTCATCTGTTAATGGACACTTAGATTGTTTCCATATCTTGGCTTTTGTAAGTAATGCTGCAATGAACATGGAAGGGCAGATATCTCTTCAACATATTGATTTCATTTTCTTTGGATATATATCTACTAGCAAGATTTCTGGGTCATATGGTAGCTTATTTATTTATTTTTTTTGAGGAACCTCCATACTGTTTTCAAGTAATGACTGTACTAATTTACATTCCCACCAACAGTGTGCAAAGGGCATTCTTTTTTCTATATCCTCACCAACACTCCTTTCATCTTTTTATATTAGTCATTCTAATAAGTGTGAAGTGGCATCTCATTGTGGTTTTAATTGGCATTTCTCTGATGATGAATGATGATGAGCATTTTTTATACATCTGTTGGCCAATTCTATATCTTCTTTTGAGAAATGTCTATTCAGGTGCATTGACCATTTTTAAATCAGGCTATTTGTTTTCTTGTTTGAGCTAAGTTCCTTACAAATTTTGAATATTAGCCCCATCAGATGTATAGTTTGAAAATATTTTCTCCTATTTCATAGGTTGTCAATTGACTATGTTGATTGTTTCCTGTGCCATGCAGAAGCTTTTTACTTTGATGCAGTCCTATTTGTTTATTTTTGCTTTTGTTGCCTGTGCTTTGGGGGTCATATCCAAACAAAAAACAAAAATGACTGCCCAGACTAATGTCATGAAGCTTTCCCTCTATATTTTCTTCTAGCAGTTTTATAGTTTCAGGTCTCATATCTAAGTCTTTATTCCATTCTGAGTTGATTTATATGGTATGAGATAAAGTATATCGTCATTCTTTTGCATGTGGAAATCCAGTTTTCCTGACGCTGTTTATGAAAGAGTCTGTCATTTTCCATTGTGTGTTCTTGATACCTTTGTCAAAAATCAATTGACTGCAAATGCATGGATTTATTTCTGGGCTCTATGTTTTGTTCTATGTGTCTGTTTTTGTGCCAGTACCATGTTGTTTTGATTACTATAGCTTTAAAGTATATTTTGAAGTCAGATAGTGTGATGCCTTCAGCTTTGTTCTTTTTGCTCAAAATTGTTTTGGCTATTTGAGATCTTTTGTTGTTCATATGAATTTTAGAATTGTTTATTCTATTGCTGTAGAGAACGTCATTGGAATTTTGATAGAGATTGCATTAAATCTGCACATCACTTTGTGCAGATTTAATGCAATCTCTATCAGAGTTCATATTTTGGGTAGTATGAACATTTAATTATTCCAATCCATGAACACAAGCGATCTTTCCATTTATTCATGTCTTCTTCAGTTTTTTTCATCAATGTTTTATAGTTTTCAGGACACGGTCTGTTACCTCCTTGGTTAAATTTATTCCTAAGTATTTCTGCAGCTGAAATACTTTTATAAGAAATCTCATTTCTTCTAAATGAGATTATTTTCTTGATTTATTTTTCAGATAGTTCCCTGTTAGTATGTTAAAATGCTACTTTTTTATATATTAGTTTTATATCCTGTAATTTTACTGAATCAACTTATTAGTTCTAATGGTTTTTTTTAGTGGAGTATTTCTTAGATAAGATCATGTCATCTGCAAAGAGGAAAAATTTAACTTGGATGCTTTTGCTTTCTTTTTCTTGCCTAACTGCCCTGCCTAGGATTTCCAGTACTATGCTAAGTAGAAATGGTGACAGTGCGCATTCTTGCCTTGTCCCTCTTCTTAGAGGAAAAACTTTCAACTTTTCACGATGGAATATAATGTTATCTGTGGGTTTGTCATATGTGGCCTCTATTGTGTTGAAATATATTCTTTGTATACCTAATTGTTGAGAGTTTTCATTATGAAAAAATGTTGAGTTTTGTCATATGCTTTTTCTGCATCTATTGAAATGATTACGTTTTTGTCCTTTGTTCTTTTAATGTAGTGTATCATCTTTATAGATTTATGCATATTGAACCATCCTTGCACCCTGAGATAAATCTCACTTGATCATGATAAATAATCCTTTTAATGTGCTGTTGAATTTGTTTGCTAGTATTTTTGGGGTGATTTTTTTGCACCTATATTCATCAGGAATATTGGCCTATACTTTTCTTTCATTTTTAGTGACCTTATCTGGCTTTGGTATTAGAACAATGATCACACACACAAAAAACTACACTTTTACTCTCTGCTCCTACATTTTATAATTTTGATACAACAATTTAAATATTTTTATATTGTGTATCCCTTAACAAATTATTGTTGCCATTTTTATTTTTAGTAGTTTTGCCTTTTAATTTTTATTTTAAAGATATAAATGGTTTATACAACACCATTACAGTATTAAAGTATTCTGAACTTGACTCTATACTTACTTTTACCAGTGATTTTAATCCTATGTTTTCACGTTACTTATTAGTACTCCACTTTTTTCTCCACTTGAAGCATTCCCTTTAGCATTTTTGGTAAGGCAGGTCTAGTGGTGATGAACTCCCTTAGCTTTTGTTTGTCTGGGAAAGTCTATCTTTCCTTTATTTCTGAAGTGCAACTTTCCTGGGTAAAGTATTCTTGGTTGGCAGGTTCTTTTTTTTTTTTCTTCGTCACCACTTTGAATATATCATCTCACTATCTCCTGGCCTGTAACGTTTCTGCTAAGAAGTCTGTTGCTAGCCTTATTGGAACTCCCTTATATGTGACTTGTTTCTTTTTTATTGCTGCTTTCAATATCTACTTTTTGCCTTTGATTTTTGACAATTTAATTATAATATGTCTTGGTATAGTCTTGTGTGGAGTGAATCTGTTTGGAAACTGTATTAATTTGTTCTCACACTGTTAATAAAGACATACCGAAGACTGGGTAATTTGTAAAGGAAAGTAATTTTAATTGACTCACAGTTCAGCATGGTTGGGAAGGTCTCAGGAAACTTACAATCATGGTGGAAGGGGAAACAAACATGTCCTTCTTCACGTGGCGTCAGCAAGGAGAAGTGCCAAGCAAAAGGAGGAAAAGCCCCTTATAAAACTATCAGCTCTTATAAGAACTTACTATAATGAGAATAGCATGGGGGAAACGGTCCCAATGATTCAATTACGTCCTACCAGGTCCCTTTCACAACACATGGGAATTATGGGAACTACAATTCAAGATGAGATTTGGGTGGGGTCACAGCCAAACCATATCAGAGGCCTTTGAACTTCCTGTGCTTAGATATTTGTGTCTTTTCTAAGATTTGGATGAGGAATGTTTTTTGCTGTTATTTCTCTAAATAATATTTCTATTCCTTTGTCCCTTTTCTCTCCCTTGAACTCCTACAATTAAAATTTTGCTCTGTCAAGTGGTGGTTCATGCCTGTAATCCCAGCACTTTGGGAGGCTGAGGTGGGTGGATCATTTGAGGTCAGGAGTTCAAGACCAGCTTGGTCAACATGGTGAGACCCCTGTATCTACTAAAGATACAAAAATTAGCCAGGCATGGTGGTATGTGCCTGTAATCTCAGCTACTCAGAAGCTCAGGAGGCTGAGGTAGGAGAATTGCTTCAACTCAGTAAGTGGAGGTTGTAGTAAGCTGAGATCCTGTCACCGCACTCCAGCCTGGGTGACAGAGTGAGACTCCATCTTGAAAAAAAAATTCCTCTTTTGATGCTATCCTGTAGATTTTATATGCCTCCTTCATTCTCTTTCATTCTTTTTTTTTCTTCACCTCTGACTATATATATTTTCAAATAACCTGTCTTAGTATGTTCTTTTGGTGGTATGTCATCTTGTTTTTTTTTTGTTACCTGTTGCCTTAGGTTGATATCTGCACATTTTGAAGAAGTAGGGACTCACTCTATTTGCTGTAGAGTGGCTTTACCAGTTAGCCCATCTGGAGATTCTGGGCAGGCTGTCTGGAGTGTTCCATAGGTGGGCTTGCTGCGGGAGTCTTTTGGTAGGCTGACCTGGTGCCTGGGTCAGGTTAGCAGGCCTTGTGTATAAGTCCTCAAGGCTGGGCGTGGATCCTGGATCCACTAGGGTAGACTTACTAATTGGGTTCATTAGGGCAGGCCTGAAGCCTGTATCTGTGAGGATGAGCCTGGAGCCTGCATCCATAACATTGAGTCTAATACTGGGTCCATAGAAGGTGAGCTGGTGCTGGTGTGGGCCTTGAGTCTGAGTCTGCTGGGACCACACAGGTGCTGGGATGGGTCTGATACCTGGGTCCATAGGGCTGTGCCTGAAGCCTGAGCTCATGGAAGATGGGTCTGTGTCCTGGTCCACAGCGACTGACCTGGTGCCAGGTCAGACCTGAAACCTGAGTCTGTGGAGGCAGATCTGGGTCCTAGTCTAATAGGGGCTGGCCTGGCACTGGGATCTACTAAGGTGGGTCTTGACCTTGGGTCAGCTGGAGTCTGGAGCCATCAGGACTGGCGTGGATACTGGGGCTGGCCAGTGATGGCGCAGGCAGGGAGTCTGGGTCTATGAGGGCTGGTACAGAGCCTGGGATCATGGGTACTGGCTGGTGCCTAGGGCTGTGGGGACTGGCCTGAAGCCTGGGTTCCACTGGGGCTGAAGATTGGGCGTATAGGTGCTAGCCTGGAAACTAGGTTTATGAGGGGTTACCTGGGTCCTCAGGCCATGGGGCCAGCATGGAACCTGAGTCCACAGAGATGGTCCTGAAGCCTGGGTCCATGGGGACTGGTCCGGCCAGCACTGGGATCTACTGAGAGTGGCCTAGACCTTGGGTCTGCTGGAGCTTGGGGCCATAGAGGTTGACCTGAAGCGTAGAACAAAGGGACTGGCTTCGCACTGAGCATGCCCAGATTCTGTGTTCATGTGTGCCAGCCTGGTGCCTAAGGCTAGATATGTCAACCTGGCTCTGGGGTAGTCCTGAAACCTGAGGCCACAGGAGCTGGCCTGGTGCTAGGCAGGTCTAGAGTCTGTATCCACAGGGGCTGGCCTGGAGGCTGAATTACAGGGTGCTATCCTGATGGCTAAGGCTGCAGGGGTCATTTGGATCCTGTGTCTGCTGGGGCTGGCTTGGCCTGGCCCGTCAGGGTGGGCCTGAAGCCCAGGACGACTAGAGCCAGTCCAATACTGGGGCAGCCCTGGAGCCTGGGGCTGTGGGACCCTGTCTGGTGCAGGGTGGGTTTGGAGACTCAGTCTGCAGGTACTGGCCTAGAGTCTAGGTCCATGGGGGCCTGAACAATGCTGTTTTATTGGAACAGTCCTGGTGTTGAGGGTCTGAGGCATTGTCTGGTGCTCACTTCCCTCGCCTTCCCCCAAGTGCAGGGTATCTTTTCCAATGCTATGCTACCTAGGGTCAGAGGAGTGGTATAAAACTGTTCTTCCTTCCATACTGAAGAGGTTCAATGTGTTTTATCTTACTTCTGGGCTATAGCCAGGTGCTATATTTCACCTGGCTTCTTTAGCTCTTGAGAAAGTATTTTCACATGTGATTGTTGAGGTTCAAATGGATGTTTCTACAAGGAGACAAGCTCTGGAAAGTCCTGTTCTGCCATCTTGCTGCTATACTCTTACCAGCCTTCTTTATTGGCTAATTTTAAAGGCAACTAGTCATTACAATGATGTATAGTGATTAAAGTGATCATTAGCAAAAAGGTCATGTTTCCTAAAGGGAATCTGAGCTGCTAACTAATAATCAAAAACACCTTTAACACCAGCTGTGGGTAATTAGCACATTTGCACTAGTGACTTTCTTCTCTGGCTTGAGACAGTCCAATTCAACAAATAATTTTTTAGTGTATATTAGGTATGGATGTGTACTGGTTGCTAGAGGAAATATAAGAAGAGTATACCAAGTCCCTATCTTCAAGGAGCTTATATTCTAGGAAAGGAAATAATGATAAGTTTACAAATGACTGTAAATACCTGTAGATAAGACCATATATACAACATGCATAAATGGGTACAGATAACATGTTAATGAGTTTTAGAAGCAGGAGAGAAAGCATTCACTTAGCAGAATTCAAGAAAAGCTCCAAGAAAGAGTTGGTGGTCTTTGAGATAAACTTTGAAAGATAGTTTGAGTTTTGTTTAATGGAGATGTTGGGGAAGGCAATTATGGGTGTTGAAGAAATCCAATCATACACTTACACACTCAGTTCCTCTGTCATTCATCAAACTTTTATTGAGTACCTACTGTGTTTGAGGAGGACAAAGATTACTAAAAAAAAGGCTCTGTGTGTCAGATTTCAATCACTTTCAACTCAAATGTTTCTCCTCCTCATGGAGGAGGAAAAAAAGATATGAACAGATGAGTTGCAATATAATATGCTCAGTATTTCATGTAAGTCCTTAATTAAATGCTGTATGTATTAGTCTTGGTTGTCCAGAGAAAAAGAACCAATGCCAATAGGAGATCTCTCTCTCTCTCTCTCTCTCTCTCTCTCTCTATATATATATATATATATATATATATATATATACACACACACACATATATATACACACACACACAAATACATACATACACACATATATAAACATGTATGTATATATACATGTGTGTGTATATATACATATACAGATATATAGACACACATACACATACATACACACATATATGTATGTATGTATGTGTGTGTATATATATACACAGAGAGAGAGAGGGAGAGAGAGAGAAACAGATTGATTTTAAGTAACTAACTCATGTAATTATGGATGCTGGGAAGTTTGAGATCTGCAGGGTAGGCTGCTGGCAGGCTGGAGACCCAGGAAAGAGCTGAGGTTGCAGTTTGAGGCTGAAGGCAGTCTGCTGGCAGAATTGTTGTTGTTGTTGTTCAGGGAAGGCCAGTCCTTTTTCTACTAAGGTACTCAACTGATTGGATGAAGCCCATCCATATTATGGAGGGTATTTTGCTTAACTCAAAGTCTACTGATTTAAATGGTAATCTCACCTAAATAATATCTTCACAGAAATATCTAGAATAATGTTTGACCAAATACCTGAGTAACACGGCCTAGCCAAGTTGACACATACAATTAACCATCATACTATATGAGACAAATGGAACAAATTTGGTCCCAGCCTCCATCCATCAGATTAATCAGAGTGGCTGATGGAGTGGCATACTCAGTGTAAATCTGAGTTCAGCCAAGAACATGTAAGGCTGAGAGATGGATTGTTGGGAGAGGTAGTTGACTACCAGCCATGATTATCTCTGCATGTTCTTGCTGAATGTGCCAGACTATAAGATTTATGTCTTTGGATAAACGTAGTTTCTGCAGCTACTTACACAGGCAACTAAATAGTCAAAATGACCACAGCATCACTACTGTATAATTGCCCACCTCTAGGGGGAGGAATACGGGCTTATTTGCTGCTACCGCAATATTTGCTGATTGCCTAAAAAATGCTAGACTTTTGGCCTGAATTCCTCAGCTGCAGCTCAGACCTCTGCATGTGTAGCATAAATTTGTGCCCACTGCATTGTTTCTATGGGACTTGGTGGCCAGGGAAACCAGTGCAAATATGCTAATGTTCATGATGTTTGCTGAGTATATAGTCTTCTCTTTCTGACTTAGAAGACTTGGGCTTTCTGTCTGCATCCATGAAGCAGCAAAGGCAAACTTGTCAGCTTGCAAATAGGGTAATTCTCAGGCCCTTCACAGTTATTGAAAGCTATAGTGATGAGGATGGGATGCCAACAGTGACATGACTTTCTGAAAGCAGAAGGATAGAAGCTTTGCAGGTTGGGTTTGGGGATATAAGACTTCCTAGGAGCTGGTAGTAAATGCTCTCACCAAAATAGTGAATGATGCTGCGGAGTAAATGTTCTCCAGTGTCCTACTTGTTAATGAACAAGTGGAATTAATTATTCTGAGGTGAGCAGTGATAAGATTGAAACAAGCCACAAAAATGGTACCTTGGCTGTTGGTCACTTTCCCAAGGAGGGTGAGGGAAAGGATGTTTATTATGACGATGGGGGAGCATGCCCTGTGATCCTAACCCAAATGCAATGTGGCTGTGCTTACTGAAAGCTGAAATAGATGATGTCAGTAATTATGAACTTATCACCTGGCATGGGGCTTTGGAAGGGCTGAAAACATTGGAAATTTCATTTGGTTGAGCTGTGAGCAGCTGTCACACCACTCAAAACTGAAAGCAGCAACTAAACCAGTCTTGAAAAGGAAGATATTCATTTTTGTACTCACTCACACTTTCCAATTTCAAAGTTTAATACAAAGCTATAGTAATGAAGAGATTATGGTATTGGCCATACTCTCTCGATTATTGTGCATATAGATATATGCATGAAGGTAGATATAAAGATCTATGGAACAGAATTGAAAGTCCAGAAATAAACCCTAACATCTATGGCCATTTAATTTTCAATAAAAGTGCCAAGACAATTCAGTGGGAAAAGAATAGTCTTTTCAACAAATGGTACTGGGGCAACTGTATCTACATGCAAAAGAACGATGTTGAATCTCTACCTCACATCATATACAAAAACTAACTCAAATGGACCAAAGACCTAAAGATAAGAGAGCTAAAGCTATATAAATTCTTAGAAGAAAACATAGGAGTAGATCTTTGTGGCTTTGGATTGAACACCAAAAGTACAAAGGACCAAAAAATAGATAAATTAGAGTTCTTCACAATTAACGACTTTTGTGCCTAAAAGGACACTATCAAGAAAATAAAAAGACAACACGCAGATTATTGGGCTTCTGGTTTCCACTTCCATATGGATTTTAGAAGTCACCACTCCTTCTGAACAATAAATAAAAAGCTGAGCAGTCTGAAAAATCAACAGTTTTTCTTGGATCCATTAGAGAGATTAGGAAACAGGGCAAACTGCTGCCCTCCAAATTGGAGAGACAGACAGATGAATACAGGGAGTCATGGCATACTGCAGCAGACAACCTAAACTGTAACTGTGCTGGAGGCTCAGTGTGGACAAGTTTGAGAGTTTGCAACTTCAGGGAAACCCAGTCATTGGGAGAACCCCATACCTTTGTGAGTTTTACCTCCAGGAGCTCAAACAGGATCTCATAGCAAATATTGGGCCAAAATTCTTTCATGCTTCCAGTAGGGGAAGGGGAAAAGGAATGATTCCGAAATATGACAGAGTATTTTTTTTTGAGACGGAGTCTTGCTCTGTAGCCAGGCTGGAGTGCAGTGACATGATCTTGACTCATTGCAACCTCCATCTCCCAGGTTCAAGCAATTCCCCTGCTTCAGCTTCCCAAGTGGCTGAGATTACAGGTGTGCGCCACCATGCCTGGCTAATTTTTTGTGTTTTAGTAGAGATGGGGTTTCACCATGTTGGCCAGATGGTCTCGATCTCCTGACCTTGTGATCTGCCCTCATCAGCCTCCCAAGTAGCGGGGATTATAGGCATGAGCCACTGTGCTCAGCCTCTGTTCTTCTTAACAAGTTCTGCCCTCAGGAGAAACTAGTTAACCAGAGACTAACCTGTTGGGGTATTATCAGAGCCTCACTGACCTAAGTGAAAAGGAAATATCCAATTCCGTCATATTACTAACGGCCTATTACAATTGTTCTTTTTTCCTGATACATCACAGCTATCCAGATAAATTATAAGACACACTTAAAGGCAAAAAAACATAATTTAAAGAAACAGAGCAAACATTATGCATGGCAGGGATGTTGAAATTATCTGAACAGGAATTAAAAACAGCTATTATTAATATGCTAAAGGCTCTAATGGATAAAGCAAATAGCATGTAA
The DNA here is from genome assembly GCF_001604975.1 of Cebus imitator. Taxonomy (NCBI): domain Eukaryota; kingdom Metazoa; phylum Chordata; class Mammalia; order Primates; family Cebidae; genus Cebus; species Cebus imitator. The sequence continues at coordinate 210,759 of NW_016107614.1, read as the reverse complement.
AAGCAGATGAGCAATATAAGCAGAGAGATGGAAATCCTAAGAACTAAAAAAAAAAAAAAGTTAGAGATCAAAAATACTATAATACAAATGAAAAATGCCCTTGGTAAGATTATTAGTAGACTGGACATGGCTGAGGATCTATCAATAGAAACCTCCCAAACTGAACAGCAAAGTGAACACGGACTGACTAAAACGGCAGAATATCCAAGGACTGTGGGACAACACAAAAGGTGTAACACACTAGAAGGAGAAGAAAGAGAAAGGAATAGAAGAAATAATTGGACCCCAACAGTACTAATAACAAAAGAAAGTTGTAAGTACTATAACAGGGCTACAGGAGCCTTGAGGAAAAAAGCTTTATTCCCTGAATGATTTCAAAGAGAAGCAGTACAGTGTTATTTTAAAAGATCTTATTAGTTTAGATTCAGCTGGGAGGTCCATCTGAAGACACTAGTATGGAAATAACATATTGAAATGAATCAGAAAACTCGGAGCTGAAGGAAATCTCGGATTGTCCAATTAAACGTCTACTTTTGAGACAGACCCAGAGCACCCAGTGCCCTACAGTGAGTGAGTTGGTGTCAGAATGCGGAATCAGATCCAGAACTCCTGGTGTTCCAATTGGTGAGCCTTCTATCCCGAGGCTCTCCTTTCTTCCTACTGTTACATCACTGTGGTGCCCTGGGGTAAGAAGCTTTCTCAGGAACGTGTATTATTTGGGTAACTAATATTACAAATGGCCACCAATGACATCTTGTGGCATAGTCTTTCCTATTCTTCCCTCTAGCTCCTCCTTTCCAGCCAGTAGTAACATCTCCTAATTCAGACATCTAAAAAACCTATTGTCTATTGATCATTTGGATCTCTTCCTCCCTCCTCCCTCCCTTCTTTTCACAAATATTTATTGAGTACTTCCTATGGAAGGCACCTTACGTTAGGCTCTGGGGTTAATGAGTAAACAAGACAGACTTCAACATATACATCCATCATCTATTAACTCTCTCTCCAAGGCTCTGTCACCCCAAACAGATAATAAACATAGAAAGAAGGAATCTAACATTATTTTTTATGTTCCAAAGAAACTAAAACAGTGCTTTGCTTTAGTGTATATCATAAGGCTCTCATACAAGGATATTAAAGGAATTACCAGTGAAATTTGTAAACATAAGCAAAAATGGAATAGTATAATAAACTACCAAATGTTCTGCCATTCTCGTTTCCAAGTCTGATGACAGGTAACAGAAAGTGCAAATGGTTGGGTCAATGACAGGAAAACTCTAGGCATTAGGCTCAGTCGGGGATCCTAGATATAGGGCCAGGCAGCGAGATACACCACTATTATTTGCATAAAGGGCAATAGGAAGAAATGAAGTTTGCCAAGTGCTGGTGGCAAGGGCAGGGCAGAACATCAGGTGCAGGGAGGTTGAACTAAACTATGCTGAGCGGTGCTGTCTGCCTCTGTGCCTGGCTGTGGGTGGACTATACCTCAGGTTGGTCTTAGAGACACTGTGTGGCCTCTGATGTGTGACTGGGTCTTTCCCCCACTGCAGCCTTTGCTGATGCTGTTGCTGCTGAGTGATGCTCTGCTCTTCCACCAGCCTCTCTAATGGCTGCCTCTTCAGTGATGACCTCCCTGGCCACACTTCCTAAAGAAGTCTCCCCTTCTCATTGTTCAACTTAGCAACCTGTTTTCCTCCTACACAGCATTCTGAATTTTGTAATTTTTAGTTTACTTGTTTATTTTTAGTCTCCCCTTCTAGACTGTAACCTCCAATGAGGGCAGGGATCTTGTCTTTCTCCTTTACCTCCACTTCCTCAGAATCTAGAAGTGTCTGGCACATATTAGATATTCAATAAAAACAGTTGTCCAATGAATGAATGATAGATGGTACTAAATATTTTGTTAATATTTCCATAATTGAAGCAAAAGTTGAATACAGAGGAGTAGAGAAAAAAAAAAAAGCAGTTAATAATTTAATCAGAGCAACATAAACCTCTAATACAGTTCTCAATTCTGGCTGCACATTAGAATAACTTGGACTTTAAAAATATATCAACACCTGGGATCCTCTACAGACCAACTTGAACAAGACTCTCTGGGGCTGGTGCCTAAGCATAGGTATTTTTTTAAAAGCTCCCTAGGTGACTATAATGTTTTGCCAGGCTTGAGAACCACTGCTCTAACAAAGAAAGGCTATAAGGACGGTGACAACAAGATGAGGGTGAATTTTAGAGTCGAAAGCAGGTCCTCTGCCATCAAATTTAGGATAAGTAAAAACAGTGTGTTCTATTGAATCCTTCCAATCATTAAAACCGAATCAAGGGTAAAATAGGCAGAGGTTGATAACAGTTGAAAGTTAGTAAGTGAGGTTATCTAATGACTGAAAGATTTTTTTTAAATGTTATACTGTAGTACATTCAAATAAGAATTAAAAACAGAATTTATATTTTTTTATCTATTTCTATTTTTTATAAAGACTTTTGCATTTATGTAAACAACCATAAAACCATAATTGAGTTAGAAAACAACATAATGTATTATCTCGGTTCTATCAGAGGCTTATTTTTTGGTTCCTAAAGGTCACAACCAGACATCATTGTGCCCTTAATGTTTGCAAATATAGTCTTTAAGATGAAGTATTATTTAAATTTGTCAAATTGTGGCATTCACAAAAGTATCTTCCAACCTAGCAAAGGACTTTTCTTTTCGTCCTCTCCCTTCTTTCCTTTCTTTTTTCTTCCTTCCTCCCTCCCTCTCTTTCTTCTCAGGTCATTTTTAGATAATTGTTTAGTGTTTTAAGTGAGCTGATGAGGTTAGGTGAGTGCAGTTCTCATTCCAGAGCTGACCTTGCTCCTCACTGTCTGCAGGTTGATTCAAGGATGGGAAATCATGTTCTTAAGTTCAAGTGCAGCGAGACTATAATTGCTTCTTCTCCCTAATTTATTTAGGAGGCCACCCAATTTGCTGTAGCTGTAATCCCTCAGTATTGCAATGTGAGAACAATATAAATGGCTGGTGGCAGAGTGAGATTTTCAATTGTTGCTTTTCAGTGATTCACATAATGTGCTGTCATTAGCACTTTGATGTGACATATCATGGTTTCTAGTGCTTATTGGGCCATTTATAAATACCAAATGAAGGTGCTGGAGCTAGTATTGCGGCCTGGTTACTGCCTTAATTGCCTTCACTGGGAAAGGCTGCCAGCAGCTTCTCCGGAAGGAAATAAAATGTAGTTTTTAGTTTCTCTTTTACCATTTGCAGTCAATTCCTCTCAAGTGAAGGAATCATAGCCTTCCTTTTTTTCTTCTCATTTTCTAGTTAAGTTACTTGAAAATTATAAACAGTTAAATTACTTTTACCAAAAAATCTACTTTTCATTCTTTAGTCATCATTGCTTGAATTGATTTCCAGACAGGGAAACAAAAATTCAAATGTATATTATCTTACCACAGTTATGTTCAGGCTATTAATTATAATTATTGTGACTTATAGAATTTTAACAAGTGACTTTATAAATAATAATAGTGGTTATTGAGTATTTACTATGTGGTTAAAAAATACACATGCATTGGCTCATTTAGTCCTTTCCAACAACCCTCTGAGGTAGACACTATTATTGTCTCCATTTTATGAGAGGAAATTGATGTTTATTGATGCTTATAAATCCAAGGACATATAGCTAGTAAGTGGTAGAGCTGGTTTGGAGACGTAGGTCAGTCTGATTCCAAAGCCAATACTTGTAAGCAGTACATTTCAAATACTTCCCTCTCTCAGAAACCAGCACAGTTAGCCCTATTTCACAGGAGAAGAAATGAAGACTCATGTAACTAGAACATTGCAGTGCTGCATTCTGAGCTTGCACCTTCGGATTTTCGGTCTAGAGTTCCTTCTACTTCCCAAGGGGACTTCCATCGGAGTGAGGGGTTACAAATGCTAGTGTCGTTGTCGACATCCTGTGCACACCGCTCAGGCTGATAAGCAAGGGAGGAGAACTCAGTAGAAAAATCAGAGGAGCATCTAAGTGAAGGCATTAGGGGCAAAAGAACTGCCTCCCTGTCAGATGGTGCAGAGCACAGGCTCTGATTTGAGCAGCCAGGGTTTAGAGACACAGAGGAGAAAAGAAGCAAGTCATGTCCACTGGGCATGCAGCCCAGGCACTTCAGCCACTGACGTGGAGCCAGCCTGAGTTGCAGTGATTGATCCTGCAGCCAAAGATGCCCTTCTCTCAGCAGCCACAGGTTCCCACAAAGGAAGGCTGCACATGGTGAAGTCTTTGTCAGGGCCCCTAATGGGAGCATTGAGTTTCACATCACAGCTACCCCTAAACAGGTACACTCTGCTTCTTTCATCTTCCTGATGGCTCCCACGGGAAAAAAAAGAAAGAGAAAGGCGGCTATACCAAGAAACAGGTCACAGGCTGGTTTGGCTGGGTTTTGTACCTCCCCCGCCCTACCTCCTCCAGGTCTGTAGCTTTGAAATACTTTAATTTTCATACACCCTGTGTGGCCACTGGAAAGCAATGGGAAAAGCTTTCTTAATTTTTCCTAATCCATCTAACATGACTCACTGGAAAATTAATGCCTCTGTACCGTTACATATGCTACTGCTTCTGTTTGGAAGCTCCTCCCCAGAGCCCAAACTCTTCTTCCTAAGGCTAACTTTCCCTTTTAAAGATTCAGCTCACGCACTATTTCCTCCAGAAAGCCTTCCTTGATGCCCCATGCCTGCCCGCCACCCAGTCTGGCTTCTGTACTCCTCTTCTATCTCACTATAGGGCTTCTGTTACAGTCCCTGCTAACTTGCCTATCTCCCCATCTCTCCTGTAAGCTCCTTGAGGGCAGGACAGTGTCTCTAGTGTCTAGCACAGTATCTAGCACATAGCATGAATGTAAAAAGTGTTTATGAATAAGTGAAACATGAATAATAAGTGAACATTTGCATAGCTATTCAAAATACAATCTTTCTGAAACATTCTTTTCTTTGAAAAATAGGCCTTTGTTTTAGATCTTAAAAGCAATAATGCTGATCACAGCAATTTTACAAACAAAAAAATTCACATAAGAAAATAAAAACTGCATCCAAAGAAAACCACTTTTAACATCTAGATGTAGTCCCTTCCAGCAATTTTCTACATGTATGTGTATATACCAAATCAGAATCCTATTTTTCTACCTAATTTTTTCAAAGATTGTAACAATAACTTCTGGAGGTAGAGGTGGCATTTTTATTCCAATTTAAATGATAGGAAAACTGGAATACTAAGTACACATCTAATTAATGGCAGAGCTAGGACTGGAACTCATGAATCTTGTCATAATTCCAGGCTCCTGCTGTTTCCTATGATGCCTTCTTATTTGATGGTATTCTTCTTGTATCAATCCAGCATCAATGGAACATGAGCTTGTAACTGGGTGTCCTTGCTCTACACAGGAAAAGATTTAAACCTGTGTCCACACCATGTCTCAGCAGTGCATACGGGGCACGGTCTCCAACACTTTGGAGGGAAACAGGGATGGAGCATCTAGCATCTTGTCCTAGGATCTTGTGATAAGTTCATCAGCTGTGCTAGGCAGGCATGAGTAAAGGGTGGTGTTTCCTTCTGATGATATCTGAGCAGCAATGGCTTGGCTCAGAGCATGTTGCTATGGGAACTGCAACCACAGGTTTAATCTCAACATAGTCTAGTGAGTTGTACTCCAATCCACGACCAGTGACTATATTCCAGAACAATGTACACAGCAGGCACTCAATAAATGTGCACTGGGCTGAACTGAATGTATATTATTCATCAGGGAAAGCAGGCAAAAAAATCATGCTGGCAGTAAATTTCCATACCACTGTGTCCAGTGTGGAAAAGGCAATCCAATGTGATCTAGCTTTTTATTTTATTCCAAATAGAGGATTAAACTGTAGTCCCACAAACACACATCAAATTGTTAGTTCCATAGATGAATTTAAGTGCATGTCCCTAGAATGCCAAGCACAGAGCCAGACACAACTGAGGTGTCCATGTTTTTTGAATTGAATTGTGTGAAGACAGCCTGGTGTGGGAGTTAAGAAGATGTTGACTAGTAATTCACCATTCCTTTCCCTGAAATCTCTGTAAATCAAGCTCTTAAAAAAAGCAGCTAGCTAAATTCCAAAACCCTCTCTGAGGAGAAATGCCCGTGACTGGTGGGGTCTGGACTATGTCCACCAAATGTGCAGATCTCTTCTGCACAAATATTGCCTACTCTCACGGGAGCCTGTGACTGACTGACCGGCTGTGGAGACTCACACGTCCCCTCTTTCCCAGTGTTGGGAGGGCCAGGGGAAGAGAGTGGGAGTCGAGTGATGAAGCACGGCTGAACTAAATATTCTCTTCCCAGGAGAAGGAAAATGTCACAGCAGGAGGTGGGTGGCACTTTTATATTGGAACAACCATGAAGAACATGGGGTATATTTGAAAATGATATTTTCTGAGGACAAGTTTCTCTTTTAAAGAGCCATCCTCATATTCTCTCTTACCTTAGATTGAAGCTATTGAAATGGTCCTGCCAGAGCTATGCCGGAATGCCACAAACTGGGATTAAGGTTGACTGGGCAGGGGGAAGGGTAACATGGGATATGGGTTGAAGAGCCATAAGGCCAGAATGCTCACTTTTTCGGAATTTATTCAAGAGCACTGGTTTTGGGAGGCAACCAAAATGCAACTCACTAATCCCCTAAGCTCTTAACAAACTCTCTTGAAGATTTAATCACAATGTAAAATCCACAGGTTTTTATTGGCAGCGTTTAGTTATCAATTGCACAACTCTCTGAAGTGGCAACCAGTACGATTCCCAGGTCTGTCTCCATTACACATTCCAGGGGCCTGCTGGCAATGTGTGTCAGACTGGTGCTCTGGTCTAGGCTTGTAAATTCCTTCCAGGGGAGACTTAGGACATACTCTCCCAGCTGCCAAGTTCTCCACTTATAAGGTGCAGAATTTATTAGTGCAAAGAAAGGTAAAAAAGGAAGCTTGCTACCTTTTTCAGTGCTTTTACATACAATTTCTTTATTACAGCTGGTGTTTCCAGAAATACAGCTGCCCAGCTCATTTGAGCCTTTGTGCTGAATCAGTGGAACTTGTTTTCTCTTCCTAGGAACTTCTATGAGCTCTGCTCCACTGTGTACCAACTAAGGTCATTTGTGCCATGCTTTTAAAGAAAGTCACTGGCAGCCACTCTCATTTGAGGGCGACAAAGCATGAGGACTGATATCCTTCACTTATACATGGCCATGCAAAAGTACAAAGAGGGTTGATATGGAATCCAAGTTTGTGCAACTCTGGAAATGAAGCCTGTCTAGTCACCCAAAGACCATGTTTTTCTAGTCCGTTTTCTTCTCTTCAATTTCCCAACATACCTGTTTTCATTTCCAGACTCAATTCTAAGGCAATGTTGGCCTCAGACTACAGCAAAGACATCTAAGTAGCTACCGTAAGAAATAATGTGGGACGGTGAAAACAAAACACAATTTAGAACTGGAAAACTCTGAGTTCCAGCTCTGTTACTACTCATCTGACCTTGGATAAGTCACTCAACAATGTCATAGAACCTTAGTTTCTCTTTAGTGAAATAAGTATAAATAGTCATATTTATCTCACCAGGTTCTTTTCAGAACAATTATGACAAGTTGCAATTATCTGGTTTATATATTTATTATTTGCCATTTCTCAGTACAGTTCACTACACTGCAAACTCCAAGAGTTTAGGAACCTTGTCTTTTTGGTTCACCACAGTGGCCTATTGCCAGGAACAGCAATCAGCACACAGTGAGTGATCAAGAAGGGCGAATGAAATTTGAATGAGTGATGAAAGAAATAAAGGAAAAAAGGAAATTTAAAAAAAGAAGGACAGAGGGAAGTGTTCAGAGCATTGTAGATGCCATTTTTGAAAGTGATCTATACATTGTTAACTATTATCTGCATCTTTTATAACTAACATTTGATGCATTAATTATGCCAGGGTGATCTGTTTCAAATGTAAGTTAGATCATGTTACTTCCCTGATTAGGCCTTCCAATGGCTTTTCATATTATTTACAAGTCAACTCCTTTCAGCATACAAAGCCCTAGGTGATATGACTCCTGCCTACCTCATTTCCAACTTCTCCCCCTTCCTCATCATGCCCCGGTCACTCTAGTATTCTTGTGTATCTTCAAACATGCCAAGTGTGTTCCTGCCTTGTGTAAGTTTTTTTTGTGTAAGTTTCTTCCCTGGCCTGGAAAGTTCTTTTGTGAAATCTGCATAGCTGGCTCTTTACTGTAATTGGGCTTTTGGCTTACATGTCACCTTCTCAGAGAAGGCTTTCCTGCACAGGCACCCTGAAGGGCCAAGCAGTGCTCTTACTTGTTGATTCGCTTATCTATTACTAGTCCTCTCCTGTGCCTTATGTTCGATAAATATTTATTTCTGTGTGCTATTATATTTGTTTAGTGCTTACATTTCATAGATACTTTTAAAATTATTTTATTTCGGCAAAAACAAAACAAAACAATCTTCTATGCTTCCAAACTGAAAATTCTCTTTTTACCCCTTTCCACCTGTCTCCTACACATGTACCTTGGGAGAGGTACTCTTGTCCAGCAAATGAAAGCAGCTATGCTAGTTAGTTTTACTCTTTGTGATTTAATTGAACTCTTGGAGTCATGTACACCAAGTGATACAACAATTACTTTGTTGTAATTGAGATGTGGAACTGGTGCTGTGAGCATTGTTCTCTGCTTCGGGCTTGGAGGCTTCCTGTCTCAGGGCTTGGGGAGTGGAGGGAGTGGTAGAAATAGGCAGAGAGAGGCAAGTGGTAGGAATGCTCACTGATTCCAGTTTGGGTTTGCTTATTGTGGACCCCAGGGCAACAAGTAGTTCTGTAGAAAGAGCACCGAATCAGGGCACAGAAACAGATTTCAGGGCTAGCTCTACATGACGTCCCCACCTCCTTGCCCCACCCCCCTAGCCAGCAGGCCCTCTGTTAAATGAAGTGGAACTGGATTATCTCAAAGGCGAATTCCAGCTCTTAATTCTATGACTTGATGAGAGGGGTCTGATCTTTGTCATGACCATGACTTCTGTGACAAAGGATAACCCTTGTCATATTTCTGGTAAGCATAGCTTTTCTGGTCAGTGGAATTGGCCAATAAGGTCACTAGACAAACCCAGATTTCTGCTTTTGCCATTCTAGTTTATTCTTCTCTTTCCTTTTCTTTCCTAGAGAAGTTGGCACTCTTGGTAAATCCCCTCATTGTCACATAAGGCTCCACATCTAAATGTAATTGCACTTCAGCCACTCCCCAAGAGATGGGTTCCTAGTGCGTCTGATCTTGGCTAACACTCCCCCATCTGCTTTCAACATGTTGCATTTGATGTTAACTAATGTCTCCTATTAGCATTAAAATAAAACAATCTGGAAAAAATTCACTCTCAAGCAGAGTTCAAACAGGCCACAAGTAGATGGAGAATCTCAACTGCACAAGGATTGTTAAAACAATAGTAACAGATATACAAATATATATAAATGAATATATGTATATTGCATACTGCACATACATATGTATGTGTATATAGAAAAGTGAGTATATAGATGTGTGTGTGTGTGTGTGTGTGTGCGTGGGTAGTGAAGCCAAAAGTCTGTGAAATGGATCAAGGAAACAAAAATAAGAATGCTTCTGTTCAATTTATGAAATTAACTGGTAACAGCAAGAGGAAAAATATTCTCCTAGTATGGAACAAGGCATGATCAAAAGAACTGAGTGATATGGAAAAGGAATTGGGAAGCTTTATCCCACACTTACTGGTAATGGGTTAAAATTCTGGTCCACGAGATGATTGTATCCATGGTCAAAAAATGAGTGCCGTATCACAACATCAATGCCCTGATTGGCCAGCATTCCTAAAGTGTTCAACCATCTAAAAGGCAGAGAAAAAGAGCTACATCAATACATTTTAAAAATGGCATATAACAAGCTCTATAGAGATTGTCTACGTATATACCAATCTCTCATCACCAAATTTATTTAGTACTTTAAAGAGGGTTATTTTAAGCATTAAATTCACAGCTGTAATATATTTTAGAGATTATCAAATCCAACCTCTTAATTTGATAGAAAAAGAAACAGAAGTCTAAGGGAGTAAAATGAATCACCCTTGATCATTAGTTTGTTGTTAATGACTTAACATTTTATTACTGAAATACTAACAAATGAACACCCTAGCCATTTGTAAGCCTAATGTCATCCCTCCCGACCAAAGGACATACAATTACAGAAGAACACACATTATGCATTCCATTCCTCAAACTCCCCTGCTTATACCCTGTCACTGAACACGTACCTTTAACAAAACTCTAACTCAAATACTCCTATGACCTATGCAAACATAGTCTAATCATTAGTAACTGTCATATATCACTGTCAGTAGTCAATGCAATAATTTTCATTGGCACTACAAGTAACTATTCAGGGATTCAAGTATGCCACCATCACACATATTTTGTAGTGGAGGACCTGCACTGTTCACACACTTATCATCTATCCCACTATGCCAAACACCCACTTTCTAGGGCATGCCATTCTTCAAAGACTGCCCTCTTTGTTCTTCCAACACCACTGACTCTGCCTTCATTATTTACACTTTCAGCTCATTCATCCATTAATGCATTCATTTGGGGTTCTCTTTCTCTTCCTACTTCTGAAACTTAGGGAAACTACTACTTGTAATAATACATGGAATAAATGTGGCTTAGAGATTCAGTCTTCCGTTTATGAAAGATAAGGCATTTCACAGCCTGTCCTTAACATATGTGTGTCCAGCTTTATCTGTCACCTCTTTCCTCTCTTCTCTCACCCTAAACCCCATTCCCCATAGGCTCCAAGCCACATGAAATTACTCTTAGCTACCCAAATACACACTGCTTTCTTACACTTACCTAAGTCTTTATCCATGTTTTAACTTCTGCTTAGAATTCCCTTCCTCTCTTCCTTGAACCCACCCCTTTTTATCTGGCAAATATCTTCTCATATATGAATCTCCAAATCAAGTGTAATTTTCTTCTAAACTCTGCTGCCCCAGCCAACAGTAGTACCTTCCTCTGTACTTCCCCAGATCTCTTATTCATACCCTCAGAAAATCCACAGAATCACTTACTTCTTTACTTTTCCCTTGTCAGTTATGAGCTCATCAAGCATAGACATAATGTCTGAACTTGTACCCCAAACACCCATCTCCGTTTCTGGCACACTGTAGGTACTCAATACTCTGTTGACTTGAAATCTGTCTGGATAAAATTAGATTCTGGGAAGTTTGAGAATCACCATTCAGCACACTGGGAAAAATTACGCATAGTTATGATTTCCCAAATCTGAAACCATATGGAGCTCCAAGCCCATGACTTGTAGAATTAAGTTTTTTCCTTGCTGGAATAAAGAGCATTGCTGATTTTTATACTGTGAATAAATATTATTTCTATATTCAAATGTTTTTCACATTTACAATTATATTTTATTATCATAAAAACTAACAAATATTTACTGACAATTAGAGTTACAAAAATAAAACAAAAAAGCAAAGCAAAACACAAAACAAAAGTTTTAAATCAAAAGGAAAATCTGACTGTAATATAGTAGAATTATTTTTGTTGTTGTTCAAATTGGAACCTTGTGACCTAGGGAATTGAAATTACTTTTGGAGCATGACATGGCTAAACAAGCTGTTTGCCTTCATCATTTTTATTAATTTGGCAATCCTAGACATCAAGATACTAGCTTTTCCTTTAGCCACTGAGACATACTATGAAATACCTTATCAAAGGCTGTCTTGTGATAGAACTATTACATGAATTGTGTGCTAATGCCTCTTAAATAGTGTTCTTTCTACACTGAAATGGCACAAATACAGTAGGGTCTATATCTAACAAGTATTTTAAAAGCAAATTGTCTTATTCAGCTTTCCATCCGTATGCTTGTTAAATGAAGGAAGAAACAAAACAATGAAGAAACACATAGTCACGTATGTGAGTCCCTCCATCTACCAGCATCTTCATGCCAATATAGGGCTCTGTCTTGTTGTTTTTACATATGAAAATATCTCATTTGTTCACTCATTCATTATTCATTCAATAACATTAGTCAACGCTAATTGCTAGGCATTATTTTCAGAATTGAGAAGATACACAAAAATGCTTGTGTGACCATGTAAGTCATTGGTAAAGCACTACGTATATAAATGCCCGTGTATACACATTTAAAGGAATCATATCAAATTTCTACTTTTGACCTCTACAGAGCCTAGCTTAGTGACCTGCATAGAGTATATACTCAACAAATAAATATCAATTCACAAACCTCATGTTTTCACTAGTGTATAGGAAGATATTTAAGGAATCCAAAAATGAGGCGGAAGAATATGGATCCTCCCTGCAAACCTACATTCCTATATGTACATGCAGAATCTGGAACATTCAAAAATAACTATAACCAGAACTACTGCTTCCCCATGGCTTTCAGAATAGAATGATTAGTACTAAAGTTATCTTCATCTTCCTCCTATAATAACAAGCCCCCTCAGAGAGGGAAACAAATAGTCTTCCAAGGCTCCTTTCCATGCTTGGCTGGAGAAAGCTGATAAAATGACTGGTATATCCCACCAAAGATGCTACCCTGCCATTATTTTCCACTCCACTAAAGGTGAATATCTACTATGTGCCAGACACTATTAGGTGCTTGAGACACAGCAACATGCCAGGAGTATTTGTGGTACACCAAAGAATCTCAAAGCCCTAGCTAGAAAACGCTACTCTTGCACAGAGTAGTGAATTCTGATTTATGCATACATGCATGTGTATAAGTCCTGGTGAAATCATAGTTATGTGATATATTAATATTTCAAAAAGGCTGGAAAATGCCTTCTTTTTCATTTCTTGCTAGCCTCCTAGAGCTTCCTAGAATGCTTTACTGCCCCCACTGCCCGCCATAGGAAACAATTTATGCCCCTTGGAGAACTGGACTCAAAGGCCACATTGCTGGGTGCTGCCAGTGGAGTTGAGACCAAATGGGTGACAAAGAGGTAAGAGAGATCAGGAGCAGAATAAACTAGCTTTCAACTGATCTGTGTCAACCAAGCATTGGATAGCTGAATTACAATCGGAATGTAAACAACTATGTTGATCCGTATTCTCCAGAGTGACTGTAGGGATCTGTGGCTATTTGGCTGATGCTCATGAAAAGGTAGTTCTCTGCTCTAACTTCCTCCATGAAGGTCCGTGGTATTTTTCATTTCTATCATTCCCTAAAGGGAAGAATGCTCACAAAACCACTCAGTACAACCGGCTCTTGCTGGGCCCTACAGCAGCATCCTGTGGTGACTGTTGAGTAAATGCCATTCCTCTGCTGATTCGAAGGGAGCCCCTGCAGCACTGACGCCCTGGCTTCTCACTCTTTCAACAGATCTCATATCAACCCAGTGGAGAGTGGGAGTGTACTTTCGTGGGTTTTCTTCAGGGAGGACAGAGTCTTGCTCTGTTTCCGAGGCTGGAATGCAGTCTTGGGTCACTGCAACCTCCGCTTCCCAGATTCAAATGATTCTCCTGCCTCAGCCTCCTGAGTAGCTGCGACTACAGCTGCGTGCCACCGTGCCCAGCTAATATTTGTATTTTTAGTAGGGATGGGGTTTCACCATATTGGCTAGGTTGGTCTCGAACTCCTGACCTCAAGTGATCCGTCCACTTTGGCCTCCTAAAGTGCTGAGATTAAGGGCATGAGCCACGTGCCTGGCTGGGAGTATACTTTTGAAAGAAGATTCTTAGCAACACTATATCAAAGGCCAACTCACTCTGCTTCATGGATTTGAACCATGCTTGCTGACATTGTCTGTGCTACACAAGGTTGGATGCTGAGGACACAGAAATGGAAGACCCAAGGTATCACCATGAATTACAATGACTCATTTTCTTCATCTGCATTTGCCAGAACTCTACCTGTAAAGGCATTCCACTTGACTGGCCTGATTTGTCCTTCATTCATGTATTAAAAAAGCGGCCTCTATAGGGGGGAGCTGAAGCTGCATAATTAGGAACAGTTGTAAGTAGCAAAACACATAGCTGAGGGCAAAGTGCAGTTCTTAGGAGGACATTGCTCAGTCAAAAATCCAAGACCACTGGACTGTACTGGAGCAGGAACAAGTCACTTAGTGGTCCTGAGGGGTTTGTCCCTGCCACATGACACTGGCAGGCTAATGAGAGGCCCTTATGCTTCTGGCTTAAGTCATTCTCCAGACGACTATAGTAGCCTTCAAATTCATTTTCCCATTCCTTCCCAACTCTTGTGATAACTATTGCCAAAGCCAAAGTTTTAAAACACAGATCAGATTCTCTCTCTCTCTCTTTCTCCTTCAGAATCTTCAGTGGCTTTCTGTGAATACAGAACAAGGCCTCACTTCCTCTACCAGGTTTTTAAGACCTTCTGTAATTTGGTGACAAATCCTTTCCTTAGTCTCAGCCCTCACTGTATCCCCGCAGATAACAAGGCTTTAGTCACATTAGTCATTCTCTGCTCCTCTGTGCCTTTGCTCATGATGTTTCTTGGGCCTAGAATTCTCCTCTCTGCCATCACCATGACTCCCACCTACAGAAATTAGAGTAATCCTACTATGCTGCACTCAAATGCCACTTCCTCCATGAAGTCCTTCCTGATACTCCCAGTCACAGAAATTATTTATTCCTTTGCATGTCTGCCATTTTTCGTTTGTAGACACACCATGTGACGCAGAAAGACAGGTGGTCCATTGCAATAATAAAGAAGCTGTACTCTGGAGCAAACTGCCTGGGTTTGGGTCCAAGCTGTACGGCTAACTAAATGAATGATCTTGGACAAGTTACTTCAACTCTTTCAGTTTTCTCATCTGTAAATGGGATAATAATAGCATCTATTTCACTAAATTGTCATAAAAGCAGTAGCATCTATTTCATTGGTTGTTAAGTTATAAAATATAAATAAAGACTTCAGACAATACTTGGTCCATGATAAGCACTGTATCATTAAAAGTATGGTTATGGCACTTATCTCCTGCAGTTTTGCAGTTATCTCCTATCCAAGTTCCTCCAATCATATTTTTTCTGCAGGGAAAAAACCATGCTTTATTGTTACCTATCTCCCAAGACTATAATGAAAATTGGATTAGAAAATGTATGTTGTTTTGAACTTTCGACATTCAATAAAGCTCTTATTACTTTAATTATTACTGTTACTACTATTACTTTCGATAATCTCTGCTCTGATGCCTGTGCCTGAGATTTTAATATCTAGAGAAGGAATTGGTCACTGTTGAATGGTTTAAAACATACACAAATGAATGAAATGAACTTTCATTGGGAAACGCGCCTCACCCCTCCAATGCGCAGAATAATAATCAGCAATGTCTGAGATTCACTGTCCTTCCCTCCTGAAAGCCCCTGGGGGTGAAATTCCAAGTGTTACTCACAAGAATCCTGCAGCATAAGAATCTGATAGATTGTTTGTGCCTCCAGCTGAGGTGGTCACCACACCTTCAAGCCAAATCTTCTTTCCTGGAGTGTATGTATTCACCACCTGTTTACACAACAGAAGCAGAAGGGGATAGTGAGATTTTAAAAGCATTCCAATATGAGAAAAAAAACACACATTCCCTTAAGGAAGTTGATCTGATTTCCTGCTTTCAGGGGGTCATGATTTGTGCTTTTTTATGATGATGCACCCAGTTCAATGTGCTGGCATTCACAAACCAAAATGCATTAATATTGACCTGTGTCCACCAAAGAAATGATCATTTTTCCCTAAGTAAACCCAAGTGACAATTGACAGAACAAGTCATACTCTAGGATGTAAACTGATGCAGTAACTTCCACTAGAAAATATAAATCATATTGTGTTAATACTCCATATTAACAAGTATTGAGAAGCAATTATTTTCAGTCTCTTATAGCACATCTACGACACATGCACTACCTAAAAGCCACGAACACATCACAAGCATCAAAAGTCACAAATCACAAGAAGGTAGAGGAGCAGTGTTTGTGGGAGAGGTGTTTTATAATTACTAGGGCAGATATACTGTAATCACATTTTGAAAATAACTGCAGTAAGGGTAAAAAGAAAAGTCACTGACCCACAAATGACAATATCCACCCAGGGAATAACTGCATGCCTTCTAAGCAAAAGCAAAAGTTCTTATTGAAAGGTGGTGTGCTAAAGATTTGAAACGGCCTAGTCTCTGACCCACAAGCTGAAGACTGACCAAACTATTCAGATCAGGATGTAGATGCACAGGATTGCAATCTGGTGGCACTCAGGGATAAGACTGTATGCTGGGTAGCCCCTGAAAGCAGAGCCTGAGTCAGAGACTTGTCTACAGATAGTTCACTTGAGAAATAATACCAAGGAGCAGGAATGAGGAACTGGGGGACTGAAATAGGGAAGAAGGGAAAACCAAGACAAAGATGCATTTTCAAATTAACAACCAATGCTGGCAACTACTCAGTCTTAAGATCCTTACAGATTGTGTATCAGAACCGTCCCCCAAGGGGACGCAAGGGGAAGCATGAGTAGCCTTGGGATCATTAACCTCTTGCTCCCTATCCCTATTTCACATACAGGACCGAGTGCTGAGCAGATTCTCTGAGTGTTCCTCATCTCTGTCTCAGAGAAGTCCCAGAGTAGGAAATGAGAAGTGAGGCACTACCTAGTACACTGGCACCTAGCAATATGCTGATTGCAAAAACAACCTTAGAGATCAGGAAAAATAAAGGCATACAATGAAAACCTATCACAACATGAAAGATCTAGATAAAAGCAACTTACGTTTATTTGCTGCCGCCTGCATGCTGGCCCAGCCCTGATCTCTACAATGATGGCTAGAGTAGAGGTGGGGCTGGGAGGATGCCAGCTATGCACTAAAGAGGCTGGATAAAGAAAATAGTGTATTTAGGTCCTATGCCTCCCCACCACCAACTACTCTCCTAGACATACACACCAAAACAATTCTTCCTCAGGTCTCTAAAGAGGTAAGGATGAGAAATCTCTCTACGTCACTGTAGCAGATGTCCATTGCTAGAGGAATGGAAAAATAAAATGTAGATATATACTATACAATATTATGCAGCAGTTAAAACAATAAAATCAATGTAAATCCAGCAACATAAATAGGCTTTAAAGGTTTAGTGATAAAAAAAAATACCGAATGAGATTTATGACACAATATTATAAATAAAATTGCTCATTGACACCCAATAACACTAAATACCCTGTAATGACACATGCCTCTTAAGAACATATATCAAACACATAGGAGGACATGTATAAGAGAGAGGTAAAAATTAAAATGAAAACAAGACCTTTCGTGAACTGATAAAAATAGTTTTCTGTTAGTTTAGGAGTATTGTGTTAATTTAATTCTCTGTATCTGAGGGCCCTCAAAAAGAAAAAAAATATATGTGGTCAAATCCATGGTACATAGACATCAACAATCAATCATAGACATCAACAATCAATCATATTCCTCTTTTCATTTCTAGCGAGGTACAACTTCCTGCTCTCTCTCCCCACATTTGCTAGAGAATTTGCATTATTTGGAATGTATTTTGGGTTGGTAAAGTCATTGACCCTTTTCAGAAACGAAGTGGTATAAGAAAATTACACAAATTTGAGATTAAAGTTAGTATCATGATCATAAATGGAAGAAAAATTCTGAGAATTAATGGTGGTGGTCAAGTAACATATTGGTAAATACTACATAAAAATTTACTCTTATACACAAAAAAGAAGCGTCATTTGAGGACACCACAAGGTAGTCCTCTCACCCCTTTCAACACTGTGCAGCGTACCCAACTTAAGGGAAGCAGGGAACTGTTAGACTAAGAAAGTTAAGAAAAATGCTTTAAATAATCAAAAGACGCATCCATCTGGCCAGATTAAAGGACTGCATCTATGATTTTCCTTAAAATATAGTGCTAAAAAAATCTGTGTACATGACAAACTATCTACTTCCTTTATGAGTAACCAGAGCAGAGTAATATATTTATGTTTCTCTTTTTTTTGTCTTTGGCTTGCAGGATATTTAATGTTTAATTTTGTGCTCAAAGACATATTAAAGGCAGTTAGAGAAAGCAGCTTTGGTTAAACAAAACAAAAAGGGAAATACTATCACATGAATGAAACTTGAAAACATTAAGCTAAGTGAAAGAAGCCAGACACGAAAGGCCGTATATTATATGATTCTATTTATATGAAATGTTCAGAATAGGCAAATTCATAGAGACAATAAGTAGACTAATGGTTTCCTATGGTTGAAGAAGAGGAATTTTAACATGGGGGAGCTAGAAGGAGAGTGATTACTAACGGGTATGAGGTTTCTTTTGGAGTGATGAATATGTTCTAAAATTAGATTGTGGAGATGATTTCAGAATTCTGCAAATATATTAAAAACCACTGAATTTCATACTTTCAAAGGTGAATTTTCTGCTATTTGAATTATATCTCAGTAAATAAATGTGTGTAAAAAAACACATCAACAAAAGGAGAGGTATGGTCTAAGTAGGCAAATAACCATAATGTGGAAAGAAGAATGTACCCTGGAAATTCTGGGTTATGCTACATGCTAGCTGTGGTACTTGTAGCAGGAATTATCTTGGACTTCAGTTTCTCCATCCACATTTAAAGTCATGAATTTATAGTAGATAAACTCTAAGTTCCTTCTAAATATAAATGTTAAAATGTGTTAGTATTTTATAATGTTAATGTAGATTCCCTTGGCTATCACCCAAAGGTCAAGAGTATCTTTGACTATGAAAGTTAAAATTACATAAACAACAAGTATGGGAAATGAAAAAAAAAAGGTCAAACACAGCTTAGAGCTGGTCATTTCAGAAACAAAGCTCTGGGCTGGAGAAAAACACTGAGAAAGGTAGAAAAATCCACAGGAGTAAATGAAATTGCCTAGGGAGAATATATAAACATGAGGCTAGAAAGGGCTAAGGATTTCCATCTAAAAACATTAATGCATAATCAAGTGCATTATTTATTCAACAAGTATTTATTGAGCACCTACTATAGCAGAGTTCTAGGGGCGAGTCTACATCAATGAAACAGAACAAGTCTCTGCTCTTGTTGGCTTACATTTTAGTCAAGGGAAGGAGAATAATAATAAACAAGTTAACAAATAAAAGAAATTTAGATCATAATAAGGGATGGAAGAAATCAAAACATCATAACATGCTAGAGAGCAGTCTGAAAGGAGGGGAGGGTTGGTACTTTATAGTGGTCAGAGAAGGCTCATGGGGAAGGTGGTATCTGAGCTGAGAACTGAGTGAAGGAACCAGCCCCTTAATGGATCTAGAAGAACAGCACGGTAAAAGGACCTCAGGTGGAAACAGGTCTGCCATTTTCAGAACCAAAAGAAGACCATCTGGACTGTAGTAAGTAACAGAGTAAAAGATTTAAAAATGAGGTCAGAAAAGAAAGGAATATTTTTATTCTGAGTGTGATGGAAAGCTATTGGAGGGATTTAACCAAGAAAGTGATCTGATCTGACTTAATGTAAAGATCCCTGCAGCTGCTATGAGATCACAAACACACACACACACACACACACACACACACACACACACACACACAGAAACTGTATCATGATACAGTTATCTGTATATCATTTAAATTATAAAATCATAAAACTATAAAATGATATACAAATTAAAGTTTTATTATTTCTCTTTTCTTCTTTCTCCCTCCCTCCCTCCCTCCCTCCCTCCCTCCCTTCTCTCTCTCTCTCTCTCTTTCTTTCTTTTTTTTGATGGAGTCTCACTCTGTTGCCAGGCTGGAGTGCAGTGGTGCAATCTCAGCTCACTGCAACCTCCACCTCCCAGGTTCAAGTGATTCTCCTGCCTTGGCCTCCCGAGTAGCTGGGATTACACGCATTCGACACCACACCCAGCTAATTTTTATTTTTAGTAGAGATGGGGTTTCACCATGTTGGCCAGGATGGTTTCAATCCCCTGACCTCGTGATCCACCCGTCTCCGCCTCCCAAAGTATTAGGATTACAGGCATGAGCCACCGCACCCAGCCAGTTTTATTATTTCTATAACCACTTTGAGCTTCAGTTTCCTCACATGTAAGTTGAAATAATACCTGATAGGATTGTGTTAAGGATCTTTTCTTTGTCAAAGGCCAAAGACACATATACTAGGCCAATCACAGGAAGACCCTGAGAGCTAGTGAAAAGGGGCACAGACCTAGCAGATACACATTTATGTGGGTCCTTCTATGGTGATGCATAAATTCAGAAGAACTAGTGCCAAATATTCTTACAGTTTGGTGATAGGATTCTGAACCACCATTTTTGATCCAAGTAAGAAATCCAGAAAATTTCCTAGAAATATTGAACCATTCGCCCTTTGAAGGCAGGGAATACTGTCTTATTCACTTTTGTATTTACTTCTTAGCAGAATGCCTGGCACAGAGTAAGTGCTTCACAGGAGATTGTGTGCAACACAAAGAAGTTAATGCAATTCCATACCTGCCCTTGCACAGCTCACAGTAAACTGCCACTCCTTAAGGAAGTTATAAGACCTGATAAAGGGTGACTACACTGATCAAAGAATTGGAGGGAATATGCTGATTGCAAAAGCAACCTTAGAGATCAGGAAAAATAAAGGCATACAATGAAAATCTATCACAACATGAAAGATCTAGATAAGAGAAACTTAGGTTTATTTGCCAAATCTCAGAATATCAGGCCTGGGGTCTTCTCCTTGATCTCAGAGGGAAAAGGAAAATTCTGCTTTGTTTAGCAGGTGATTTAGGTATGGAATCCAATAACCTCAGAAATGTTAAAGGTCAATTGCTATACAAGATGATTTGGATACCAGAATGATTTTATGCATTATCAAGCTCATTATAATATTCTGATATTAAGAAAGGAAACAATCATGTATTTTCACATTTATCCCTTGAGGACGTTTGCTATTAACTATAAGTCCTCACTTAAACTCATCAATAGGTCCTTGGAAATGGCAACTTTATGCAATAATATAACCAATTTTACTGTAGGCTACGTGAAACTAATAAGAATTAAGTTCTTGGCCGGGCACAGTAGCTCATGCCTGTAATTCCAGCACTTTGAGAGGCCGAGGTGGAGAGATCATGACGTTAAAGATCAAGATCATCCTGGCCAACATGGTGAGACCCCATTTCTACTAAAATACAAAAAATTAGCCCCACATGGTGGCGTGCGCCTGTAGTGCCAAGCTACTCAAGAGGCTGAGGCAGGGGAATCACTTGAACCCGGGAGGCAGAGGTTGCAGTGACCGGAGATCGTGCCACTGCACCCCAGTCTGTCAACAGAGTAAGACTCGGTCTCAAAAAAAAGAAAAAGAAAAAGAATTAAGTTCCTATGACATATTTCTGGTCACAAAAAATCACCAAATTCCCAAAACTTTTAATTCTAATCATTAAAATAAATGTGATCTATATATACATTTAAGAAAGATGAATAAAAACAAGAAAATTATTTATACAACTTTTGGTGTATCAGTGAGTGGCCGCAGTCATGGAGGTGGGAGGGTTAAATCAAGGAATCTGTTTGTAAAGCAAAAAGGAGTACCTCCTACCACCAGGAAGTTCCAAAACAATAAAAAACATTACAGACTTGCTATGTGCTTTAGTGCCACATGGTTTATTGTGCATTTGTATTATTGCAGACTTTACAAATTTTTATTTTACAAGAATTTTTATTCATTCATTTATTTTTCAACCTGCTCACACCAGTTCAGGGTTGAGAGTAGCCAGAGCCTATCTTGGAGGCTCAAGGTACAAGATGAGAACCAGCCATGAACAGGTCACCATTCCATTTCAGGGCCACTCTTACCCACACCCATACTCACTTGGCCTGGGACCATTTAGACACCCAAGAAACCTAATGTAATCTACGTATTTGCAGGAGTATCCAGAGAAAACCCACATAGACAGTGGCCCCAGCTGGGAATTGATTTTTCTTCCATCAATATTATATAATAAAATGATGTTGAATGAAATGAAATTATTCAAAAACCTACTGTACTTAGTTGGATGGTGGCATGCCCAACTCAAAGGAGTGATTTGTATGAGATGATTATTTTTCAAAAGGAGTTCAAAGTCTAGCTCTTTTAAGTGAGGACTTGATTCCAGAAAACAGTTGGATTTATAAAATACTTGTCTACAGGACCCTTAAAGGACATAGACTCTGTGTAAATAAAAGTTATGCCTGTAGCCATACTACTTGGGAGGCCAAGGTGGGAGGATCACTTGAGGCCAGGAGTTTGAGACCAGCCTGGGCAACATAGCTAAATCCCTCATCTCAAAAAAGAAAAAAAAATTAGCCAATCATGGTGTCTTGTGCCTATAGTCCTAGTTACTCAGGAGGCTGAGGCAGGAGGCAGTGAGTTATGATCACACCACTGCGCTCCAGCAAGAGTCCCTTAAAAAATAAAAAATAAAAAAAGTTAATAAAAAAAATAAATGCAGGGAGATTTGAAAGGAAACAATCTAAAATTGAGTAGCAGTTAGGGGCATGGACTCTGGAGACAGATCGCCTGCATTTGAATTCTGGTTCTATCATTTACTTACTGAATGACTTTGTGTGAGTTACATTACCTCTCTCTGTTTCAATTTTCTTGGCTGTAAAATCAGAATAATATCTACCTTAGAGGATTTTTATAATATTTAAATTACATAATATTTGTAAAGCACTTGAAGTAGTGTCTGGCACATAGTAAGCATGTAGAGGTGTAAACCAGAATGTTATCTAGACCACTCTCCTTGTCCAACGCACATGAACTTGTGTTTGAATGAATAACATTAGAGTTGATTGTTTTTCCTTCAGACATAGCACTTGTGGTGATAGGTAATAGCCCAGATGTTTCCTAAGCAGCAGGAAAGTCCAGTTTAGAATTTAAAATGCACATGGATAATTCACACAAACATAATCATCATTCAGAGTAGTTCACTTATCCATTCTCAGCACAGGGGTAATTCCAGTCAAGCCACATGAACAAAAACACACAGTAAGAAACAACTTTGATACAAAAACTAAAAAAGTTATATGAAATAGGTTTTTTTTTTTTTTTGGAAATATTCCTAGAAATTATTAATGTTAAAAGTTCTAGGAGTAGTCAATACAAACCAACAAATATTTTCTGAGTATTTACTGTTTGGGTCATTGTGGAAGGCTTATGAACTCTGTATCTTCCATGAGCAAAGAAGCATCATGGTGACATGTCGTGGAGGTACAGACACTGAGGCTGGGTGTTGGTTGGGTCTGGGAAGGAAATAAGCATGGGCAGAGAAGAGAGAAAAAAATTAGGAAAAACAAATGGAACCAGCTGCAAAATTCCCTTAGAAAGTAAAACTCTAAGAAACTGAGGGCTATAGTTCAACACTGTGGTTTTTTTGTGGAAAATATGATTCTCCCTGTGCTACAAGAGAGAAAATTGGAGGACTTTGGAAAGCAAAAGGGTACAGTTCCTGGTGAGAAATGATGTGCCACTGAAGGTTATTTTAAGGGATACACTGTCTGGGGAGGAAGAAGTACGAATGCTGAAATTACCTAAGTGAAGGTAGAGGGAACTGAGTGGCTGGCTGCCTTTCAGCAGTTCTTCTGTTCCCAAATAGACTTCAACCCTTGGGTCCATGTGGTCAAGGGGGCTTTCAGGTACCCAGAAAACCACTCAGTAAAGGGCCAGTGGCTGCTCAGAATCTTTGAGCCTGCTAGAGGCAGAGTTGTGTAAAGGGAAACCCTTCCAGCTCCAATCCTTCATATTTCAGGGTTGAGGACTATGAGGACTGTTTCATGTGGACGTGCTGAGGGAGGAGTGGGGAGAGAGCAAAAGAGGAGAGACTAGAGAAAACAGCCGGGATACTTGAGTTTATTTTCCCTACCACTTTGAATTAAAAACAAAAAAGAAAAAAAAACAGTAAAAATAAGAAAATAACAATTTATGTAGCACGTTTTCAAATCTGGGCTTCCTTTTCCTGTATTTCCTTGATATCCTGCCTCTAAAACTGTGATCTAAGTCCTTTGAAAAGACTCTTGAGAGCCTGGCTTCAGCCACTGGCTGTGTAAGAAATGGTAACCTTGTAGCAGCAGACATGTTGTTTATGGTTATCCAAACCCAACACCTTTGTTAATGAGAAAGGAAGCAATAAAACAGTAACAGTGGACAGGCCAGCTGGGCTAATCAGCTCTGGCAGGAGGCCCACACTCCAAAAGAAGCTGGATACCATTAATTCTAGCATCTCATCTGCTTGGAAATGAACCTTCCCCAGAAGTTCAGGAAGAACAGTAGCTCTTTAAATAACCCAAACTGGTCCTCTACAGAGTTGGTTACAAAGAGCTGAATAGCTACAGCAAGCTTCTTACACCACCTTACCTACACACAGAGTTCTTACAGATATCCTTGCTTCTTGGCAGTCTTTGTTCCTTATAAGTGGTCAAGGTGAGAACTCTGTGCCCTTCCTATGTTTCTTTCCATTCTTCTTGTGTGTTTTTTGACTCTCTACTTACCTGCTACATTAGAGCAGAGGATATTGACTCTGTCCTCCTTCCTCACTGCCCCTCCCTGAGTTCTGGATCTTGTCATTTGTTCCTTGGTCTTCTTGCCTCTAATCTTTTCCTCTTCTAGTCCATCCTTCACTCTGCTGCTATCTGTTATCTTGACAAATCCCTCTCTAGCTTAAGAACCTTCAGTGGTTCCCCATTGCTAGCAGCAGTACTCAATTATTTGTATTCAGAGGTCTGTTTGATCAGCTGGAGATGTGCTACAAGCAACTTGTTTCGGATACTATTGAAAGCAGTGATTTGGGAATAATTTACTTCAAAATAAAAAGTAAATTCAGAGTTGTCATAATAACATTTCGCCCAAATTCTGAAATGTTTCCTTAACTGGGAAAAAAAAGGCTAAGGAGCTAATAACTGCACATAACCCACAGTCTATTTTATCTATTTGTTCACGGGAGCATACTAGACATGATAAAATCAAGTTGAGAACCACTGACCCACAGGATAAGGGGCTAACTGCTTTATTTAACTTGTTATCTTAGACTTTCACAACCACCCCTTAGCTCTCTCTTCTCCTATTTCTTCCCTATAGGAGGAAGACTTACGGCTCACTACAAAGAATTTTCAACTAACAAAGTTATAGTTTTTTACTGATTACCTCCCCCCTACTCACCGCTCATCCACATTGTCTGATTTCTTTTTCAAGCCTATTTCAAAGTTATTTCCTCTGTGGAACTTTCCTCAAACCTTTATTTCTTCTCTCCTCTGGGTTCTAAAGTTCTTTGAACCTACCTCTGACGTTGACCTTATTATACTGAATTGTAATTTTCTATTTTTTCCCTTTTTGCATGTCATATAGAATGCTTGACAATTGCTTTACTTGTAAAATACTTAGAAATAAATGAGAGATAATACTTTACCGATGAGAAAGCAAAATTTCAGAGCAGATAACTAATAATCTCAGTATCACAGGGCAAACACCAAATCCTCACAGTTCCAGTTTAGGGCTTTGTTCACTTTCTAATTGAATTTCCTGTTTGAGGAGACCCATAACATCTGGCTGGCTAAACTGCCTCCATATTTAACATGTCCTTAGGTTAGACAAGCTGGGCTATTCTGAGCTCAGTCATTCCAGTATCTCGTCACATTCCTCTTGATGTATTTCTTCTGTCTAATGTACTTCCTGTCAGTTTCATTAATCTTTTTCTGTATAATTTCTGTTTATCATCTCTGTGTTCTGGAGTGCCATCTTTGCCCATTTTCTTTCAGTATCAGATCAATTTTTAATTTGTGGCTTCTGTTTCTGTGACATTTTTAGGATTTAAAATTGCATTCTCTGCACTTGTTATCTCAAACCACAGAAAAGCAGTTGAATGTAATTACAATAAAACATTAAATTAAAATAAGAACCTACACAAAAAAGATAATGTCACTAGGGAGGCAAGGACATTATGATCATATGCAAGAAAATGGGAAGGAAAAGTTTCACAGAATCCCAAAGCAATGACTACATTCAAGGGTAAGTGCTAGTTAGAGAGAGATTGGAAATAGCCACTTGCATGTAAATTACTCTTCCTCTCTTTCCCAGTCCTTTTCTGTGACTAACCAATTCTTACCTAGTTACAAGTCATAGGCACCAGCAGCCTCACTGGTAATTTTACTGTTGCTTAGGACAAACCTTACAATCCTCCTGCTTACATGTTGAAACACCGGATGGTCATCCAGAGTTGCCTCTTCCTCCTGAAGAAGCTTTTTGCCCCACACAGCAATTTGCTCCCAGGACCATTCCTCCAAATGTCTATGGGTAGCACATAACCTTTTTCACATTGTCTTTGCCTTGCATATAGCAGGACCTTACTAAACACTGACCAAGAAGCCTGTGCATGTGAAACGTAGGAGTGGAATTCATTAGATCAATGCAAATAACACTCTGAAAAGTCTTGTCCTCTTCCACTATCATTTGCCTAATATCATAAGACGCAACTTCATTCATTCATTCGACCCTCACTTCTAGAATACCCACCCTAGATTATTAATTGACTGTGGGATCAAATCGATGTTCTTTCAACAAGAACATTCAGTATTCTTCTTTGAAAGCCTTCCTAATCCTGGGTGGTTAGGAATATAATTATTACACAGGTTATAAAATAAATAGCTGATAAGTGTAGGCAATACTGAATAGTGTAATGGATAAGAGTGTAGGTTCTGGAGTTAGATGAGCCTTAGTTTGAATTTGAATTTTACTACTTAAAAAGTTCTGGTGGCCTTGAGCAAATCACTCGTTTCTTTAATGGATTAATAATACATAATGCACTCAATAAATGGCATTTATAACCCCAGAAGTAACATAATTGTTATATTTCTGTAAGTTAATGATGCATTTTTCACAATTTAATGCTTTTGAAATCAGAATATTATTTAAAATCAGGATCAAATAAAACCTGCCTGCTGTTTATTCTCTCCCTTCCCAGTTGTTATTTTTTATTTTTGTATATTTTTTGAGACAGAGTCTCGCTCTGTTGCCAGGCACCAGGCTGCAGTGCAGTGGTGCGATCTCGGCTCACTGCAATTTCTGCTTCCTGGTTTCAAGCAATTCTCCTGCCTCAGCCTCCCAAGTAGCTGGCTCTACAGGCACGTGCCACCATGTCCTGCTAATTTTTGTATTTTTTAGTAGAGACAGGGTTTCACTATGTTGCCCAGCATGGTCTCGACCTCTTGACCTCGTGATCCCCCAGCCTCAGCTTCCCAATGCTGGGATTACAGGTGTGAGCCACTGCGCCTGGCCCCAGTTGTTATTAAATTAATGGTGTATTTTACATTTGTTCTAAGATTCAAGGAAATATTTGTATCTAAGAATCAAGGAAATTAAGGTTCAGGAGATGATAATGATTGAAACTTTGGTGCTCTTTTGTGATAAATATACCTTTCAGATTAGACTCCCCCACTATAATATTATTCGTCTTGTATGTGAAGACAAAGAGCCAAAGTTGCCCTTAGGTCATATTCTCCCATTTGCAGATGCACAGCCAAGTGGGGTCACAGAGGCTAATTTACCTAGAAGTTCATGGAGCTTAAATTTCCAGCTCCCTGCTTTCACAGGCATCTAACAATATCCTAAGAAGGGCCCTGCTAATGTGTTTATACGGTCAAATATTTATATAATTTGCAGATTTCCTTGTTTTATTTTCCTTAAAAAGGTCCCCATTGTGTAAATGTCAGGCCCCATAAAACTTAGAATCACTCATTAATGTTATCCCAAGGAACTAATGTGGTACCGTTTGTATTTAGGGTCCTGTGCCTTCTCTGAGTACAGGTGACCCTAGAACAACATGGGTTTGAGCTGCATGAGTTCACTTACATATGAATTTATTTCAGTAAAAGTTATATTGGGTGCACCTGCCTCTCCTTCCTGCCTTTTCACATCCTCCACCTCTTCTGCCTCTGCCACTCCTGAGACAGCAAGACCAACGCCTCCTCTTTCTCCTCCTATTCAGCCTACTCAATGTGGAGACAAAGAGGATAAAGACCTTTATGATGATGATCTGCTTCCACTTAATAAATAGTGAATATATTTTCTCTTTATTCTAACTTTATTTTCTTTCTTTTTTCCTTTTTTCTTTCTTTTTTTTATTTTTTTGGAGACAGGGTCTTGCTGTGTTGCCCAGGCTGGAGTGCAGTGGCGGGACCCAGCTCACTGTAGCCTCAACCTCCCTGGACTCAAGCAATCCTCCCACCTCAGACTCCCAAGTAGCTAGTACCACAGGTATGTGCCACTATGCCCAGCTAAGTGTGTGTGTGTGTATGTGTGTGTGTGTGTGTTTGTGTGTGTGTAGATACAGGGTTTTGACATGTTACTCAGTCTGGTCTCAAACTCCTGGCTCAAATGATCCACCCACTTTGACCTCCTAAAGTGCTGGGATTACAGATGTGAGCTGCCACACCCAGCCCATGATTTTCTTAATAACATTTTTTTTCTTCTAGCTTACTTTATTATGAAAATACAGTTGATAATACAGATAACAAAATATGTACAAATCAACTGTTTATGTTATCAGTAAGGCTTCTAGTCAACCGCAGTCCATTAGCAGTTAAGTTTTGGGAGAGTCAAAAGTTATACACGAATTTTCGACTGTGCAAGGGGGTCAGTGCCCCTAACCCTCATGTTATTCAAGGGCCAACTATATTTATTTGGCTTGTGTTTCTCTTGCCCTCTGTCAAAACCTGATCTTGGGAAAAGATCTTCTATTTGCCATTAAAGCCTTAGTGTTAATTTAAGCCAGTGTAGTCTACCTCTTCTCAGATTGTTTACATTCTTCATCATCATCCTAATGTAGAATGAAAGATTATTCACTCAAATGAAATATCTGAAACAAACAGACTGAAATGTTATTTGGGGGCACAAAGAGACTTTTCCTTCACTCCAAACACAAACACTGAAGATACTCTCCTACTATGTTTATATGTAGATGCAGCTCATAAGGCTATCTAAACTGATTTCCATCTATTCAACACTACTACAAAAGTTAGCAGCAGATAAGGTTATTCTGCAGTGTGAACAGCAGAGACAGCACATATAAGTGTGAATGAGATAAGACATTACTTCTTTCATACTTCTAGTGCTTTATTCTGCTCATTGACCTACCCCTTGCTTTGTGCATCCTTCCTTCCAGCATGTATTGAGCACTTGCTAAGTGACAGGAACTGAGACATTGAAATATGCAGTCAATATTGCTGAACGAATGAGGGAATTAATGAATTAATCAAGCAAAAACTGATTTTTGTGATGATACCACTGTTTTTTTAAAAAATTATACGTTAAGTTCTTGGGTACATGTGCAGAATGTGCAGGTTTGCTATACAGGTATACACGTGCCGTGGTGGTTTGCTGCACCCATCAACTCATCATCTACATTAGGTATTTCTCCTAATGCTATCCCTCCCCTAAGCCCCCACACCCTGACAGGTCCCAATGTGTGATGTTCCCCTCTCTGTGTCCATATGTTTTCATTGTTCAACTCCTACTTATGAGTGAGAACATGAAGTGTTTGGTTTACTGTTCATGTGTTAGTTTGCTGAGAATAATGGTTTCCAGCTTCATCCATGTCCCTGCAAAGGACATGAACTAATCCTTTTTTATGGCTGCATAGTATTCTGTGGTATATATGTGCCACATTTCTTTATCCAGTCTGTCACTGATGGGCATTTGGGTTGGTTCCAAGTCTTTTTTATTGTGAATAGTGCCACAATAAACATATATGTTCATGTGCCTTTATAATAGAATGGTTTATAAACCTTTGGATATATACTGAGTAATGGGATTGTTGGGTGAAATGGTATTTTTAGTTCTAGATCCTTAAAGGAGTCACCACACTGTCTTCCACAATGATTGAACTCATTCAGAGTCCCACTAACATTGTAAAAGCATTCCTATTTCTCCACAGCGGCTTCAGCATATGTTGTTTCCTGACTTTTTAATAATCACCATTCTAACTGGCTTGAGATAGTATCTCAATGTGGCTTTGATTTGCATATCTCTAATGACCAGTGATGATAAGCTTTTTTTTCATAGGTTTGCTGGCTGCATAAATGTCTTCTTTTGAGAAGTGTCTGTTCATATGCTTTGCCCACTTTTTGATGCGGTTGTTTATTTCTTATAAATTTGTTTAAGTTCTTTGTAGATTCTGGATATTAGCCCTTTGTCAGATGGATAGATTGAAAAAATTTTCTTCCATTGTGTAGGTTGCCTGTTTACTCTGGTGATAGTTTCTTTTGCTGTGCAGAAGCTCTTTAGTTTACTTAGATCCCATTTGTCAATTTTGGCTTTTGTTCCCATTGCTTTTTGTGTTTTGTTATGAAGTCTTTGCCCATGCCTATGTCCTGAATGGTAATGCCTAGGTTTTCTTCTAGGGTTTTTATGGTTTTAGGTCTTACATTTAAGTTGTTAATCCATCTTCAGTTAATTTTTGTATAAGGTGTAAGGAAGGGATCCAGTTTCAGCTTTCTGCATTTGGCTAGCCAGTTTTCCCAACACCATTTATTAAATAGGGAATCCTTTCCACATTCTTGTTTTTGTCAGGTTTGTCAAAGATCAGATGGTTGTAGATGTGTGGTATTATATCTGAGGCCTCTGTTCTGTTCCTGTAGTCTTTATATCTGTTTTGGTACCAGTACCATGCTGTTTTTGTTACTGTAGCCTTATAGTATATTTTGAGTCAGGTAGTGTGATGCCTCCAGCTTTGTTCTTTTTGCTTAGGGTTGTCTGGGCTATATGGACTCTCTTTTGGTTCCATATGAAGTTTACGGTGTCTTTTTTTCCCCCCAATTCTGTGAAGAAAGTCAATGGTAGCTTGGTGGGAATAGCATTGAATCTATAAATTACTTTGGGCAGTATGGCCATTTTCATGATATTAATTCTTTATATCCATGAACATGAAATGTTTTTCCATTTGTTTGTGTCCTCTCTTATTTCCTTGAGCAGTGGTTTATAGCTCTCCTTGAAGAGGTCCTTCATGTCCCTTGTAAGTTGTATTCCTAGGTATTTTATTCTCTCTGTAGCAATTGTATATGGGAGTTCTCTCATAATTTGGCTCTCTACTTGTCTATTGTTGACATACAGGAATGCTTGTGATTTCTACACATTAATTTTATATCCTGAGACTTTGCAGAAGTTGCTTATCCGCTTAATGAAAGTTTGGGCTGAGATGATGGGATTTTCTAAATAAACAATTATGTCATCTGCAAACAGAGACAATTTTACTTCCTCTTTTCCTAACTGAATACTCTTTATTTCTTTCTCTTGATTGATTGCCCTAGCCAGAACTTCCAATAGTATGTTGAATAGGAGTGATGAGAGAGGGCATCCTTGTCCTGTGCCAGTTTTCAAAGTGAATACTTCCAGTTTTTGCCCATTCAGTATGATATTGGCTGTGGGTTTGTCATAAATAGCTCTTATTATTTTGAGATATGCTCTATCAATACATAGTTTATTGAGAGTTTTTAGCATGAAGCGTTGCTGAATTTTGTCAAAGGACTTTTCTGCATCTGTTGAGATAATCATATGGTTTTTGTCATTGGCTCTGTTTATGTGATCGATTACATTGATTGATTTGTGTAAGTTGAACCAGACTTGCATTCTAGGGATGAAGCCTACTTGATCGTGGTGGATAAGCTTTTGGATGTGCTGCTGGATTCAGTTTGCCAGTATTTTATGGAGGATTTTCACATTGATGTTCATCAGGAATATTGGCCTGAAATTTTCTTTTTTTGTTGTGTTTCTGCCAAGTTTTGGTATCAGGATTATGCTGGCCTCATTAAGTTAGGGAGGATTCTCTATTTTTCCATTGTTTAGAATAGTTTCAGAAGAAATGGTATCAGCTCTCCTTTGTACCTCTGGTGGAATTTGGCTGTGAATCTGTCTAGTCCTGGCCTTTTTTTGGTTGGTAGGCTATTATTTACTGCCTCAATTTCAGAACTTGTTAATAATCTATTCAGGGATGTGACTTCTTCCTGGTTCAGTCTTGGGACGGTGTATGTGTCCAGGACTTTATCCATTTCTTCTAGATTTTCTAGTTTATTTGTGTAGAGGTGTTTAGTGTTTACAGTATTCTCTGATGGTAGCTTTTCTCTTTTCTTTTCTTCTTTTCTTTTCTTTTTGAGACAGAGTTTCGCTCTTGTTGTCCAGACTGGAGTGCAATGGCACGATCTCAGCTCACTGCAACCTCTGCCTTCCAGGTTCAAGCAATTCTCCTGTCTCAGCCTCCTGAATAGCTGGGATTATAGATGCCCACTACTACACTCAGCTGAATTTTGGATTTCAATAGAGATGGGGTTTAACCATGTTGGCCTGGCTGGTCACGAACTCCTGACCTCAGGCGATCAGCCTGCCTCGGCCTCCTAAAGAGCTAGGATAACAGGTGTGAGGCATCGCGCCTGGACGGTACTTTGTCTTTATGCGGGATTGGTGGTGATATCCCTTTTGTCATTTTTTAATTGTGTCTACTTGATTCTTCTCTCTTTTCTTCTTTATTAGTCTGGCTTGCATCTATCTATTTTGTTGATCTTTTCAAAAAACCACCTTCTGGTTTCATTGATTTGTTGAAGGGTTTTTCATGTCTCTGTCCCCTCAGTTCTGCTCTAATCATAGTTGTTTCTTGTCTCCTGCCAGCTTTTGAATTTGTTTGCTCTTGCTTCTGTAGTTCTTTTAATTGTGATGTTAGGGTGCTGATTTTAAATCTTTCCTGCTTCTCTTGTGGGCATTACTGCTATAAATTTCCCTCTACACATTGCATTTACTGTGTCCCAGAGATTCTGTACATTGTGCCTTTGTTCTCATTGGTTTCAAAGAACATCTTTATTTCTGCCTTCATTTCATTATTTACCCAATAGTCATTCAGGAGCAGGTTGCTCAGTTTCCATGTGGTTGTGCAGTTTTGAGTGAGCTTCTTAATCCTGAGTTCTAATTTGATTGCACTGTGGTCTGAGAGACTGTTTGTTATGATTTCCATTCTTTGCATTTTCTGAGGAGTGTTTTACTTCCAATTGTGTGGTCAATTTTAGAATAAGTGTGATGTGGTGCTGAGAAGAATGTATATTCTGTTGATTTGGGGTAGAGAGTTCTATAGACGTCTATTAGGTCTGCTTGGTCCAGGGCTGAGTTCAAGTCCTGGATACCCCGGTTAATTTTTTGTCCCATTGATCTGTCTAACATTGACAGTGGGGTGTTAAAGTCTCCCACTATTATTGTGTGGAAATCTAAGTCTCTTTGTAGATCTCTAAGAACTTGTATCTGGGTGCTCCTGTATTGAGTGCATATATTTAGGATAGTTAGCTCTTCTTGTTGCATTGATTCCTTTACCATTATTTAATGCCTTTGTCTCTTTTGATTTTGTTGGTTTAAAGTCTACGAGACTAGGATTGCAAGATTGCAACCCTCACTTTTTTTTTTTGCTTTCCATTTGCTTGGTAAATATTCTTCCATCCCTTTATTTTGAGCCAATGTGTGTCTTTGCATGTGAGATGGGTCTCCTGAATACAACACATGGATGGGTCTTGACTCTATCCAATTTGCCAGTCTGTGTCTTTTAATTGGGGCATTTAACACATTTACATTTAATGTTAATATTGTTATGTGTGAATTTGACCCTGTCATTATGATGCTAGCTTGTTATTTTGCCCTTTAGTTGATTCAGTTTCTTCATAGTGTCTACGGTCTTTACAATTAGGTATGTGTTTTCAGTGGCTGGTACCAGTTTTTGCTTTCATGTTTAGTGCTTCCTTCAGGAGCTCTCGCAAGGCAGGCCTGGTGTTAACAAAATATCTTAGCATTTGCTTGTCATAAAGGATTTTATTTCTCCTTCGCTTATGAAGCTTAGTTTGGTTGGATATGAAATTTTGGCTTGAAAATTCTTTTCTTTAAGAATGTTGAATATTGGCCTCCCCTCTCTTCTGGCTTGTAGGTTTTCTGCTGAGAGATCTGCTGTAAGTCTGATGGGCTTCCCTTTGTGGGTAACCCCATTTTTCTCTCTGGCTGCCCTTAACATTTTTTCCTTCATTTCAACTTGGTGAATCTGATGATTATGTGTCTTGTAGTTGCTCTTTTCGGGGAGTATCTTTGTGGTGGGCTCCACCCAGTTCTAACTTCCAAGTGGATTTGTTTACACTGTGAGGGGAAAACCACCTACTCAAGCTTCAGCAGTGGTGGATGTCCCCACCCACACCAAGCTGGAGCATCCCAGGTCGACCTCAGACTGTGCTGGCAGTGGGAATTTCAAGCCAGTGGATCTTAGCTTGCTGGGCTCCATGGGGGTGACTTCCTGGCTTCAGTCTCCTTTCCAGGGAGCGAACAGTTCTGTCTGGTTCGCATTCCAGGTGCCCCTGGAGTATGAAAAAAACCCCACAAACTCCTGCCATTAGCTCAGTGTCTGCCCAAATGGCCACCCAGTTTTGTGCTTGAAACCCAGGGCCCTGGTGGCATAGGCACTGGAGGGAATCTCCTGGTTTGCCGGTTGCGAAGACCATGGGAAAAGCACCGTATCTGGGCTGGAATGCGCCATTCTTCCCAGTACAGTCTCTCACAGCTTCCCTTGCCTAGGGGAGGGAAATCCCCTGACCCCTTGCACTTCCCGGGCAAAGCGACACCCCACCCTGCTTTGGCTCACCCTCCGTGGGCTACACCCACTGTCCAACCAGTCCCAACGAGATGAACAAGTTACCTTAGTTGGAAATGCAGAAATCACCTCCCTTCTCCATCAATCTTGCTGGGAGCTGCAGACCGGAGCTGTTCCTATTTGGCCATCTTGCCAGCAGACCTCTAATTGCTCCTGATACTACTGTTCTTACCATAGTAATGTGTTTTCATTTTCCAGTTTTCTTCATTAGAGAAGGTTAATATTATCATTGTCCTCATGTTTCCTTTAATTCTGCCTCTAGTTATTCTATGGTCTTCAAGGATGAGTGGGTTTGTGTTTGTTTGTTTTGTTCCTTTCTTCTTACTTACTAAGAGATTCAAATAAGCAGGTTAACTGGAAAACTGGTTAAAAGCAAAGGTTTCCTTTAAAATCTATTAATTACTTCAAAGGAATTACATGTCCTTCTGCCTTACTTCCATGGTCCTGCAACTACAATATATTGGAAGAAGTGGCATAATGTCACAGCATTTATTAAGACTTCAAAAGAGTTTATTTGTATTAAATATAAACAACCATAAGCAGTAATGATGTTAAAAGAATGATCATGCTCATATGATGAACCATACAAGCCATTCCCATGAATGGTTTGAACTGTGCAAATTAGAGGGAGTCTAACTTTAGGTGTTAGCCTCAATGTCACTTCTTCTGAGAGGACTTCCCTGGTTTTCTTTCCTTTAAAAACTAAGGTGGATATTTCCCACCATGGACTCCTATAGCATCCTGTAATAGGAATCATAACATCATATTACTGTTGCCTGTTTTATTATCAATTTTCTCACTAGACCATAAGGTCTATGAAGACAAGCATCATGTCAGTCTTGCTGACCATTTTGTTCTCAGGGACCTGGAAAATTCTAAGAATGTTAGAAATAGTCAATACATGAAGGAAGGAAGGGAAGAAAGAAGAAAACAGAAGCAGTTAGAATGGCTATTATAAAGAAGACAGTAAGAAATGCTGTGAGGTATGGAGAAAAGAGAACTGTTACACACTGTTAGCGGGAATGTAAATTAGGACATCCATTATGGAAATCAATATGGAAGTTCCTCAAAAAGCTAGAAATATAATTACCGTATGATCCAGCAATCCCAGTTCAGGGTATGTAACAAAAAGAAAATATGTCAAAGAAATATCTGCACTCTCATGTTCACTGCAGTACCATTCACAGTAGTCAAGTTATGAAATCAACATAAGTGTCCATCAACAGATAAACGGAGCCAGGTGTGGTGGCTTAGGAATGTAATCCCTGTACGTTTGGGTAAGTGGGGCAGGAGAATCACTTGAGACCAGAAGTTTCCAGCCTGGGCAACACAGCAACACCCTGTCTCTACAAAAATATTAAAAAATTAGCCAGGTATGGTGCTGTGGTCCTGTAGTCTCAGCTACTTGGGAGGCTGAAGCAGGAGGTTGGCTTGAGCCCAGGCGTTCAAGGCTGCAGTGAGCTATAATTGCACAGTAGCTCAATTTTTTTTCTCAAGAGAAAAACAAAAGAATGGGTAAAGAAAATGTGGCACATATATTCATGGAATACTATTGAGCCATAAAAAAAATGGGATCTTGTCATCTGAGGCAACATGAATGAGCCTGGAGGACATCAGGTTAGTTGAAATAAGCGAAGTATAGAAAGCTAAATACCACATATGTTCGTTTATATGTGGAAGCTAAGAAATTTGATGACATAAAAGTAGAGAGTAAAACAGTGGTTACTAAAGGCTTGGAAGGGTGGGGAGTGGAGATAGAAGAGGCTGGTTATCAAATCCAAAATTACAGCCAGATAAAAGGAATACATTCTAGTGTTTGATAGCACCGTAGGGTGATTATAATTAATATAACTTATTGTACATTTTCTAATGTATAGAAGACTTTGAATGTTCCCAACACAAATAAATGATAAATGTTTGAAGTGATAAATGTGTGAATTATCCTGATTTTTTTTTTTTTTTTTTTGAAACAGAGTCTTGGTCTATTGCCCAGACTAGAGTGCAGTGGTGTGATCTCGACTCACTACAACCTCTGCCTCCTGGGTTCAAGCAATTCTCCTGCCTCAGCCTCCTGAGTAGCTGGGATTACAGGTGCCTGCCACCATGCCCAGCTGATTTTTGTATTTTTAGTAGAGATGCCATTTCACCATGTTGGCTAGGCTGGTCTCAAACTCCTGACCTCAGGTGATCTGCTCGCCTCAGCCTCCCAAAGTGCTAGGATGACAGGCATGAGCCACCACACCTGACCAAGTTATCCTAATTTGATCATTACACATTGTATACACATATTGCAATATCACTTTGTACCCCATAAATATGGGCAATTATTATGTATCAATTAAAAATAATTTTAGAAAAAAGGAAGGGAGGAAGGAAGAAATTTTTCAAATATTGGGGCAGCCAATGGTTGAGTTTATTTAGTATTCAAAATGCAATAATATAGACAGTACTTTTGGAAACATTTCCTTTATGACTGGGATTTCACCAACGCCTTCCTGTGCTTATTGAATTACTGAAAATAATATCAAAAAGTGTTATTTCCTCCTCTGATTCCTCTAGGAGATGAAGACACAAATCATAGAGTCCAAATGACTTCAGCCAAAGTGGTTCTTCTTGGTTCTTAAGTCATTGTTTTGGAGTCAGCCCAGCTATCCTGACTGTACCATCTGCACTGTGTCCTAAACATCTCTTACTTTCCCATCTAACTCTTCCCTGTATTTTTAGATTATCAACTCTTTCCTTTGACTCATATCCCAATGTACAGATGATCATCATAATTCTAATGAAAGGGAAAGAATGTGCGGATCATCCAAAGGGGTGAGTTGTCCACACATTGTTCAAACATGTCTGTTTGGCTTTCAAATGTGTCATGCAGATTTTCATATAACCAGATAATTCACCCACTGCTCAGAAAACTGAGAATTCTTCTCTAAGTGGCAGTCCAAATTTGCAAACCACAGCTGTTTTTAGCAATTGAGTCATTGCCTTTCAGTTGCCAAAAGTATCACCTATCATATTCCCCAGAGTTCAAAGAAAGAGGAAAGAGGAGAAAAAGCAAAGAACAAGTTGAGGATAAAGGTAATGTAAAGCTTCTCTAGTCACAGAAATTATTAAAAATAGCTATAATAACTATAACAACAATAATAACAGCAATAAGAACTAGCATTCAATAACAGTGAACAAAATAGGGCTTTCTCACAAGACTTTACTAATCTCTAAGAGGGAGGGAGAATAATATCCTTAGCATCTTCATTTTACAAACAAAGAGAGAAAATCAGAGAAATCAAGTGACTGGCCCAAAGCCACACAGCTATTAAGCCAGGCCATCAGACTTCAAATTCTGACCCTAATATCCTATTTAAACATCCTCATCGCTGATTTATCAAGCCACTCCCATATGGCACCATTTTGGTGAAAAGTCTGCCCCTTTTCTACCACTGTGGGCCTAATGAGGTCCTTAGGACTTCACTTCTACAAATAGAGAAGAAACAAAGATGATACTTCTAGCTTTGGGGTGAAGGTTGTAGGTATATAGACATTAAAACCTTACTTGGAAGGCCAGGCACCGTGGCTCATGCTTATAATCCCAGCACTTTGGGAGGCCAAGGCGGATGGATTGCCTGAGCTCAAGAGTTCAAGACAAGCGTGGGCAAGATGGTAAAACCCTGTCTCTACCAAAAATACAAAAAATGAGCCAGGCGTGGGGGTGGCATCTGCCTGTAGTCCCAGCTACCGGGAAGCTGAGGTAGGACTGCTTGAGCCTGAGGTTCAGTGAGCTGAGATCCCACCACTACATTCCAACCTGGGTGACAAAGTAAGACCCATCTCAAAAAAAAAAAAATTAAAAACTAAAAATTAGAAAAAAAACAAACCTAACTTGGTCCATCTCTGAACTGGTTTGAGGAACTTACAAGAAAGCCATTTGGCTAGTGTGCTCTAGTTTGTACTTTGGACCCTAATTCCCAAGAACCTTCCTCCCACCCACCAGAGACTTCAGGAACAGCCAAAGCAACATTTCAACAAAGTTTGGGTATCCTGCTCTAGTCCCCTAGCTCTCATGTCCCCAGGGAAGGTCATTGCTTAGCACACCTTGGGTTGTGGTGAGAGAGACTCTCATCTTGGAGGCCCTGACAACTGGGTCCAGGCTGCTGCAGCCAATGAGAAGTCTATCAGATCGTTCAAATCTCAGAGAATCCATGGTCTAGCAACATCTCTAGCATATACTCATGTAAGGCAGTATCTGGCAAAAGCCTACTAAACAAAACAGGGAGGATGAAACTGTGGAAGATCATATGCTCCAAAAATGACTGCAAAAACATTTCTGGTCTTACATGCTTTTCAGAATCTTGCCACTCCCCCATCAAAAGAAAGATTTCATTTCTTTTCACCTTGAAACTTTGTAGTCCCAGCGACTACTTCAATCAATAGGATATGGCTAATGTGATGCCCTGTGACTTCTAAGGGCAGGATAGAAAAAGTGATACAGCATCACCTGTCAGACGTGTAAGTGAACAAGCCTGATGGTCCCAGATGCTAACCTTTCAGTAATCCCAATTTTCAGGTCTTTTAGCTCAGGCTTCAGACATCGTGGAGCAGAGATAAACCATCACGTCTGTACCCTTTGAGAATTTCTGACCCATACAATTCATTGGCTTAATAAATGGCTGTTTTATGCTACTAAGTTTTGGGGTAATTTGTTGCACAGCAAGAGATAATCAGAATAGGAATCCTGGTTTGAGGGTACCCTGGGCATGTTCTGTTTGCATTTGCCAAAAGGCAAGTCCAGACACTACTGCTAAGCCTAGCCCTCCCCAGCCAGGTGCTTTCTGCATATAGGCCATCTCTTAGGGGCCCTACTCTTCCTCCCTGTGACAGCACTTCCTCTTCCCCTTCTAAGTCCATTAGGCTTGTTTTTAAAGATCTGAATACCAATTGTGCACAGGATTTTTGCTCTTTTTCTTAAGTTTCTTGGGCCCTGGATAAGTTGGGAGGCAAGTTCAGCCACTTATTTTAGTTTTCAAACTGGTTCATATGTTTAAGGCATATGCAGTGGGGGAGGGCTATGGGAAGTGGGGAAAAAGGAAAGAACCTAACTTCCAACACCTTTATCTTAATTCTGACCTAGAGCCACTTGCTCTACTTAAATAATAACATAAGTACAGTTAGAACCTTCATTCACAGTGCCGTGAGAGAACTGAATCATTTTACTTACAACCACCACCCTTAAATTCAAAACTGGAAAAGCCAAAACTCTAGGAACTTGACTATCTTACACACTATTGTAATATAAACACTTAGAATAGTATCTAGACATAGTAAACACTCAATAAATATTTATTGAATGAAACAATAAACAAACGAGTTAATGATAGAAAATTCTTCCCTCCTTGTAGAGGGAGATATGTAATATTAGATTAGCATAATGTGTTTAGAAAACTAGAGTATTCAATAGGTTGACATTCTATTGCATTAGGTAATATGTTTTCAATCTGCTGAAACTAAGTGTTAAAACTTACTTTACCTTGAGGGCAGAGACCATGTCTTATAACATTTTGTATCCCCAGCATCTGGCACTTTGCCTTAGGTACTCACTAAGTGCTCAGTGAATATTTTTCATTAAATGAATATCAAACAGGAACCGGTAGAAATATTTGAAATCATTTAGTTCTCCTAGGCTTTGCCTAGTGGAAGGCAGTGACAGATAAGGGGGATCAGATTGGGATGCAGGCCTCCAGAAGTCCTGAGGCTTCTCAGCCTATCAAACTCTTGAGAACAAAAGAACTCCAGAGGCTGTTTATAATCTGAATATGACACTGGGTGAATACAAAAAAGGTAAAGACTTCGACTTTAGCTCTCAAAACTGATCCTGTGATTTCTTCAAATAGGATTTTCTTTCAGAGCTTTATATGAGCTATTCATTTTTCTATTAATTCATCTCATTTATTGAGGGCCTACTTGTTACAATTTTTCTGCAAAGATTTGTTTAATCTGCTCAAGAAATAGCAAACTATTCAAAGGGTCTCCATTCTCTGGAAAAGAACTTCAACTGGGCAACAGAAAATATATTGTGGAGGCCCATGACAATTGTAGACATAAAATCCTCACAATTTAGAATTAACTAATCCAGTGTATTTCAAAATGTGATCCTAGAGTTATTAGCATTATGGAAAATCACCTGACACATTATTGAAAATAGAGACCTCTGGGATCCACTCCAGCCATATTAAATCAGAACATCAGGAGTGAAACTGGAAACTTTAATGAGCACCACTGGTGATTTTGATTGTATTTGAGTCTGAGAATCACTGACCAAAGATGTCTTGCTGATAGCACCTACATGCAATTGCTTAATATAATATAGCTTTCCTCTCATTTTTACAAAATTAAGATCTTTCTTGGCTAATTCTAAGACACCTAGGAAGAGTGTAAATATGGCTCAGAATTGCCAATGCCCCAGACTGGAATTTCACTGAATGAGTGTAATCATGCTCTCCTTAAAGTAACCTAAAACAAATCCCTCCAAAAAAGAAAACATAAAGTAAATCTATCCTTCCTTTGTGAAACTAACAATTTAGAAGCAAACTATGAACAAATACTTCATATTAAAGTAGAGATGTTTTAGGTCAGGCACAGTAGCTCACGCCTGTAATCCCAGAACTTTGGGAGGCTGAGGTGGGAGGATCACTCAAGATTAGGAATTTGAGACCAGCTTGACCAACATGCTGAAACCTTGTCTCTACTAAAAATATAAAAATTAGCTGGGTGTGGCAGCTTGCGCCTGTAATCTACTTGGGAGGCTGAAGCAGGTGAATTGCTTGAACCCAGGAGGCAGAGGTTGCAGTGAGCTGAGATCATGCCGCTACACTCCAATCTGGGCAACAGAAGAAGACTCCATCTCAAAAAAAATAATAAAAAAAAATAGAGATGCTTTAAACCTTGATATGGCACACACAGACTCTTTTCAATTTGTAAAACAATGAATGACAGGCAACAATTGTAATGGGGAGCTTGTGACTATGCCCACCTGGTCTGCACAATTTTCCTTTTTACCCTGGTTCCCACAGTGCTGAGATCCAGTTGGAACCTTGTGTCTTTCTCCTTGCCTCACCCCCAGACTCGCTTCTTTTCTTACCAGGATACTTTTACTCACCTTCTGAATTTTCCTAATCTGGTCAGAGAGTGTTTCTAATAGGCGAGTTTTCAGGAAGTCCATCACCTTGACCACCCGGCCATCAATGTAGCAACTGGAATAAAAATAAAATAAGAATCAGATAAAATATCAAACAGGGGACTGCAAATACAGTTCTCTAGCCAGAGGTCTCTGACAGACCAGGGTTCCACTGGGCTTTCATATTCTAAAAGGTTTTGACCCTGGCTACTTTTCAAACAAATAATATCCTTTTTATCTTCTCCATTTTCATCTCTATTTGTGGGCTGATACTGATAATTTTTTTCAACTTTTGTCACATGAAACCCCCTTGCTTACTTGACAGAATTGATGGAAATTCCACAATACAAATTAGGTAATGAGGAAATGATTATTTTTTTTCCCATTGGGAAAGTAATTTAACACCCATCCCATGCCCATTGCTAATCCCACCTTAAAGTATTAAGGTGTGTGAGAGTTTTGAAGACTACTGAATCATTTTAATAAGTTTTTCCATACCTTTAAATAAGAAAGTATACACCAAAGCAAAAATCTGACAGTGTGGTGAGTCTCCAGCTCACTCCTGTGGGCAAACACTCTGTAGTCAACCTACTACCAACGTATGCTGTGGTTGCCTACTACCTCCAGAATGAATGAACAAATGACTGAATGAATGTACAAAGGTGGAAAAGCCCTCTCCTAAAATAGTAACCAGTGGTACTCATTGGTTTTTGTTTTGGTCTGGTTATGAATTGAATCAGTTTCTAAATGCTTATGATTCCTGGGTGCCTTTTCCAATCCACTAAGTTATCCTTGGCTGTTGGCTAACGATAAATTATTTAATTTTAAAGAAGCAGCCACTCATCAGTACATATTATAGAACTGTGTGAAAATTATTTTTAATTTCAAATCGCTATACCAACATGTGATGTATTGGTATGGTTAATTTTTAAATTTTTGTTTTATTGTAAGGCAGGTGCTTTCGTTGAGGTGAGGGTGGTAAATGATCTACCCACTGAGCCTTCCTTTTGGCGTCACTTACCACTTCAAGACATTCCCACAGAATCTGTGCTTAAACTATTGGAATGTTGGAGCAAATTTGGGTTTTAGCCGGAAATAGCTGAGTTCAAATTCCAGATCTGGTATTTACTAACTATATGATCTTGGGCAAGTTACTTGGTCTCTATGGGCCTCAGTTTTTTTATTCTTAAAAGAGGGATAGTATATCTTCTCCTTAGGCTTGAGAATTAATGAGACAACAAATGTAAAGTTCCTGGCATACAGTAGGCACTGAACAACTTTTACTTCTTTCTAATTGTCAGCTCACAAAGGGGGGTTATAAACAATAGGAGACTGATTAAGTAATGTGTAAATACAGAATACTATAACAGTGGAGCTGCTGTGTCAGAAGGTACATGTATTTGAAAATTTTTGATGGTTGCTTACATTAGGAAATAAAACGATAACATGTCCTTTGCCTCA
Organism: Cebus imitator; assembly: GCF_001604975.1. Lineage (NCBI taxonomy): Eukaryota > Metazoa > Chordata > Mammalia > Primates > Cebidae > Cebus > Cebus imitator. The sequence goes on along the minus strand of NW_016107614.1, from coordinate 167,390 downwards.
TCCCTAGTATAGATGCCAAACTTAGATCCAGTGAACACTTACCATGTACAACACACAGTGCTGGGCATATCCACATCCATTATCCTATCTCATAACCTATTCATAGTAGTACTTCTTAATTAGCACCTCTGATTTTTGCAAAAAAGATGAGATACATGGCATACTACATGAAGGCCAGACACATTGAGACAGAGTTGTGCTAAAATTAAAAATAATTTATGGAATGCTAATCTAATACACATTTGAGGACATGAATACTTGCTATATTGTATGGTGACCATGAATATGACAAGTAATGCATTATAATTATTCTTTTATTTTTTCATCAAATATATTATAGTTTCCTCTTTTCTCAGTTCCCCAGTAACTACATTAAACATCAGTATTTATAATTTTTGTTGGCAACACACATAGTTTAATATTTATTGAGATAAAACTGCCAGATGTAATTTTTCAGTATGTAGGATTTCCTGTGAAGAAGCTCCCTAGCCTACCCAATCTGTGGCCATGGTTGAGGGTTCCTTCACTCTTTTCCTCCTTCCTTATCTTAAGTACGCAGAACCTGGAGTTAGAAAACAACCTTGGTAAATCCCTTCTTTAAAATGGATTTTAAAACAATCCAAATCTGGCCAGGCACGGTGGCTCATGCCTGTAATCCCAGCACTTTGTGAGGCTGAGGCAGGCGATCACAAGGTCAAGAGATCGAGACCATCCTGGCCAACATGATGAAACCCCGTCTCTACTAAAAATACAAAAATTAGTTGGGCGTGGTGGCACATGCCTGTAGTCCCAGCTTCTTGGGAGACTGAGGCAGGAGAATTGCTTGAACCCAGAATCCAGGAGACAGAGGTTGCAGTGAGCTGAGATTGCACCACTGTACTCCAGCCTGGCGACAGAGTAAGACTGTCTCAAAAAAATAAAAATAAAAGATAAAACATAATCCAAAGCTATAGTATTTTCACAGGACTGGTTTAATGATCACATAAGGAAAAATAATGGGCACGGGACCATTCAAGCTATTCACATAAAAGTTATAAAAGATATTCAATAACCAGATCTACCCTTTTCAGGTTACTTAACAGCCCAAGGCAGCAGAAACTTAGAGTGAAAGACCATGGGATGGTGTCGGCAGGGGGAGCATCCCTCTGGAGGAAAGCTTGCTATCCACTGTAGAACTTGGAGTGAGGAGAGTATACAGCAGCAAGAACATACTCTGGATTCCCAGCAGGTGTGAGGCAGAGGCAGGGATGGAGACAGTTGTGATATGTTGTAAAAATTTGGAGTTTGAAAGACCCTAGTGGTCAGCTGGCCTAAAGTACGCAAACTTGCTACAATATCCCTAAGAAGTGATTTTCTGCCTCTGCTTGAACATATCCAGGGACAGGAATTCACTGTTACACACTACTAGGACTGTTTCATTGCAGCACAGTTCTAATTGATGGAAAGCTCTTCTGACATGGTGTTGAAATCTGATCCCTGTTACTGTCCTCTCAATGACTAACATTGTATCTTCTTGAACCCAGAAATAGTCCAATTGCTGCTTCATGTGATACATGGGAGATGGCTTAAGCTTTTCAGCTTATTCTTGTACCCAGTTTTAACCTTACAAACCGGATCCAATCATTCTCAGGTGGTCTTAGACTCTTCCCGTAAGCTATGAATTGAATCTGAGCTGGAGGAGATACAGGCATGGAAACCAATAAACAAAGTTATCTTATCTCAATAGTGCTGTCAAGAAATGATCTAGGTTTAAATAAGGGAGGGATCAAGAAAAGTGAAAACGAGCAGCTGTGAAGGAAGAACAAATAAAGCTGCTGTAGAGGGTAAAAGAGAGGAAGCGAGTCATTGATGACCATGAACATACAAGAGAGATTGTCTTGGAGAACACTGTTGCCAAAAAAAATGTGGATTAGTCAGACTGAAATACAATTTGTTAAGTGGAATGAAAAATATTGTTTGACATATCAAAAGTATACAGAATATCAAGAAAGAACTAGACATCAGATAGCTGGAGATAGGAGAAAGAGGTACAAAGAAAAGTTGAGACAAGAAAGGTTGACCTGGGGGTCTTTTTCAGCTTCTAAGTAATGGACAAAGCCATGGGTGCAGATGAGCTCTTCAAGAAAATAAGGGAAATTAACAGAGATGTCAGAGACCCTTTACAATGCTTCTAAAATATGGCCCTCGGCATTGCCTCTACCTGTGACCCAGCTAAGGATCCCTTCCTCCTCTAGCCTGATGATCATAGCATCTTTTTAATAACTTCAGTCTGAGTCCAATTCACATTTGAATGTCAAAGGAATCCTCACATTATACTGAAAAGTTTCAGCAACTCATTTGCAACCTTAAACCCACATTTATATTGTACTATGGAAATAGGAAATTTAGTCATCCAGAATTCAATATCGCTTTTAAGAGAGGGGATCATTTAACCATAGGGTATGAATTTACCAATACCTAACCCTTTTTCTTGAATATTCTTGGACAACTAACTTACTGCACTTACCCATTGGAAATGGGAACCTTCTAAGAAAACATTCAGCATGGACAATATGTGGTTATTTGAAAGCTTCTTCCCAGTTACAGAGCTTTGGGTCTCAGATGATAGATGAATATGGTGATGGGTCCAATCTAAATATATCATTTATATTTGGGCATGAAGGAGGTGGAGTAGTCTGTGGTGACCATTTGGTAAGAATAAATTGCTAAAAATGATGACAATGGTGATTTCTAATAAAGACTCAGTAAAGGGCTGGATGCCAACTGACTGTCCAGTGATGTGGGAGCAACTCTGCTTTTCTGTCTTTCACACTGGGAAGATAAAGAAATTCTTAGCTACCTGCCAGTCTCCACAATAACTAATTAACATAGTAATGGCTACAAAGGAAACTAAAGACCAAATAAATCAAAGAGAAAAGGAAGGATAGAGAAAAGGAAGGAAAGAAAGAAAGGAGGGAAGAAGGAAATTCATCAATCAGAAGTACTCTGGGCCAGCGTGGTGGCTCACACCTATAATCCCAGCACTTTGGGAGGCTGAGGCAGGAGGATTGCTTGAGGCTAGGAGTTTCAGGCCAGCCTGACCAACATAGTAAGACTCCCGCCTCTACCAAAAATTTAAAACTTAGCTGAGTTTTGTGGCATGTGCCTGTAGTACCAGCTACTTGGGAAGCTGAGGCAGGAGGATCACTTGAGCCCTGGCTGCAGTGAACTAAGAAGGTGCCACTGCACTCCAGCCTGGGCAACAGAGTGAAATCTTGTTTCTGAAAATAATAATAATAATAATAATAATAAGTGTTCTGACAACTTCCAAAAAACCCTGAAGAATGGTCTAGAATCACCTAGACTGACACGTTTAAGTAAATCATAATCATCCTCCAAGCTCTCTTGAAATTTCAGCATCACTTAAGATCATTCCACAAGTGGCTGAGCTATTCCAGTAAAAACCAAAGCTAAGAAAGGCTGTGCAGAAATAACCTTTCTGGGAATTATCATAAAAGCAATGAAGTTAAAACTTTTGTATTAATACGTGGTCAAAAGGTCTGTCTCACTCAATGCCAGTAATTCATTCCTGCCTCTAGATTGGCAGGTCATATCCTGCATATATCTGAGGAAGTGGCAAAGATAGCAGAGTATACAAAGTAAAAGGAACCACTTATTAACGTATTCACCAATACTCCTGTCCCCCTTAATTTTACATTTTAGTTGCAGTACAATACTCTTCATCGTATTTTATTTAGTGTTGCCCTTTTTTTTTTTTTTTTATAAAAGAACCAAATGCTCATTGTAGACAAAATAGAGAATGAACATAAACAAAATAGAAATAGGAAAATGGAAAATCACCTATAGTATAAGCAAAACACCTAGAGGTTCATTGCAACATTCTGCTGCATACTCTTCCAGTTTTTCATAGTAAATAAACATAACATTTCCCATAATTAGTTTTTTAATAAACCTGTATTTCAGATCCTATTCAACTAGCATTTAAACTTAAAATTGCTCCAAATGAGACATCCAAGCCTATGTCACAGCGATACTATCAGAAAGATTAGAGACTCCCAGTCAAAGCATCTTACTCTTATTTTAATTTCATTCTGGCCTTTTAGAGGTCCTCTGCCAGGGGCAGATCTCACCTCTTTTCTGTCTCTGTCAGCCAAGTTTAACCCCATTTCCACCCTACTAACTCCCTTCCTCAGGCCCCTAGATTCAGTCCTCAGGATTGTACTACAATTAGCTGCTTACACCCATTAGGCTCTTCAAACATTTAATGAGGAGAGTTTGTTGGCTCCAGGGGCAGCTGGTTTTGTTTACCTGGCCCTTTACTTTAAAAGGAAAACCTTTGCCCTTTATTATCTGACTCCTTCTTTTATTTCAGGTAATTGCATTAGTGCGGGCTTTCCGATGCTCAGGAATTTCCGGACCTATTTTGCTGCCTGCTGGTTTCAAGGAGGAGGGGCAGTCTGCTCAGAATTCTAACACCCAGCCTGCTGAATGGGCAGGTAATTCCAGAAAATCAGGGCCTTTCCCACTGAAGGGAGAGAAGCTTGGATAATCATTAGAAAAACCCTGTTGACCTATAAAACCTATTCTGACACCTCGAAGCAAACACTAGAGAAAGGCTGATCTGAGTCTCTATAAGGCTTTATAAATTGCACTTGCCCGTCTTCCAAACGCCCTCAGCCTGGGCTCCTGCTGAGCACTTGCCGTCAGGCTTTTCTTCTGAGGCTACACTAGTTTTCAGCTTCTTTGCAATGGGTCATCCTTCCTATCTTGTGTTTCAGAACTGCTTTGGGCAGGAAAGCTAACAAAGAAAGGTTCTACAGAATACAGATGTTTCTTTGGCTTTCTTAAACCAGTTCAAATAATTTCATACAGGAATCATCTAACCTTCTAAAGGGATATAGTTCAGAATGAAAGAATTTGTACTCTGGAAAAATGTTATAGAAAAATGATACAGATAAAGGTCAGAGTTGTGAAAAATACTAAAGGCAAATAATGTCTTTAATGAAAGAATGTGTGCTTGTATGATTTAATCCACAACGAGCCAAATGGGTGGCTCCAAGCCTCAAGTGCTATGCCAAGGGCTCCATTTTCTTCATCTTCTTGCTATCCTAACTCTTTGCACACTTCGGGTCCTAAGCCTCAAGCCCAGACCCTTTTCCCCATATATCCAGGGTTGTATGTGGAGAGGCACTGAGTGTGGGCAGAGGCTCAAATCATCTTGATCCCAGCGGTGTTAAGGAGAGGTGTACAGGAAGCTGGGAAAGGAAAGGGGTAGGGAAATCATATGCAGTTTCAGACATTGGAGTGGGCTCTGGGGAGGGACCTCTGAAAATCTTCAGAGTAGTAGCAGGTGATGGCACCAGAATTGTGGGCAGAAGTGTATCCATGTGCTTTTGGTCTGAAACTTATACAAGTTGTGGGGCACTCTTTAAGAAGAGGAAATCAAAAGTACAAAACAAGGTTGGGCACAGTGGCTCATGCCTGTGGTCTCAGCACTTTGGGAGACCAAAGTGGAAGGATTTCCAGAAGCCAGGAATTTGAGACCAGCCTGGGCAACATAGTGAGACCTTCATCTCTACAAAAAATAAAAAAAATTAGCTGGGCGTGGTGGCACAGGAGGATCACTTGAGCCAAGGAATTTGAGGTTATAGTGAGCTATTATGGCACCACTGTACTCTAGCCTGGGTGATGAAGCAAGACTCTCTCTCTAAAAAAAATTAAAAAGCACTTTTTAAATTACAAAACACATAATTAGGTACAAAAGTAAATATTTATATCGAATGACAAAATAAATAACAAAAAACTCCCATAAACTTAGAGAATCAAATTCCTTTTTTTCTGATAACTCTTCAGGCAATTTACCAGAAGTGTGTACATAATGCTTTCTGATAGCAACCTTCTCCCATACCCTTACCACCTAGAACCTCCTACAACTCAGCACTCATAGGAATCAATGCAAGAGAGGGGTCTGAAGCTTAATTCATTGGCTTCATGGTAATCTAATTGTGAGGCATCAATAACAGGAATGAGAGGGTCTAAGTTGCTGGAACCCAACCATCTATGTGCAGTATTTAAAAAAATTCAGTGTTTGTAAATTGGGGGTTGCTTATACTGTTACCATATCCTTTCCCTGGCCTCTTTTCATGTAATTGTCATTGTTTGTGGCAGAATAGCACAACTCAACTATAATTAAGTTAGTGTATTACTAACTAGGAGAAAACAGAACGGAGAAAGGAAGGGAGAAGTCTTATGTGTATTAAGTTCCTTCTTTTTTGCTAGCTATTTTATATACAGTGTCATTTAATCTTCATGAACACTATTTTGCAGATTACAAACTATAGCTTACAGGCTGGCATTGTGGCTCATACCTGTAACCCCAGCATTTTAGAGGCCAAGACAGGAAAATTGCTTGACACAGGGATTTGAGATCAGCCTGGGTAACACAGTAAGACACGGCACCCCACCCGCTTTGCCACTGCCAAACTCTGTATTTTTTTTTTTTTAATTCAGCTGGGCCTGGTGGTGCATGCCTATAGTCCTAGCTCAGGAAGCTGAGACAGGAGGATTGCTTGAGCCCAGGAGTTCTAGGTTACAGCAAGCTATGATCGTGTCACTGCACTTCAGCTTGGACAACAACAGAGCGAGACTCTGTCTCTAAAAATAAAATAAAATCCACAGAACTACAGCTCACATGATATTAGTAAGTAGGAAACCAGAGATTATGTAGGCACTAAGCAACAGACACCAAAAACTTTTCCCTCTGTGCTTTGATCTGCAAAGTGTCCCAACAATAGATCACCATGCTTACTTCATTTGTCCTGTAATCAAGGAAAATTGATTTTTGACTGCCTTTAATCTTACCTACTTCAACTAAATTTAAACAGTATTGAACGAAATGCAAATTTCTCAAGAAAACAAAACAATGACAACCAAACCAACCCAAAACAATAACAAAAGCAAAGAAAACCCGGGTAGATAAGTAAAAGCATGGAGGTGGTAAAACTCTACTCTTTTCTTTGCCAAAAAGTTTTTCAAAGTGTTTTTGGAATTGTTATATAAAGAAAAGGGGGCTCCATGGTCAAATAAGATTGGGAAATGCTGGGTTAAAACCAAATTAAGTAGTACTTCCTGTTTCAGCTATGACAGAATTGAACAGCAACCAAGTCAGGCTGTGATTCTTGAGAGAGGTTAGGGCACATGAGGTAAACTTCAGATTCCATTCACCTCTGCTTGCTCCTTGGACCAGGGTAAGGCCAGTTTACTGACCACCAAAAATGTGAGCTTTCCTTCCATAGTGCTGAGCTGTTGCCAAGAAGCAGCTGCCCGGCCAGAACCTACATTGCTTTGCCCCTCTTACACGGTGGAGGCAGGGGTCTGCTGAAGCAATGTGAGCAGAAGTAATGTCACTTTAGGTGGCATTACTTGGTGTTTTTCACTTTTGAGCAGAATTTAAGAAGCCATGTCTTCTTTGTAGTATCTGTCCCCATTGCCGGCTGAATGGAAAAGTCTCTGAGGAGAAGCCACAAGATGGCAAATACCTGGGTACTGGAATGGCCACATGTAAGGCCATCCCCAAGGTACATCAGCATTGTACTGTCACATTAGTGAGAAACAAACTTCTATTGCCAGGCCACTGAGATGTGGGGATTTAATTGTTAAAACAATTTGTGTTATATTAACTAATACATGGATATTCATTACAACAAAACATCTTTATACTGTTTGGCTAACAGTTCATAATAAAAGAGGTTTTCCTTTGAGAGGAAATTGTCCTTGTATGAAAATTAAAAAGATTAGCCTGGAGAACTCACTTACAATTCTAGTTTGAATTGACTGAGTGTCTATCAGTGATTGGCTGAATAATAACTTTTATTCTAATCCCATACAAGAACAGTTGATGAGGGGAGATATTATTCTTACTGTTTTTTAATCTAGACACACTGAGCCTGGTGTAAAAACACAGTGACCAAAGTGATTACTAATGACCAAAAAGGACATGGAATCTAGAATGTTGGAAGGAAGGCCAGTTTATAAAGGTCACATTTCAGTAGGTGGCAGCCTTTTGACTACGTAGAATATTCTCCATTAGGCTTCTAGATACCTCAGTTTTCACTTAGGGACAGCCAATAGTTTGAGGTAGATTTATTGAAGCAGTCTCATTATTTTGTGTCCCACTGAGGATGTGAAATCACATGTCCTAACTTGCATGCATCACAAAAGCTAGAGGTTCAACTGTAGCCTGCATGATGTTTCTTACGTACAGACAACCCAGTGTTAATAAATATACACACACACATCAAACTGCTTTTCTACGTACACTCACCAACACCCTGTATATTTTAGTTCCTGCACCTAACTTTTACAACTAGAAAATTCAATGTCATAGAGCTATACCTTCTTAAAAGATACTCACTATGGAGAATATTGCTCTGAAAGGAAATCTTACCTCATTATGATTCTTTTCGTAACAATTGCCACTTCTCTGCTTAAAAAGAGAAGCTAGTTCTCACCATATAAAGCCTTTAAAGGGATAATTTACCATGAAGATATATGTATGTGCATACAAGCCTGTGTGTAGAGTGGTGTTAAGAGAAACAGAAAGGGATTGAGAGGGAGAGACAGTCAGTCCTGTATAAGACAAATCACATCAGCACCAGGAAATAAAATTTAAATTCCTGGACTAGTGCTCAGAATATATACTATTGGAAACTGACAGATGACTCAGTTAAATTTATTCAGCTAATAGGAATTCTAATGTCATATTTCTAAGGTAAAGCTTCACATGTCCCTCCATAGCAGAATGCTTCCTTACCATTCTTCCTTTCAAAAATTTCAAGGAATTTAAAGAAATGATGCCCCAAAATATTCAATTTTTTGCCTCCAATCTCCTACAAATTCACTTTTAGTTATCTAACCAAAAAGTCTGAAAATTAGAGAAATATCACCATATTGTCTTCTCTGTGATTGAGGAAAGATTTTGAACATAAAGAGAAAGCAAACTGACTGCTATCGTATTGAAGTTATGTTAAGTAGAAGGTAGATCCCCTTTAAAGAAATAGTTCCATTTTTAAAAGTTAATCAAAGACAGAAATAAAAAGCAACTGCTCCTTGAAAGAAAAAATGATAGTTCACTATCTAAATTAAGATAAAAGAGGTAAATCTTCATTTAATATATTCTCATCACACATTTTAGACAATTAAAGTAGAAGAAAGTGTATAAATAGAAGGAAAGAAAAAAAGGGAATAGGAAGGTAGGAGCCAGATGAGGAAGGAAACGCCAACATAGTGCATTGGGGTTCTTTCGGTTCCTCCAAAACCCAACTCACCCTCTTTGCCTCTGTTCTTTACATCTGTGTATCCTTCTAAGCCTCATCATTCAACAACCAGTCCCACACACACCCTTTCAGCCATCTGCTTTCTTCAGTCACCAAGTCCAAAAGTGACCTCCCATGATTCACTAGCTCTATACCACCACCTGTCCAATCCTACCACCGTCAGTGAACCATGATAGAGCAGTTTTTAGCCCCTGCCCATTCTCAGTCTCCCCCTATCTAGCAACTACTACAAATCCCCTGAGGTCTGTCACTTGAGTGGCAAACCAAGTCTCAACCTTCACTCCAATTTCCCAGGCAGTGCAACCCTTCTTGACAAAACTACATGGTCTACATGACTGGTCTTTGGAGACTTTCATCTGTTCAGCCTTCTCCACTCAAAGCCTAGGCTTAATTGAATAGTATCTTTGCTAAAATGTGACCTGGACATGCTATCTTAACCAATGGTTCTTAATCTTGTCTGAATCTGCATTAACTAAGATAATAACTATTCAAACAAAATTTTTACTTACTAGATAGCAATCTGGACAAGGAGCTAGGAGACTTGGGTTTTCCAATATTAGTCTTGTCACCTTAAGCAAGTCACTTAGCTGCTTTGTCTTCTTTCATCTACCAAAATGGTTTTTAAGCCTAGATCAAGGATGGCTATTAACTAATAGTGCTCTATCAGTTTTTGCCTCACATATTTTGACACTCTGTTATTAGGTGCATACATGTTTAGGATAATTTTTGGAGAATTGATCTATATATTACTATATGATGGTGCTCTTTATCCCTGATAACTGTCCTTGTTGTGAAGCCTGCGTTGTCTGAAGCATAGCTGCTTCAGTAGTCCTTTGATTTGTGTGTGCATGGTGTACTTCTCTTTACTTTTAATCTGAGTCTTTATGTTTAAACTGGGTTTATTGTAACATATGGTTAAGTTTGTTTTTATATTGTCCCTGACAATCTTTGTCTTATATTGGTATATTTAGGCTATTCATGTTTAGAATGATGATTGCTATAGTTGGAATTAATAGCTATTATGTTCTAAGTGTTTTCTATTCCTTGTATCTGTTATTTTTTTAAATCTCTTCTTTTTCTGTTTTCTCTGGTTTTAATTGAACATTTTATATAATTACATTTTATCTCCTCTCTTAGCATACTATTATATTTCTTTCTAAAAAATGTTATGTGGTTGCTCTAGAGTTTCCAATATACATTTTTAATGAATCTAAGTTTACCGTCAAATAACCCTATACTGCTTCATATGCAGTACAGGTAATAATAAAATATCCTCAATTTGCCCCTACCTGCATTTCTGTCATTCATTTCCCTTACATATAGGCTATAATAACTCAGTACATTGTGGCTATTATTACTTTAAACACTTATCTTTTAGACAAATTAAAATAAGGAAAATAAAATTTTTATTTTACCTTTGTTTATTCCTTCCCTGACACTCTTCCTTTCTTTATGTAGACTTGCATTTCTGATCTATATCACAGTCCTTCTACCTGAAAAGCTTCTATCAATCTCTCATGCAGGGCAAGTCTGCTGGTGCTAAATTCCCTCAATTTTTGTTTGTCTCAGCAAGTCTTTATTTCTCCTTCACTTTTCATGGATAATTTTGCTGGTTACAGAACTCTAGGTTGGTGAGTTTTTTCTTTCAACATTTTAATGATTTCATTCCACTGCTTTCATGATTGCATTGTTTCTTATGATACTTAAGATCCTTGTTCATATTGCTTCATATCAATGCACTTCATTGCCTTGCTCCTCTTTAGGTAAGGTGTTGTTTTCCTATTGCTTTTCAAGATTTTCTCTTTTTTCTTTGGTTCTATGCAGTTTGAATATGATATGCCTGGCTGTAGTTTTCCTGAAATTTATCCTTGTTGGAGTTCTCTGAGCTTCCTGAATCTGTGGTCTTATACCTGTCATTAATTCCAGAAAGTTCTCTGCTATTATTACTTCAATACTTGAATTACTTCAAGCTATTATTACATTATTCTCTGTTTTCTCTGTTCTCCTTCTGGTATTCTAATTATGTGTATGCTACACATTTTGAAATTGTCCACATTTCTTGGATGTTCTGTTGTTTTCATTCCTTTGCCTTTTTGAATTTCAGTTTGAGCAATTTCTATTGACTTATCCTCAAGCTCTCCAATTCTTTCATCAGCTGTATCCAGTCTACTAACAAGCCTACTAAAGGCATTCTTCATTTTTGTGACAGTGTTGTTTTATTTCTATCACTTCCTTTTGATTCCTTTGTAGAGTTTCTATATCTCTGCTTATATTAACTATTTTTGCATGTTGTCTACTTCTTTCATTAGAGTGCTTGATGTATTAATCATAGTTAAATTATCCATCTAATAATTCTAACAACTGTGTCATATATAATACTTGTTCTGATGCTTTGTTTGTTCAGTCTGTGTTTTTTCCTGCTTTTAGCATACTTTTAATTTTTTGTTGTTGAAAATTGACATGCTAAATTAGGTAATAGAAACCAAGGAAAAGACTTTTGGTGTGAGGCTTTGGGCGAGGAGTTGGACTGTGTTTGTATCTGTAGATGCTAGAGGCTTCAAATTCCTCTAGTATCCTTGTTTTTGCCTCTTTTCTTGACTTTAGGCTTTCCTAATGACTCCTCCTCAGAGAGAATTTGTGTCTGGTAAACTCTATCAGTTGTATTCACTGTTACTATGCTGCTGGTATGACAGTAAGTTGTGGGAGAAGCAAAGTGTTCTGTAACTTCATGGTTAAATCTCAGTCTTTTAGTGGACCTGTGTCTCTGGGCTATGATCTTCACCTTTTTTTTTTCCAGTAGCATAGCTTTCCCACTCTTATGTAAGACAGAAATGCTAGAGGAGGCTAGAGTGGGGGGAATGCCCTTTCTCATCTGGGATAAGGCTTGGAGAGTTGGCTTCTTTTATGGAAAATGCTATGGTCATATTTCACAATAATTACTCTTATCCTCTCCCTGCCAGAGTTACTAGGAAATCTTTTTTGGATCTCACAAAAGTGTGGAGCCAAAGACTGCAGCTTCCAGGTTTTTGAACTTAAATTAGTTCACCTGAAGTCTCCAGCAATTCATTGGAATTAGAATGATTGATACCAGCTTACAGCTTCAGCAGTTTCTGCTCTTGTTAAGCAAATTTTGGTGGTAACTGTGGATTTACCTGTCTCTCCAGATTTCAGGGTGGTGTTTGCTCTGCAACATCGATTCTCTGATGCATTCAAGAAAAGTTATTGATTGTCAGTTTGTTCAGCTTTTTCTTGTATGAAACTTCAGCTTGAGCTTTTTCTTGTATGAATGGGAAATAACTACTTCCAAGCTCTTTACATGTTTGAGCTGAAACCGGAAGTCCACTAATGGAATTCTCATCGATTGACTCTTTTGAAAGTAATGTCTTTTTTCTTTTGCTGTTTTTTAGGATTTTTGCTTCATCCATACATACCTTACATCATATATAAAAGTATTGTATGAAATGTAAAACACTGAAGCTTAAGAAGAAAACAAAATATTCTTACGGACTTGGGGTAGGCAAAGATTTCTTAAATACGACATAGAGCTCACCATATTACTTACATTCGATTTGTCAACACAAATTATTGAAGCTAGAAGATAATGAAATGACATATTTAGACAGCCAAATTTGGTCTTCATCAATTTGACTATGATTTACATCGTTGTGGTTTCTTTTGTATATATCTTGATTGATATTGGCTGAGGTACTTCTTTAAAAGTTTTTTTTAAATTGAGATAAAACCCACATAACATAAAATTAACCATTTTAAAGTACAATTTAGTGGCATTTAGTACATTCATAAAGTTGTACAACCATCTTCATTGTCTAGTTCCAAAATATTTTCATTACCCTAAAAGGAAATCCCATATCCATTAAGCAATCACTCACCATTCCCCACCTCCCTATAGAACCTGGAAGCTACTAATCATTTTTTCTGCCTCTATAGATTTACCTATTCTTGATATTTCATATACATTCATCTCTCAGTATATGTAGGGGATTGGTTATAGGACCCCACGTTACCAAAATCTACACATAGTCAAGTCTTACAGTCAGCCCTGCTGACCCTGTGTAAACAAAAATGTCAGGCCTCTGTATACTCAGGTTCTGTATCCCAGGAATACTGATTTTCCATCCACATTTGATTGAAAAAAATCCATGTGTAAGTGAACCTGAACAGTTCAAACTATGTTGTTCAAGAGTCAACTATAAATGGAATTCTACAATATGTTGTCCTTTATAACTGGCTTCTTTCACTTAATGCTTTCGAAGTTTGTTCACATTGTACCAGGTATCAGTATTTCATTTCTTTTTATGGCAGAATAACATTCCATGTTATTGATATAGCATATTTTATGTATTCATTCATTTGTTGACAGACATTTGGGCTGATTCTACCTTTTAGCTATTGTGAGTAGTGCTGTATGAACATTCATGTACATATATTTGTTTGAATGCCTGTTTTTAATTCTTTGGAGCATACACACCTAGGAGTGAAATCACTGAGTCATACAGTAACAGTAGGAAGGTCCTATGGATGGAAATCACTCTCTCACCTCAGAAGAGGCAGTAAAGAGTCTCCTTTGAACAAATTTCCACATGAAAAATTAAAAAGATAACGAAAACAAACAAAGACAATCTAGGTTAGAGTGAAATTGAAATTACACAGGATAATGGGTCCATTCAGAGAAGAGGAAAGGAAAGCTGATAATAGATGCCAAGAGTACTAGCATTTTTCTCCCTAGGAGACCTGGTATGGCTAACTTCACTGAGTACTTGTGAGGCATTAATATGCTAAGAATGGGAAAAGTTAAACTATTTTTTTCAATTAAACTTTGGTTGCAGCATCATTAAAACTAAGCTGTTCTGCCTTCTACTAATTTCATTCTTGGTTACCAGGCTGGTTCTTTGTTGCCTGAATGAAGACAGAAAGTGCTGCTGGTGGGGCAGATCAAACAGAAGTACACATGAGGTGAAAAAAATGGTCATGTGTTAAGCAGTAAGAGGGAGCTGATCCCCGAAGGGCTCTCAACACAATCCTCTCATTGCAAATTTATTTTCTAAATTTGTTGACACTGTGAGTGCAGAATTGTCCAAATGCCTGAGATTTCTTTTTTCTTTTTCCAGTTGTGTTGGGTGGTTTTATTACTTTAGAACTGGAAGGGGCTACATGATCCGAAAGGTCTTCTCATTTATAGACATAGAATCTGAGACCCAAAGAGGGGAAATTGTGGGCCAACGTTATACAACTTATTATTGGAGCTCCTTCCCATGACTGAAAATAATTCTAAGTTCTACTTTTAAAATTACCCACTATTAAACACACAGATTTTAAGAGGTACCCCTGGCACACCATAGCCTCTCTTGGCCACAAGAAAAATCTTGGCAAAGGGCTGGCAAGGGAGCCCATTTGAACAGGGGAGGCAATTCATGACATCAGCTGTGTCTCTGCACTTTGGCTTTCCCATAATGGTCCTTGTATACTCAGGATGAAGTTTCAGAATTTGAAGATGATATGGGCACCTTCTGTTTCCTTTATGAGGGATGGGGATAGAACCAGAGGCCTTGCACTGATGCTACCATATGCTCATGGCATTGGGTGCCCCTTGAGCAATTTTCTCTTCACAATGAATCTCTGTCTTTTATCTATATGGAACCCAATGTGTTTGCCAAATACCTTTTCATCTACACTCTCATTGACCCTCAAAACCTTTCTAGTCAGGCTCCATTATCCCAATTTTCAAGAGGAGAAATTTAAAATGTAAGGAGGCAGTAGGCTGAAGTGGCACCAGAGGCCAGGGCTCATTTCAGGACACCCACCCTGAATCTGGACTGCTAGCCATTCTTTAACTCCTCCTTCCCCGGATACAGCCTTCCTCCCAGGGTGTATGAGCCTGTTTGGCATAGAATAACCTGCACTAGTGCTCCCCTGGGAATTACAAACCAAATGCAGGCTGAGAAGTCTGAGAGGCTGGTGAAGGGAGTGGGAAATAATTATCTCCTTCAAAGAATACATAAGGAAAGTCACTGGAAGCAGCATGATAACACTTGGACTAATGAAGTCTCAAAAGGATTCTGGTCTTGGAGAATAAAATATAGTTTATTGGTTTCCAAATCCCTGTTGCATCAGATTCACTTAGGATTGCTTTTAGTTTATTTAATTTTAGTTCCTGAGTAGCTAATATATGTACAAGGCTCAGAAATCAAAAGGAACAAAAAGTATATGGTAAAAAGTCTCCTCCCATCTCTATGTCCTGGTGACCTTATTTGCCTCATTGGAGGCAACAAATGCTATCAGTTTCTTTTATATAAGTGACTTTGAGCACATACAAGCGGAGTATATATTTTCTCCAAACATATTTTTATATAAAATGTAACATTCTATGCACATTGTTCCTAACTTTCCTTTTTTCACCTGAACAATACATCTTGGATTATTTCATATCAGTCTACGAAGAGATTCCTCTTTCCCTTTTTAATCTGATTAGTATTCTATTACATTCCTATACCATAATTTTTATCTAGCCCATTCACTATTACTAAACATTAAGTTGTTTTTAATCTTTTGCTATTAAAAACAAAGGTGAAATAAATGACCTTGTGCAATGAATGTCCAAGAGAACTCAGTTTCAGTTTTAACTCTATGCAGCTGTGTGGCCTTGGGCAAGTCAGTTAGGACTTGGGCCTTTTCAAAATGGAAGGAATCTCTCTCTCTCTCTCTCTCTCTCTCTCTCTCTCTCTTTTGACTGAGTCTTACTCTGTTGCCTGGCTGGAGTGCAGTGGCGCCATCTCGGCTCACTACAACCTCAGCCTCCTGGGTTCAAGTGATTCCCTGCCTCAGCCTCCTGAGTACCTGGGACTACGGGTGCACACCACCACGCCCTGGCTAATTTTTTGTATTTTAGTAGAAATGGGCCAGAATGGTCTCAATCTCCCGACTTCGTGATCTTCCCACCTCGGCGTCCCAAAATGCTGGGATTACAGGTGTGAGCCACTGCTCCTGGCCAAAATGGAGAAAATCTTATTGACCATTTGTTGTAGCATTTTTCCAAAGCATGTACATGGAACAATTATCCCAAAGGGTGCCCCTGCCCTGGCAATTAACAGTACACATTAGACTGAGAAGACCACAATGAACATAGATGAATTAATTCAGGGTTTCACACATATATTTAATAATACTATGCAGCCATAAAAAAGAATGACATTATGTCCTTTACAGGAACATGGATGGAGCTGCAGGTCATCATCCTTAGCAAACAAAATACTGCATGTTCTCACTTGTAAGTGGGAGCAAAATGATGAGAACATATGGAGATGAAGAGGGGAACAGACACTGGGATATACTTGAGGATGGAGGATGGGAGGAGGCAGATGATCAGAAAAAATAACCATTGAGTACTAGGCTTAGTACCTGGGTGATGAAATAATCTGTATAACAAACCCAAATGACATGAGTTTGCCTAATAACAAACCTGCACATGTACTACTGAACCTAAAATGAAAGTTAAAAAAAAATAGACTAATTTTTTTTCAGGAATCAACAGTTGTCATGTGGTGAAATTTTCCTTAGAGTGCACTTTGAGAAAATAATGTCTACTCTAACTTCCTCTTATTTTGCAGCTAAGAACTCATAGAAGTTTCGGATGTTCAGCACCTAACACATGCTTGAACAATATAGCTCAATAAATACTGTTTGACTTGCATTAAACAAAGAGAGATCTATTTAGGGAGATAATACAAGCCTATGTAATAAATTTAGAAAGATTTAAAGAACAATAAAGAAAAGCTTGATGAGACCAAGATAGGACATCATAGGACCACAAGAGTTTAGAAATAGATGAAGGTCATTTAATATTTATAGGGGAAGTAAGACTTAATATGGGTCACAAAGGATGAACAGACTCAAGGGCAAGGGGATGAGGGTTAGACACTCCAAGAAAACACAAGGCATGTTCTGGGCATAACGGAAATCAGTTTGATTAGGCCCCCAGTCTTCACCAATCTTCCTTTAGTTCCCTCATTCAACAACCATTATCAAGCTTCTGTTATGTACTAGGCACCATTCTAGGTACTGGGGGTAGAGCAGTGAATAAGAGACAATGCCTCTGCTCTCATGGAACTTATATTGTACCTAATAAGTGAATCA
The DNA here is from genome assembly GCF_001604975.1 of Cebus imitator. Lineage (NCBI taxonomy): Eukaryota > Metazoa > Chordata > Mammalia > Primates > Cebidae > Cebus > Cebus imitator. Next base: position 149,904 of record NW_016107614.1, on the reverse strand, counting down.
TACTGGGGATAAGGGATATAAGGAAAAAAAATAGGGCTAGAGGGTTCTAGGGCTGACTAGAAATGGCTAGTATATGTTACTCTCACAGAGAAGAAACAAAGTAGTGAGTAAATAGTAACTCTTCAAGTAGCTTGTTTAAGAAACCATGTTGGGATTCAATAGGAGAGCAAGGGGACACAGGAAGAACAGAGAAGACTGAAGCTGGGGAGCCACTCACCCTGGACTGGTGCAGAGCCAGAAGATGCTCCCTCACATGGGGAAAGAATGAGAAAGTAAGAACCACCAGGTGATCACACTTCCCACAGGTACCTGCGCAATCTTGGGAATGGGAGAACTCTCCTTACCCCCATGGGCCTCTAGACTGATACAGAGAGCCACCCAGGGAACTTTTGTAGGGATCACTCAAGACCACAGGGAGCCCCATGGACCTTGGATACTTGAGCAGCTTGGCACCAGCTATCGTAACACCAATAGTGGTCACAGTCACAGTGCCAGGGAACACTCAAACTGCTTCATTCCTCCTTGCCAGACAAAGCCCGGCTCCCACTTCAAGCACAGTGGCCTTGTCCCTGTCTGAACACCGTGGATAGGCTCAGCTCTAAGGTCCCTGGTGAAGGGTGAATTGGCTGACTCCACCCACCCCTGCTGCAGAGACTAGCTTGGTTGTAGAGAACCTAACCCAGGCGGTGCTGAAGGAATTAAGAAACAGAAACAAAGATAGAGTGCAAAAGTGGGATTAGAGTGGGACCGTTAGGGGTTTGGCAGCATTTCCCAGCTGACAGCCCAAAGCAGACTCTGATCCACGTATTTATTCTTTGTGAACAAGTGATCATTTTTAATAAGCAGGTGCTTAGTGTTTTTTTATGGAATAAAGATAGACTAAACAGGCAGATAGTGCCTGTTGACTACTAAGATAGAAATAAGTTAAATAGAACTCTTTGTGAGTTAGCAATGAGACAAGGTTAAATATTCTGTGTTTTGGGAGCTGGTTTAACTAGTGCATGGTCAGTACATACTTCTTGCTTATTTTAGCAGTTTTTTTGCCTGGCGATGGCTCGGTGTTTTTTGCTTTGCCTCTTAGCAAACATTTACTCCATCACACACACGTTAAGACCTCCTCCCAATACCTGCTGCTTCTAGTAGAGTGGGATTCACTGGCTTGGGCTTCTAGTGCAGCAGCCCTGACACTGCTTGAACTCTGCTGGTGAGTATAGCTCTGTGTTAACCTGAAAGTCGCCCAGATGGCAGACCAGATGACTCTACCCATCTCTGCTGCTCCTAGCCAGGCAAAACTGGCTTGGGCTTTAAGTGCAAGTGGCTCAGACCCAGCTTAAACTCTGCCAGTGGGCACAACTGTGTTACCTTGGTAAACACCCAGATAATGGACCTGGTGATTCCACCCAACCCCTCTGCCCAAGTAGGGGAGGAGCTCCCACTCTCAGAACACTGAATGGGGTGACATGCCTCAGTTTGTGGGCTAGCAGGGAAGCAGGGCATACCTCCTTCCACAGGGCCAGTCCAAGAAGGGTGTAGCCTGTTTGCCAGCCAGGGTCTCTGCTTGAGGCAGCCTCATGGCTCAGAACACCTGGCAAAGGAAACATGGGTACCACTGATCAGAGGGGGCTCCTCCAAGGCGCAGGAATGGACCTGGTAAAGGGATCATCTCTCTCACCCACTATCACAGCACTACCGAGAATGCACTGAAATACAAAAGAGGCTGGTGGCTGAGTAACGACTACCTATTGGCCATCACTCTCAAGCATCATCTACTGGACTGTAGCCCAAATTATAACACTGAAAATATTTTGCCAGTATATAGTGCCTGTGAAACCTGAGGCAAAAATCTAGACACAAATAAATATCCTGTAAAGAGTCTTGGCCCTCTGAAAGCACCCAGAAATGAAGCCAGCTGACTATACTCATCTTACGTTACAAACAAAGAAACACCAGCCCTCTCAGATGAGAAAGAATCAGCACAAAAATTCTGGCAATTCAAAAGGCCAGAATGTCTCCTTAACTCAGAAAGAATACAACAGCCACTCCAACCCCCAAAAGCTTCTTAACCAGATTGAAATGACTAAAATGCCAGACACGGAATTCAGAATCTTGATGGCAAGGAAACTCACTGAGATCTTGGAGAAAGCTGAAACCCAATCCAACAAATCCAATAAAAAGATCCAAGAACTGAAAAAGTAACCATTTTATGAAAGAATCAAATTTAACTTCTAGAATTGAATAATTCACTAGAAGAAGTTCATAATACAGTCAGAACCACTAACAGCAGAGCAGACCAAGCTGAGGAAAATCTCAGAGTTTCAAGACTGGCTCTTTAAATGAACTCAGACAAAACTAATGGAAAAAAAACCTAAATGAACAAAACCTCTTAAACATATGAGGTAATGTAAAGAGACAAAATCTACAACTCACTGGCATTCCGGAGAGAAAAAACGAGAGAGTAAGCAACTTGGAAACATTTGAAGAAATGGTGCATGAAAATTTCCCCAATCTCTCTAGGGATGTGGACATAGGCATTTAAGAAATACAGAGAACCCCTGTGAGATACCATATAAGAAAACCACCCTCAAGGCACACAGTCATCAGATACACCAAGGTTAATGCAAAAGAGAAAATCTTAACTGCAGCTACAGAGAAAGGTCAGGCCATTTACAAAGAGAACCCCATCAGGCTAGCAGCAGACCTCTCAGCAGAAAACTTACAAGCCAGAAGAGATTGGGGCCTATTTTCAGCATCCTTAAAGAAAAAAAAAATCAACCAAGAATTCCATATCCCGCCAAACTAAGCTTCATAAGCAAAGGAGAATAAAATCCTTCTCAGACAAGCAAATAGTAAGGGAATTTGTTATTCCCAGGCTAGCCTTATAAGAATTCCTTAAGGGAGTGCTAAACATGGAAAGAAAAGGTTGATACCTGCTACCGCAAAACTCACTCAAGCACGTAGCCCACAGACAATACAAAGCAATTACATGATCAAATCTAACAAAAGCTAATAACATGATTACACGATCATAATCTCACATATAAATACTAACCCTGAATGTAAATGGTCTAAATGTCCCCACTTAAAAGTCACAGAGTGACAAGCTGGATAAAAATGACTAGACCCAACTGTCTACTGTCTTCAAGAAACCCATCTCACATGCAATAACATCCACAGGCTCAAAGTAGAGGGTGGAAAAAGATCTAACATGCAAACAGAAAACAAAAAAGAGCATGAGTAGCTATTCTTTTATCAGATAAAACAGACATTAAGACAACAATTGGAAAGGACAAAGAAGAGAATTGTATAGTGATAAATAATTCAATTCAACAAGAAGCCCTAACTATCCTAATATATATGTACCCAAATTAGAGCACCCAGATTCATAAAACAAGTTCTTCTTGATCTATGAAAAGGCTTGGCCATACAGTAATAGTGGGGGACTTTAGCACCTTACTGACAGTGTTAGATCATTTAGGCAGGAAACTTACTAACAGAAAAATTCTAGACTTAATCTCAATTCTTGACCAACTGGAATTAATAGATATCTACAAAATACTCCACCCAACAACCACAGAATATATATTCTTCTCAACTGCTCATGGAACATATTCTAAGATCGACTACATGTTCAGTCATAGAGCAAGTCTCAACACATTTAAAAAAATCAAAATCACACCAAGCATACTCTTGGACTGCAGTGCAATAAAAACAAAATTAATACCAAAAAGACCTATCAAAACTACACTAAAACATGGAAATTAAACAACTTGCTTCTGAATAATTATTGAGTGAACAATGAAATTAAAGCAGAAATTAAAAAATCTTTGAAATTAATGATAATAGAGACATAATTTAACAAAATCTTTGAGATGCAACTAAAGCAGTGTTAAGAGGAAAGCTTATAGCACTAAACACCTTTGTCAAGTGGATAGAAAAATCTCAAATTAATAAGCTTACATTGCACCTAGAGAAACAAGATAAAAAATAATTATTTCTAAAAGAAAAAGAGGAATAATTAAGTCAGAGAAGAACTGAACACTTTGAGATTCAAAAGTTCAAACAAAAAATTAATAGAATCATAGCTGGTTCTTTAAAGGAATAAACAAGATTGTTAAACATCTAGCTAGATTAACAAAGGGAAAAAAAAGATCCAAATAAGGACAATCAGAAGTGACAAAGATGACATTACAACTGATCCCACAGAAATAGACTAGAACAGAAAAGACAACCATCCTCAAGGCACTCAGGGACTATTATGAACACCTCTATGTACACAAAGTAGACAGTCTAGAGGAAATGGATAAATAAATTCCTAGAAACACACAACCTCTCAAGATTGAACAAGGAGGAAAGTGAAAACTTGAATAGACAATAAGCTCAGAAGTTGAGTCAGTAATAAAAAGACTGCCAACCAAAAAGAGCTCCCAGACGGATGAATTCCAAGTTAAATTCCACCAGATGTATAAAGAAGAACTGGTATCAATCACACTGAAACTATTCCAAAAAAATCAAGGAGGCAGATCTCCTCCCTAACTCATTTTATAAAGCCAGCATCCATCTTGATACCAAAATATGGTAGAGGCACAATGAAAAAAGAAAACTTCAGGCCAATACCCCTGGTGAACGTAGACATAAAAATGTAGATTCATTAGGAAAGGCTTAGTAAAGAAGATGAAAGTTTGGCATTGAAATGCAACTTTAAAGAAGAGGTAAGATTCTGTAAGACGAAGAAGGGAATGAAAGGCATTCCAGGGAGAAAAAAGAGCATTAGCTTGGAAGAGCGCAGTGTGGAAAAATAACCATTGCCTAAATTGGAGCACAGCATGTTAAGGGTAAAGGAGGTAGAAGAATGGAGAGATAAGGTAGAGGCTGGAAAGGTAAGTGGCGTCTAGATTATGACAGACCTTACATGTTGTTCTAAAGAGTTGATCTTACCAAGGAGAAAATAGGAAGTTATCTCTAGAATTTAATTGCTATATCAATAGGTCCTCATGTCTGTCTTTTTCTCCATTGTATTCCTAGTACCCATGATATGCTCAGTATATACTATGTTCAATAAATAACTACTTAATGAATCCCTATTTTTAAACAGATAAATACATAAGATGTACATTTTAGAAAATAACTAGTGGCAGTGGTAAAAAAGGACTGAGAAATAAGATAGACCAGAGGTAGGGAGAACAGTTAGCTGATTATTGACAGTTTGGGTGAGACTAAATAGGCCAGGCATACAATGATTTTTATTAAAATCTACAAAAACCTTGTTGAATAGAATTAAAATAATTGAATGCTAATAATCACTATATTTTCTTTAAAAATATTAACATGCAGGGGTGTTCAATAAATATTTGTAAAATTAAGGTAGAAAAGGCATTAATATATTATACATTCTCTAATCTGCTTTGTTTGCTGAGAGATCAATGATAATAATATCGTTTGCTATAACTGATTAGTTTTTACTTTAGAGAATAATATTTTCTATGATATATGGAAAATAGTTATCTCTCTCCTGCAGTTGTGGCTGGTTTACATAAACTTTATTTACTAGACGATATCAAAGTCATAAAATTGCAAAAGGCAAGAATATAAAGGGGGTATTTGTTGTAAAGGTTAAAGATGTGGGGGATGAGAGGCTGAGGTAGGAAGATCACTTGAGGCCAGGAGCTCAAGATCAGCCTAGGCAACATAGTGAGACCCTGTCTCTAATAGAAAAAACTAGCTTGGAATGATGGCACTATTTGGAGTCTGAGGTGGGAGGATTCCTTAAGCCCAGGAGACTGAGGCTGCAGTGAGCTACGATTGTACCACCGAACCCCAGCCTAGGGGACAGAGCAAAAACGGATGTGTGATGTGGAGGTATTTCCTTACAACAAAAAGAATTTTCAGTAAGGGCTAGAGAACGAGTAAGAAAGGGAAGTCCTGGTCCAGAAAGAGTAAGAGCCTAGAAAAAAAGGAATGAGAATAAGGGGGAAGATAGGAGAGAGACCAAGGGAAAGAAAGAGTCAGAACTGAGAGAGAAAGGACTCCAAATGGCAGCAAATATTGGTCTTACACACACACACACACACACACACACACACACACACACACACACGGATCTTCACGTAATGGGGAACAGATGCTGGTGGTGCCCCCCAACCCCACGGCCAAAAAGAGTTAGGCCTAGCTTTAAATCCAAATCCTGGGTAACTTAGTGAAGCCTTTGAGCCTTGCCTTTCTCATGTGTAAAAAAGGCCTAATAGTTCCAACCTTCCATGGTTTTTGTAATGATTAAATGAGATGATGCATATAAAGTACAATGTATATAATAAGTGCCTGACCCATATAGCTATTAATTCCAGCAGGGAGAAGGTAAAGAGTTACCTCTGTAAGAAAAAGATCTTGGGTAAGGTAAACCTTAGGTAATAGTCCAAAAGAGGAATTTCAGAATTTGTCATGTTGGAAGCAGAGCAGAATCATATTGAATGATTCTATTTACTTATTCCTTGGTACCCCTTATTGCACTGATTTAGACAGATATGTGATGACCATCCCAGAATTTTTGTGAAAATCTTAAAAGAGAGCAAAAAATTAAAAATCTAAAAGTGATTACAAGGAATTAGAACTGGCTACATAATTTGGAGAGCCAAGTACAAAACGAAAATGTGGAACCCCTTATTAAAAAATTATTAAGAATTTCAATACTGTGACAGCAGCTCATTAAAGCAAGTAACAGGGCCCTGGTGAGCTCTGAGCCCTGTGTACTATACAGGTCGTATGGCCATGAAGTGGCCTTGCAAGGAGTACACCATGTTGGCATTCAGGTGGTCAAGTTCATGTGCTAAGGCTCTAACACTGCAAGCATGGCACCCTTGGTAATGAGTATTCTAGCAACATGTCGCTTAATTGTGACAGTTTGACTGTCTTGAGATACTTGGCATAGAGGTGCTAGTCACAGTGTCACCTGGCCCTGAAATACTGGTTGATTGCCAATTGACATTAGAAGGGTTGGCACCTAGTGGAGACCTATATGAAATGCAACCATTTTCTTCCTGTTAACTAACTCCTACTTGAAGACAGAAAGTAACCCACTGGCTTAATTTTTTAAAAACCCTTCTACAATATGTAAAACTTTTATTCTGGACCGCTGAAGTAGGTACACCTCCGCCTAACTGGAGGAACACAGTCACTTCCCCCCAAATCCAACATATCTTAATGTGTATGCTAAAGGCAGTCTCAGCCTTGGGAAAACTGGTTACATTTAAAGGGATAAGTTTGTTTTAGCACTCCCAGTTTTCATCTCCTTTTTACTGTTCTTCTAGTAAATGTTCAGAAAAAGACAATCCCTCTTAGAAAAAGTATCCTATATGGTCATACTTTTCAATATTTTAAACCTATCACAGATAAAAGATATAAACAGCAAATATCCTTGGTCATTGTTCTTTCCCTGTTGTCTTCATTTTCCAATCTTCTTCCTGTTTCTCTGCTCCTTTATTTTCTTCTACTTCATCTCCTTATTTACTTATATCCAATGTAAATGTAATACCTAATTACAAAGTGCCTCATTCTGCCACCACAAAACTAATTATGCAGTAGACTAATCTTGTTTCTAGTCTACTTACAGATGCTTAATTTATCTATTTGGGTAGAATATGAAAAATCAGCACCAACATCATTATCATAGTGATACTTGACATTATTTATCTTGTTTCTATTTAGAATAGTATTTAGAACTAAAATGCAGTCTAGAGATGACTCAGCTTAAACAACTATTTTGACAGATTAGAAACAACCTCAGAGATAGACTTGCCTGAAGTAAACTCAGGGGCAAGCAGGAGAACTTGATAAACCATATCATAGGACTGAACAGAAGGAGCATAGAGCCTACCACACAGCAGGTGCTCAATAAGTATATGTCCAATCAAGTAAAGAAATAAAAGAAGACACAAAATTCTAGAAATCTAAGTTTTAGAAGATATTTTGCTGCTGACTAAATATATTATAATAAAGACAACATACTGATTAAATTATTTCACTTTCTCACTTCTATTTCATCATCTACAAAATATAGTTGACTCTTGAACAACATGGGCTTGAACTGTGTAGTTCCACTTATATGTGGTTTTTTTTTCTAATAAAAGTTATACTGAGTGCACCTGCTTCTCCTGCCTCCCTTTCCACCTCCTCTGCCACTCCTGAGACAGCAAGACCAACTCTTCCCCTTCCTCTTCCTCAGCCTACTGAACGTGAAGACGAGATAAAGACCTTTATAATCATCTGCTTCCACTTAATAAATAATATACTTTCTCTTCCTTATTTTCTTAATAACATTTTCTTTCCTGTAGCTTACTTTATTGTAAGAATACAGTATATAATGCATATAAAACATGTATTAATCAACTGTTTATGTTATTAGCAATGCTTCTAGTCATTAAAAGTTAACTTTTTGGGGATTCAAAATTTATTTGCAGATTTTTGACTGTGCAAGAGATGGTTCCTCCAATCCCTGTGTTGTTTAAGAGTCAACTTTAGAATAATAATATTTTTTTGACCAAAAGCATAGCTCCAGGAACAATATGCTTAATACATGTGCTATGACATAATTTTTATTAATTAAATAATACAACTTTGGCTAGACTGCTGAAAAGCTAAAAAGTATTGTGTTCAAGTTTATTCTTCTTATGGGAGATCTTTTTTTTTTTTTTTTTTTTTTTGAGATGGAGTCTTACTCTGTCAGCCAGGCTGGAGTACAATGGCTTGATCTCGGCTAACTGCAACCTCTGCCTCCCAGGTTCAAGCAATTCTCCTGCCTCAGCCTCCTGAGTAGCTGGGATTACAGGTGTGCACCACCATGCCTAGCTAATTTTTGTATTTTCAGTAGAGATGGGGTTTCACCATGTTGGTCAGGCTGCTCTCGAACTCCTGACCTCATGATCCACCTGCCATGGCTTCCCAAAGTGCTGGGATTTCAGGCACAGGCCACTGCACCTGGTCTTTATGGAAGATCTTTAAACCATCTTGTAATCTAAAATTGTGGCCTTGAAACTTTTTGTATTTTGTGCTCAGGAGCAAGTTGTGATAAAGGACAGACCCAGAATGGTCTCCCCACAGCACTGTTAAGGGTGTTCTTCAGGAATAAAGTATGTATTTTACAATGTGATCAGGGAAGTTATCTTAAAAGAAATCTTTAATTATCATCATTCCACTTCCTCCCCAAATGAAACAGATTCAGATTCAACATTTATTGACTGTTTCTCACTTACAATATTCTATGTTAGACATTAGATTGAACTATGAGATTGCTTTTTACTGTGGGTCAGAAATTGTGGCAATTTCTTCTGGGTTAGTCTAATTCTTTAACATGTTATATCTTTTTTCTCTTACAATTATTCTGTGAGGTAGACTATATATTAGTCCAATTTTATAGGTGAAGAAATAAAAGCTCAGATAAATTAAACTGACTTGCCTAAAGCCTCACAACTGATAAGTAGTTGGGGACCTGGAAGTTAGCATGTGGTATGAGGGTGTGAGGGCAGGAGGAAGTGATGTTCAAACCTAGTTCCTTTTTTTCCTGCACCTTTTAAGTTCTGGGGTACATGTGCAGGATGTACAGGTTTGTTACGTAGGTAAACGTGAGCCATGGCGGTTTGCTGCACAGATCAACCATTAACTAGGCATTAGGCCTAGCATCCATTAGCTATTCTTCCTGGTGCTCTCTCTTCCCCATGCCATGCCCTCCTCCCTGTTGCCAATAGGTCCCAGTGTGTGTTGTTCCCCCTATGTGTCCATGTGTTCTCACTGTTCGGCTCCTACTTGTAAGTAAGAACTTGTGGTGTTTGGTTTTCTATTCCTGTGTTAGTTTGCTGAGGATAATGCCTTCCAGTTCCATCCATGTCTCTGCAAGGGATATGATCTCATTCGTTTTAATGGCTGCACAATATTCCATGGTGTATGTGTACCACATTTTCTTTACTTAGTCTATCATTGATGGGCATTTGGGTTCAGTCCATGTCTTTGCTATTGTGAATAGTGCCGCAATGAACATACGTGTGCATATATCTTTATAGCAGAATGACTTATATCCCTTTGGATTTATATACCCAGTAATGGGATTGCTGGGTCAAATGGTATTTCTGCTTTTCGATCTTTGAGGAATTGTCACACTGTCTGCCATGATGTTTGAACTAATTTACATTCCCACCAACAGTGTAAAAGTGTTCATTTTTCTCTGCATCCTTGCCAAAATCTGTTGTTTCTTGACTTTTTAATAATCGCCATTCTGACTGGTGTGAGATGGTATCTCATTGTGATTTTGATTTACATTTCTCCAGTAATCAGTGATGCCGAGCTTTTTAAAAATATATTTGTTGGTCACATGAATGTCTTCTTTTGATAAGCGTCTGTTCATGTCCAAACCTAGTTCTTAAAATAGAGCATCTGGAGTCCTTATGAGGTCCATGGATGGGATCTAGGTACCCACAAAAACTTTGAGCTCTTTGTAAAACTGTGTATGTGTGTATCTATTTCTGCACATACACTTATGCATTTTTCTAAGATCAATACTTTTAATCAGAATTGTAACAGAATTTACTACCTTCAAGTCTTTTAAACCCCAAAAATGTAGCATTAGAGTTTTGGCTTATGGGGTAAAGGGCAAGAATATGAGAAATCTCTTATGTCCTTGAGGTCTTTCCTGGGGTTTCAAGTCTCACCAGCCCACAGCCTGCCCACTCATTTGGCTGAATAAGGTGGTTTTCTCAAGCATTGAAAGACTGCTAGTAGTGGTGATGCTACTGACATTTCCCTGCCTGGAGCAAAGGCTTTGTGTCCCACTTATGACTCTTGGTGTAATAAAAACCCCCAACATGCCACAAGGAAATCACTGTCCCTTCACTTAGGGCACACCAAATATCCAAAAAGGAGGGGCCTTTTCCAAGCCCACTTGGCCATCTCCCTCCTTGCTCCCCTCAAAGCTTGTGAGGCTAACCTCAAATTTACAAAATTACTTACCTAGAACAGGAAGTGCAAATGTTGAAGTGCTCATAATGTTTGGCCACATTTTTCATGTGATTCACATTAAAGCACTGGAAAAACTATATTAATTATATACAATGTACATGAACAAAAAATTACATAAATTTTGAATTCCTTGACTTCTATAGGCTAAGTACAGAATTTTAACAGAAGTAGTTGCTGTTGGTAGTTCTTTCATGTTACCCTTAAATTTGTTTATTTTTATTTATATGAAATAAAGTGGCAAGGAAGAGAAAAAGGGGGAAAATGACAGGAAATAGCTATCCACCTCCGCACCAAAATACTAGCAGAAAATCACAGTTGTGCTGCCACCTGACAATAGTATATTCTGTTTAGGAAACTCCCTGATCCCAGAAACAGCCACGAAACTCTAGACAATAATGAAATCACATGTTACACAATCTCAAAACCCTCCTCCATAGCTTCTAATGGCATTTGTTTATTTTTGCTTTTTATGCTTTTGTTCTTCTGAAACAAGCCATGAGTTTCAAAGAAGATGATGGTGGTCATGATGGTGGGCACAGACGTGTAATATAATTTATCAGGCCCTCCAATTTCAGCTCCCATAAATTTGGGAGATGGGATAAGGGTGTTTGACCATTTCTCATCAAGGAGAGGAGAAAGTGGGCGCTTTTCCTAAGGAGAACAAATGTCTGTCAGAATAAATGATTCATGCAAAGCACTCAGCCCTTTCTCTAATGACAGTAGCTGGGCTCACTCTCAATTTGTCGTCAAGACAACAGTCATTTCTAAGCTTCTTAAGAGGAAAAATGTAAATGGCTCTTGAAATCACACAGGTGCATTCGATCTTATTTTGCAAACCTTTAAAAGGTGAGCGTCTCTTAAGTTTTCCAGAAAAAAAGATAACTACTAATGATAACTCATACTGAGATCAAGTTTGAAAAGTGTTTCTTGCAAAGATCACCTGAGATGAGAAAGTGGAATATATTATCAGAAATTGGGGATGACTTTAAATATCTGCATGATTTTCCCAGATGCAATAAGGTATAATTTGCCCCTGAAATCAGAGTTCTAAGAGTGGCAAATATAAAGATGATTCTATTAGAGCCATAAAGATGGTTCTATTAGTTCCAGTCACCTGTGAGGTTGCCAGAGCCTATAATCCTAGAATGCAAACTCCCAAATGAATAACTGTCTGTAATCTGAGGAATACAATCAAACAGACGTGTTCACTGCACAGAGTAGGCCAGAAAGTCAAACATCTACATTGAGATAATACAGCTCTCAAAGGGATCAAATGACACTAGAGACAAATGTATCAAGTTGTGGCAACTAATCCAAAGTGTGGTCCAGCTGTTACCAGTCTGTCTTCCCAACATCAGAGGCTATTTACTCAAGGCAAACCATAAAAATACCTCTTTGCTCATAAAAAAAGTCATTCCCTGTCTCATATACCAGATTGTTCATCTCCTCAGGCCATGGTCTGCCTTTCCCCATTTGCTCTTGTCTTCTGCTCATCAGAGCAGAATTTTAGGAGAATCCTGCCAGCAATTACACTTGGATTCCCTAATTCAACAGAAAGGCAGGTTACCACAAGAGAGCAGGGGAGTATGTGACTCATCTACCCACAGCCACACATACACTCAATTATCATCTTCCCATCTTTCTTTTTTGGACCAGGTGTTTATACTCAGCTTGTCTGTCTGGGCAAATGCTTTCAAAGTGCATTCAAGTGGGAGCTGACCGATTTCTTCTATATTTTTTTCTGCAAAATAGATTATGAAATGTACCTTTCAAAAAGAAGTAGTGAGGAAAATAGTGCAGGGGAAAAAGCATGAACTCCACTCCATAAATAGACCTCAGTTAAATCCTGGACCATTAGTACCTGCAAGTATTTGTGAGTACTTAGACAAGTTATGCACTCTCTCTAAAGCATACCTCTCCCACTGGAGGAAGATTGTATTAATGATATTTGTCCTGCTAGGGAAGTACTTCTCAACTTAATGTGCATATGAAACACCTGGGGAATCTTATTAAAATACAGATATCTACTCAGTAGGTCCAGGTTGGGGCTCAAGAGTCCCCCTTTCTAGAAACTCCCAGGTAATATGAATGCTGCTGGTCTGGACCACACTTTAATACCAATGTAGGAAGGTCTTGTAAGGACTTAACTTAATATAAAGAAGCTACAACAATATTTGGCACACAGAAGGCTTTCAGTTAATGTTATTTCCTACCTTTTATTTCATCATCCTCACTCCCATACGGTATATTTCACAAAGCACTATTGTGCATGAAAGAACTTTTATTTCTCTGAGGATATGCATTTTGAGACTGCAAAATAGAATTCCAATTACAAAAAATCTCCCCATTCTTTTATTCTAAAATGAAGAGAGAAATGGAAAAGAAAGATGGCTAGATTGATTGGGAATAATAGGAAGTCCTCCCTGGAAAGTGGCTGTGCTTTTGACAGTAGCAGTCTTTCAGATAAAAAGCACAGAGAACTTGATAAAAGCAACTGAAGACATGAGAACAGTAGTCACATCTTCCATTTAGTTTTTGAAAAATTCTTAATATAACATAGTTTATACCATTGGCATGGCTCTTACCAAGGAAGAAAATAATTCAGAAATAATATTTTCAGCTCAAGATTGCATGTATAAGAATCAAGAATATACATAGAAGAAAATAGCTGGGCACAGAGGCTCACATCTGTAATCCCAGCACCTTGGAAGGCTGAGGCGGGCAGATCACATGAGGTCAGTAATTCAAGACCAGTCTGGACAACATGGTGAAACCCTGTCTCTACTAAAAATACAAAAACATTAGCCAGGTTTGGTGGTGCAGTCCTGTAATCCCAGCTACTTGGGAGGCTGAGGCCGGGGAACCGCTTGAACCTAGGAGGCAGAGGTTTCAGTGAGCTGAGATCTGAGATTACACCAGTGCACTCCAGGCTGGGTGACAGAGTGAGACTCTGTCTCAAAAAAAATGTATATATATATATGAAAATAGCAAATTCAAAGAGGCATCACTACATGAATGTGTTTTATGGATTATTTTAAAGATTCTACAACATACTAAACATTTAGAAATGTGACTTTAATAACAATGATAATATTATAAACCAAACTTATAAAACACTTGGGATTGCACGTATTATGCTAAATGCTTTACATGCATCATCTCGTTTCTCTTAACAAAAACACTGTGTAGTGAGAAATGTTATGACACCCAAAACCCTCTCCCACCTTGAAATCTTCTATCTAGCTGCTCCCTCTCCTTGGAACATATTTCCCTAAGATGTCTGCTTAGCTAGCTCATCACTTCTTTTACATCTGTGTTCAAATCTCACCTTCTAAATGATCGCTCTCTTTTACAAATGTAAAAGCTGAGATTCAGTGCAGTAAATGACTTGTCTAAGATAAATAAGTATTGGAGCCAGAATTCAAAACCAGATAATCTGACTCCAGACTAGTGCAATACTTGTGTAACAGAGGAACAAAGAAAGTGAGGGGCTGGACACAGTGGCTCACACCTGTAATTCCAGCACAGGAGGGAGGCCAAGGCAGGAGGATTGCTTGAGCCCAGGAATTTGAGACCAGCCTAAGCAACACAGTGAGATCCCTGTCTACACACACACACACACACACACACACACACACACACACACACTAACCAGCCATGGTGGTGCATACCTGTAGTCCCAGCTCCTTGGGAGGCTGAGGTGGGAGGATAACTGAAGCCCAGGAGGCTGGAGCTACAGTGAACTATGATTATGGCACTGCCACTACACTCTAGCCTGGGTGACAAAATAAGACCCCTATGAAAGGAAAGAAGGAAGAAGAAAGAAAGGAAGAAAGAAAGAAAGAAAGAAGGAAAGAAACAGAAAGAAAAAAGAAAGAAAGAAAGAAAAGGAGAGAGAAAGAATGAAGGAAGGAAAGAGAAAGAAAGAAAGGAGAGAGAGAGAGTTGGTCTGTAATTCCAAAACTTTGGAGGCTGAGGATTGCCTGAGCCCAGAAGTTTGAGAACAGCCTGAGGTATTTTTTGCAGATATATCAAGACCCCATCTCTACAAACAAACATTAAAAAAAATTAGCTGGTGCAGTGGTGCACACCTGTGGTTCCAGCTACTCTGGAGGCTGAGATGGGACGATTGCTTGAGCCCAGGAGATGCAGGCTGCAGTGAGCTGTGATTGTGCCACCGCCTGGATGATAGAGCAAAAACCCTGTCTCAAAAAAAAAAAGTGAGGGCCAGAGTCTTTGAAGGGGTGATATGGGGATTTCATGCCTAGTATGTCTTTAAAAATAGCCCTTTTCATACCCATACCTTTAACAGATGCCCCTGCTATAATGTATACAATGTGCTTGGGAAGCTTTAATGAGTAGCCAGTGTTATCAACTATGTGCAAGGTCCTAAACCAGTTTCTCAAACTTTCCTTCCTTAGGCAGGGAGACACCTGTGAACAGAGCTCAGACTGTTGTTCAGACTTTTAAACACTGTATAGCCCTCCAGCCTTAATCTTCAAGTAAAATCCAGAAAGATGCCACTTTGTTTATCCCATGGCTTTGAATACTTGCTGGACCAACATCTAGGTCTCCATGAAATACTGTTCTCTTTTGGGGAGTACAGCCTCAGGCCTTTCTAGAAAGAATCATTACAATTTCTTAAGGGCACTACCTTAGTCAATGAGCCAGAAGAAATCAATTAGCTCATGAGGTAGGATCTTTCTCCTTTGGCTAGCTGATGAACTGCAGTGAACTAACTGGGCAAGAATCTGGAGAAAGAAAAGGAATTAAAAGGGCTGAGATATTCGGCAGGGAGTGTAGAGGAGAGGGTTCATGTAGAACACTATTCACTGACTGAGGGGGTTTCACTGTGAGGAAACCCCTAGAGATCTAGGCCAGGAGATGCTACATTTAGATATAGAGCTGAGGTCCAAGGGAGTTAGTATAAAGTTCAATTTTTTACTCCCCCGGCTGTTTTGGATTTTATTGTGCATGCATGGCGTTCTCTTTCTTAAAACAAGTAATACTTTTTGCTTCTTTAACCTGCTTTCAGAAAGTTGTCTTTCTCTTTCTGTTTCATTTTTTTTCTCATTCTTTTTTCAGTCAAGTTCCATGTGTCATTAATGGTTCCCTTTCCTCCCTATCCTTCTCTTTTTAAATCCTCTGCAGCAGACATTTGTCTAGGCATAGTTCTGTCTGGGACTCATGAGAATTTTCTCCCTATGGAGTCCTTACTTCTCCACCAGGAGCACCTCTCTCTTTCTACCATCTGTTTCAGAAGAAAGAAAATAAGTATAGCTTGTAGAAGTGGTCCCTAGAGGGAGAAACTCCTTGTTAACTAAGCTTCCCAGGGTGAGGGATCTTGTTTCTTTTTGCTCCCATGTCTATTCATAACATCTATTACAGTGCCTGCACATAGTAGGTGCTCAATAACTATCTTTTGAATGAATTAATAAATAAAATGTAACAGGGTTACCCCACAGAACCATCCAGTTTCCTCCTTTGGCTGAAATGGCCAAAGGCAAAAGCCTTGAAGCATCTACCGAATGTATAAAAATGTTCAGAAATATGTGCTAAACATCTGTATATTCTACAGTGAGACACTTTCATAAATAGAGATTGTGAGAGATCTAGAGAAAAAGAAGGAAACTCACATTTTGTGAGGGCTTAATGTATTGTATGTACTGAGCCAAACGCTTTTTCATATATTACCTTATTTAGTCTTCATGAGTTTTGCGAGGTAGGCATTAACCCCACCGAATAGATGGAAAAACTGAGCTGTGAAGGATTTATTTTTTCTTAAGGCCACAACTCTACTAAGGGTCAAAGGGATTCTGACCAGTGCTATTTGATTTTAAAGACCTTATTGTTTTGACCAAATCATACTATACAAGAGATAGATACTATCTATGCTAGAGATAGACAATCTCTAAAAATTGTGGCGGATTTTTCACAAAAAATAGTGAAGGATTTCTTCAGCTTTTCTTTTTAAGCACAATCTTTGCTTAACAAGTCATTCTAATGTCCCATTACCCTTGGAAATGTTCATTAATTTCCAATAGATGGTACTATTGGAGTCATTTTGCTCACGTTTACATATATTGTGTGAAAATTCATAGCTACTCTTGAAATGACTTTTTAAAATGTTCACTTTTAGGCTTTAAACCAACTAAAAATCTAAATTATCAAATGTATCTCTTTAAGCCTACAGCTGCAGTATATCTACCATATTTTGTTTTTCTGCAACAGCAGAAGTGATGAATGATGAATATTAGTGTGGACTAAGACCAAAGAGAGAAAAAGTGCTGACTTTTATGTAAGAGAAAAGCGTACTGAAAATTAGATGAATTGAAGCTATGACTTTCAGCATAAAGGGCAGGAATTATCTAAAGGCCAGTTCCCAGGACAATTTTTCTTACATTTTTTTCCCCATCCACATGTCAGAAAAGAAGCTACTGAAGGAACTTTTATGCCAAAAAATGTAATGATGGATGTATTCTTAGAAATCAGATCCAGGCAGGCATCTTCTATGGTAGTGGTTCTCAAGCTTTAAAGCCCACCAGAATCACCTGGAGGGCTTAGAAAAATAGGCTGCTGGGTCCCATTCCCAAAGTTTCTACTTCAGCAGGTCTGGGATGGGGCCTGAAAACCTGCATTTCTCATAAGTTCTCAGGTGATATGGATCTAGAAACTACACTTTGAGTATGCTCCATGAAGTTTAAGTACCCAGGAGTTACTGTGCTGAGTCAGGTGGCTCCAGGGCGGTAGTAGTTCAGACTCACCTAATGAACTTCTTGAAAACACTGATGTCTGGATCACACAGCCAGAAAGTTTGTTTTGTTTTTTACTTCTTTTGGTCTCTGGTGGAGGTTCTTAAAAATTCTTTTGGTCTCTGGTGGGACCTAGGCACTGGGAACATCTGAGTTTGGCTAACTCGATAAATGCTAAAAATTAATTTCATATTTTTTGGAGATAAAATTTTAATTTGCCTTATTAAAGTAATCCTAGAGAGAAAAAAAAATGCAGAAACTAGGATTTCAGGTTAAAATGGTGGTTTAAGTACAGACATTCACTAAAGCTGTCTCCCCAAACACCATTAAAACAATAGTAACAGAACTAAAAAACAAACAACAAAAAACAAAACAAAACAAAACAAAAACAGGGCATTAGCTCACAAGGTCTAAATAATTGGGCAAGAAAACCAGCAATAAAAATGTTGGTATTAGAGTGGTAACTATCTTAGCTGACCAGAGAAAGCTGAATTATATACCTATGGTGAGGGAAGTCTAAAGGCAGCAGATTCTTGTGACAGAACCCCAGAAAGTTTCAGGAGCTGGAAATATTATGTGTCTTTGAGAATGAAGGAATGCATGGACTGAAACAGGAGAAATGAGAAGCAATTAGACCTTCAGATCCCCATCCTCACTCTACATCATCAGTTCTCCAGGGAATGGTCCAGGGACTTTTGGAGGTTCCTAAGACCCCTTCAGTAGTCCTTGAGATTAAAACTATTTTCATTACAATACTAAGACATTATTTGCCTTTTTCATTCTCATCTCTCACAAGAGTACAGTGGCATTTTCCAGAATCCATATGACATGTGACAATGTCATTGCTCTGATAATTAATGGAATGTATGCTTGCATATCCTTGTTTTCTAGGGTTTTCTAAGGTATGGTTTTGGAGAATACATATGTATGTTTTCCAAGATTGACTCAGTTTGATCTCAATACTTTCTACTGTGTTTTTATAAGCTATGTTTATACTTGCCATAACCAGTATAAGCTCATAAACATCCAATAAGTTATTATTTTGAAATCCTAATGTTTTTCTTGTGCTTACATGGAAATAAGAACACTTTGTGGAATTCTTTAGTTTTTGTTTTCTTAGAGATATGGTTTTGCTCTGTTGTCCAGGGTGGAGTGCAGTGGTGTGATCACAGATCATTATATAACCTCTAACTTCTGGGCTCAAGAGATCCTCTTGCCTCAGTGTCCTGTGTAGCTAGGGCTATATACAAGCCACCACACTTGACTACTTTTTTAACATTGTGTTTGTAAAGATGGGGTCTCCCTATGTTGCCCAGGATAGTTTCAAACCCTTCAACTCAAGCGATCCTCCTGCTGCAGCCTCCCAAAGTGCTCGAATTATAGGCATGAGCCACTGAGCCCAGCCCTCTTATTTTGTTTTATAATAACATTTTTAATTTTTTTTGAAAACTGATTTTTAAATTTAGAAAAGCATCTGAGAGGGTAAGTTTTTGTGCTGCATTGACTGGAAAAATACACAAAGTAGCTCAGAGATTAAAAGAGCTTTGTACAGTTGATATTGCTGAATGCCCACTGGATAAAAAGTCATTAAAAGAAATCATACCCAGTGGCCCTTACCAACAATTCAATAACTATTAAATGAAATATTTAAATATTTGTCACAAACATGAAGACAAAGTTAATATCTTGTTAGTAAAAGTATACTTTTGCCTTACAAATGGATAAATCTATAGACATAGTTTTTTTTCTTATATCTCTCCAGTATCAGCATTGTCATTGATCAAGATCTTTTATGTGAATGCCTGGAAGTAAATACAAGTGATGATGAAATATATACAGTGTTAAATCATTTATTTGAATCTCATGGTTTGTATTGGAAAAACTATGTTAACATTTGGACTGACTGTTTAAATCAACAGTGGGTAAAACTGCTGGTGCCTTAGCACAAATCAAGTCAGGAACATCAAATTGTATTAGTGGTCACTGTCACATACTTGCAATAAAACAAAAATGCTACTTTCACTTAAAGATGTCCTTGATAAAGTAATTTAAATTAATTTTACTGAGTACACATTTAAAAAAGTATTCCGCATAACTGAATGGGAAATACACATACTTGGCTTCATTAGCAAAATATGGTTGTTATCTTGAGGAAAAGCACTTGTATGATTGAGCTGCCAACTAAATTGGTAATTTGTTATTTTCATTTTTATTTTTTTTTGTGAGACAGGATCTCACTCTGTCTTCCAGGCTGGAGTGCAGAGAGGCATGATCTCAGCTCACTGTAACCTCTGCCTCCTGGGCTCAAGCAATCCTTCCATCTCAGCCCCTAGAGTAGCTGGGACTACAGGTGCACGCTACCATGCCCAGCTAATTTTTGTATTTTTAGTAGAGATGGGGTTTCTCTATGAAGAGATGTTGGCTAGATTGGTCTCAAACTCCTGGGTTCAAGTCATCCATCCACCTCAGCCTTCCAAAGTGCTGGGATTACAGGTGTGAGCCACCATGCCTGGCCCTGAATTGGTCTTTTTTTTTTTTTTAAACGAAATAACTTTTTTACTTGAAACAATTAAAGACAAATTATTTAGAGTTAGGCTTTTAAAAGACATTTTCTCAAAAATGAACAAAGTGAGCTTGTTGAGAAAAACATCTGATAAAACCTGTGGCTGATTATGAAATTTGAGCTGTTAAGTGAAAATTAACATTTTCAAAAATTTGTATCTGTTACTGTGAGCTTGTTAGCTTTGCAAAACTTAAAGATTTCGGACTAGAAAAGTGATGACACTGGTGAATGTTGTTTTAAAAATATTTTATAATAAAATTTGCCAACATTTAGAACATCTTTATAACTCATAACTGGTTTTGTAATATTTTCCAAGTGACCAACTCATGATATTGTAAAATCATGCATGGGTAAAAGGTCTATTCCAAGTACAAGACCAAAGGAATTTGATATATTACAATATGAAAAGTTCATGCATATGGCTTAATAGTCCACATTGTAACTAACTTTTAAGGAACTATCATTCGTTGAATTTTGTTACGGTATCTGAGAAAAGCCACATTTACCTGAAAAGGATATTCAAATACAGCTCTTTTTTCCAGCTACCTCTCCCTATGACGTCAAATTTTCCTCATATTCTTAAACCAAAACAAAATATTTCTACAGAATGCAAAAGATATGGGAATCCACGTGTCTTCAGTTTTGAAATTTGATGTATACTTTTTACTGAATGCATATCACTTTCACATCATGGTAAAGTCACAAAATCATATCAAACCATTGTAAGCTGGGAAGCATTTATATAGTCTATAAACATGAGCCACATAAACAAAAGTGATTTGGAGTCCATAATATTTTTCAAGAGTGGAAAGGGCCTGAGACAAAAAAGTTGGGAAACCACTTCCCCACATAGTTAAGAAACTGCCTCATTTCCAAGAAAGCAGAGTGCTAGAGACTGAACTACAGTCAGGGCCATCAAGCACAGTGGAGGCAGAGGATAATCACAAGCAAACCTAGAGGATTAAGTGAAAGGCTATATTCTAAGCAATGAGACATCCAGCTCTTTCTCTCAGATGTGAGTATGCTAGAAGATTTATACTTCCAAAATGGGAGAATAGAGAATTCTTCTCTGGAACTACTAATTTTCCCAAGAGAAAAGACGAACAGATATGGACATTTAGGAATCCCCTAATGACCTAATCAAATCACCTTATGTAGACTGTTACTAGTTAAGAAGAAATGTCCATAAACAAAATCATCCAATCACCTTTTTATGCTGCTCTCCTAAATAAGAGTAGATATTCAGGAATCATCAGATATTGGAGGAAAAGCTTTAAAGTCAAAGCCAGGGACTAAAATAAATGGGGAGAAGAGGAAAGAACATAAAGAAAATATGCAGGGACCATTAAAAAAAAACAAACAAAACTACCTACTGGAAAAGAAAAAAAGCAATTGAGTGGAGAAAAGAAAAAAAAAGAAAGAAAGAAAAAAGAGAAAATAGGAAAAGAAGAGAAATAAAAAATAAACAAAAAAAGAAGAGAAATAAAATTGATATCCTCCAAGAGAAAATAGAAGGTATTGCATCCAGAAACAAGAAAACAAGCTATAAAAGAGACATTTTGAGGAATGAAAAGAGTTTTTGAAGATTAGAATATGATAGCAACATGTAAGTTTCACCAGAAAATTTAGGTGATTAAGAAGGTTTGTCAGAAAAGAGAGGAAAAGTAAAGAAGGGGAAATATATAAAAATTACTGTTTGAGGAATTCCAATATCTGACTAATAAAAATTTCAGAAAGAATGCGCAAAAAGGAAAGAATGCCATTATCAAAGAAAAAATTTTCAGGAAAATTTCTCTAAACTGAAGGGCACAAATTCCAGATTTAGAGGGCCTAATCACATACCTAATGAACAGAATAAAAAGAGAGCCACACAAAAGATCACTAGGAACAGGGAGAAGATTTTAAAAGTATAAAGACAGAAAAAAAGCAGGACCAAGAAAAGGACTGGAAATTTTAAAAGGTACTGGATTCCTCAATAGTTAAAGGAAAACTAGGATGAAATGGAACACAAGCATCGAAATCTGAGGGAAATCTGTGTGCATCCAAAATATAAATCAAACTCTAATATAGGGTCTTGACATGTTGACCTCTCATTTATCTTTTCTCAGGAAGTTCTTGGAAGAAATGCTTCACTGAAATGAGGGAGTAAACCTCCAAATAGGGCACAAATCCAACAAATAAGAGAGTCAAAAGGAATCCCCAGGATGATGGTGAAGGGCACTCCCAGGACAACAGCTGTTCAGGAAACACAGCAATCAACCCGTCCAGATGGGAACAGAAGGAGGGATGGCTCCAGGAGCAGATCTCCAAGGAGAAGATGAAATTGATGGTTACCTGAGGTGTCTGCATATAGAGAGAGGAGATTTACCACTCTGGTACAGTTTAGAGATGAATTTGGAATAGATTAATAGGAGGCTAAGCAAATAAAAAAAGAGATAGATAGTTAATAACTCCAGGGTAAACAAAAAGTTGTGAAAGAAAGAAAATGTAATCATAGCATACCATATGTCCCTGCTGTGAATAATATTTACGTAGTAATAAAAATGTAAACAATGAATTCTGACCAATTTTAAGAGATAAAGTATTGGAGGATGAGAAAAGTATGTAAATATATGTTTGGGTGTGTGAGTGGTTAGGAAGGTATGAGAGCTAAATTCTCATCTTCCATAGGAGCATCAGACTGTTATTTAGAAACATGAAAGCAAAGGTCAGAAGTGCCTAACACTGGGAAGGTTGCTTCTGGAGTGGGGAAATTTGGAGTGGGAAGGGAGAAGTGGGCACTGATGATTTTTAAATTATAAACAAAAATGTATTATAAGCTCATTCCAAAAAAAAAAAAAAAAAAGGAAACTACAGAAAAGTAAAAATAAGAAAAAGATTTCCTATACTTCCTACATCCAAGGATTAACCCTCCTGACAAAATCATTTCCCATTTATATTTATCATATATATTTTCAAAGCAATATATTATTTCATAATAGGTAAGTGTATTTGTTTAGGTGAAATAGGTTAGGTTCTTTATCCATATTTTATTAAAAAAATTTCAAAGTGGAAACAATTGTATAGGGAACATCATATATCCTCTACTAGGTTTACATTTAACAGTTTACTATACTTTTTTTTACGAATGTATCAGTCTATCTATCCTTCTATCCATCCATTGATCCATTTTATGTTTTGAGGCATTTCAAAATAAGTTGCTGACTTTGGTAAATTTTATCCTGAACATGTTATCAGGCATACCACTAAACAGAGTTTAATATCTATTTGTGGTTCTTTTTCTTATGCAATTTTACATATAATGGGATGCACGAATCTTAAGCATAACATTTGATAAATTTTGATAAGTGCATACTCCTGCATAACACAAAACCCTATCAAAATGTGGTACATCGCAATCACTCCAGAAAATTCCCTCATGCCCTTTCCTTCTCAATTCCTTCCCTACCCTAAACACTCACTAAAGTGATGCAGCGATTTTAAAATTTTATTCCAAAACTTCAAATAACTGAAATAATAGAAATGTGTTTTTTAAATAAGGTTTTTTTCACTAAGCCTATTGGTTTTGAGGTTCATCCATGTTGTGGCATGTATCATTAGTTTATTTCTTTATCTTGCTGAGTAGTATCCCTTTGTATGAATATACAACAATTTGTTTATCCATTCTCCTTCTGATAAACATGTGGGCTTTTACAATTTTTTGCCTATTCAGAATAAAACTACTACAAACATTCTTGTAAAAGTTTTTTTTTGGTGGCATATGTTTTCATTTCCTTCTGGTAAATAACTAGAAGTGGAATTGCTTTGTCAGAGCACAGGCATATACTTAGTTATATGAGAAACTGCCAGATTTTCCAAAAATGAACCAGATATTTCAGGATTTTAAGAATTTTAAATCTTATATCATTTTTGTAAGTTGTATTTTTAAAGAATTTATCTACTTTGTCAAATTTGATATAAAGTTGTTCATAGTAATTCCTTACAGTATTTTTTTTTTTTTTTTTTTTTT
>NW_016107614.1:87788-125527 GCF_001604975.1 Cebus imitator | reverse complement strand
GTTCAGGCAATTCTCCTGCCTCAGCCTCCTGAGTAGCTGGGATTACAGGCATGCGCCACCATGCCCAGCTAATTTTTTTTGTAGCTTTAGTAGAGACGAGGTTTCACCATGTTGACCAGGATGGTCTCGATCTCTTGACCTCGTGATCCACCCGCCTCGGCCTCCCAAAGTGCTGGGATTACAGGCTTGAGCCACCGCGCCCGGCCTCCTTACAGTATTTTTAATGTCTGCATACTGTAGTAAGAATCCCTCTTTCATTCTTGATACTTGCAATTTTTGTACTTTACTTCTCATTCTTTCTCTCTTTGTTTCTCTGTCTAAGGTTTTTCACATTTGTTGATTTACTCAAGGAAACATTTTGGTTTTGTAAATTTTCTCTACCATTTGTCTAACTTCTGCTTTATTGATTTCTGCTTATATCTTTACTTCCTTCATTTTACTTAGTTTGGGCTTAGTATGTTCTTTTAATAGCTTTTCAGATAGAAACTGGGATCATTGCTTGTAAATGTTTCTTTTCTAACATAAGCATAATTTTAAACTAAATTTATCTTAAAATTCTGCTTTTGCTCGATTCCACAAATTTTGATATATTGTGTTTTCATAATCATTTCAAAATATTTTTCTACCTTTACTCATGAGTAAATAAAGTTTCTTCTTTGATCCATAGATTATTTATTTATTTATTTAGAGATGGGGTCTTGCTCTGTCTCCCAGGCTAGGCCACAGTGGCATGATCATAGCTCACTGTAGCCTCAAACTCCTAGATTCAAGGGATCCTCCTCCCTCAACCTTCTAAGTACCTGGGACTACAGGCACAAGGCACCATGCACAGCTAATTTGTAAACATTTCCTTAGAGATGGAAGTCTCGCTAGGTTGCTCAGGTTGGTGTCAAACTCCTTGCTTCAAGTGATCACACTGCAGCATCCCAAGTAGCTGGGATTACAGGCATATACATTATTTTGAAGTATGTTATTTATTTCCAAATATTTTGGCATTTTATAGATATTTTTGTTACTAATATCTAACTTAATTTCTTTGTCCTCCCAAACCATATTTTGCATTATTTCAATTGTTTCAAATTTATTGAGACTTGTTTTACAGTTGAGCATATGGTCCAACTTCGTTAATGTTCTATGTACACTTGAAAAAAATGTGTGTTCAATTATATTTGGTCAATGTGAGTTAAGTCAATCTGTTTGATAGTGTTATTAAAATCTGCTATATCCTTATTTTATTTATTTTAATCTAGTCCTATTAATTACTGAAAGAGGTGTTTTTAAATTTCCAACGATAATAGTGGATTTTCCTGTTTTTTTTTCTCCTTTTGCTGTTATTTTATTCTTTGGATATTTTGAATCTCTGTTCTTCAGTGCTATATTCTATTGCTGCTCTAAACAAATTATCACCAACAGTAGCTTAAAGTAATCCAAAATTTTTCTCTTATAGTTGTATAGGTTAGAAATCAATATGGGTCTAATTGGCCTAAAATCAAAGTATGTGGAGGGCTATCTTCCTTTTGGAGATGCTAAGGGAAAAACCATATTCTTGCCTTTTCTGGCTTCTATGGCTACCCACAATCTTTAGCTCATGTTCTGCTTCCTCTATCTTCAAATCCAGCAATTGTAGGTCAAGTCCTGCTTACATTACATTTCTCTAACCTCCTCTCCACAGTTAAATCTCCCTATGCCTCCTCTTTATGCCTTCCTCTTCCACTCTTGTGGTTATATTGGGTCCCTTTGGATATTCCAGAATAAACTCCTCACTTTAAAGTCAGATGATTAGCAGCTAATTCCATCTGCAACCTTAATTCCCCTTTGCCATATAATGTAACATATTTACAGGTTCTAGAGATGAGAATGCAGATATCTTTGGGGGAGGTTCATTATACTATTTATTACGGGATAATACATTTATAATTATTATGTCTTCCTGATGAATTGATCCTTGTATCACTATGAATAATCTCCTTTTCTCGGATAATCTTCCTTTTTTTGAAGCCTACTTTGCTTGATATTAATGTAGCCTCACCAGCTTTTTATAACTGCTTGCATGACATATTATTCCCATCCTTTTATTTTCAATCTGTCTGTGTCTTTATATTTGAAGTGTGTCTCTTGTAGGCAGAATAGAGTCTTCTATAGCTTCCAGTCTGACAATCTTTGCCTTTTAATTACACTGTTTAGAACATTTACACTTAATATAATTATTGATATAGTCATGGTTCAGTCTACCATTTTTCTATTTGATTCTTTTTCCCATTTTTTTTTTTTGTTCCTCTCTGTCTCCTTTTTTTTTTCAGGTTAATTCAGTATTTCTTAGTATTACATTTGAATTCTAATATGGCTTTTCAGCTATACTTTTTGTCATTATTTTTAAAGGGACTGCTGTAGAAATATAATTTTCATCCTTGCATATCACAATCTTCTCAAAGTAAATATCATACTACACATATAAAAGAACTTTGTAATACTATAATTCCATTTACTGACTCCTCCTTTTCTCATCCTTTGTGGTATTATGCCATGTATTTTTACATCTATATATGTTATCAACCACATAATACAATTTATATTTTTACATGAGTCATTATTTTTTAAATAAACTAGGAAAAAATAGTTTTTATATTTAGCCACAAATGTACCATTTCCAATGCTCTTCATTGTTTTTTGAGATCCAGGTTTCCTTCAGGTGCTACTGTCTTTCTATCTGAAGAATTTCTTTTAGTATTTCTTTTTTTTTTTTGGTCGGGTGGGGACGCTGAAGTCTTGTTCTGTCACCCAGGCTGGAGTGCAATGGCACGATCTTGGCTCACTGCAACTTCCGCCTCCCAGGTTCAAGTGATTCTCCTGCCTTAGCCTCTCGAGTAGCTGGGATTATAGGGACCTGCCACCATGCCCAGCTAACTTTTATATATTTTAGTAGAGACAGGATTTCACCATGTTGGTCAGGGTGATCTCGGACTCTTGACCTCAGGTGATCGATCCACCTTGGCCCCCGAAAGTGCTGGGGTTACAGGTGTGAGCCACTGCACTCTATTTCTTGCAACACAGATCTACTGGCTTTCGGTGATAAAAAATTTCTTTATTTCACTTTCATTTTTAAATAGTATTTTTGGTGAATATAGAATTCTAGCTTTACATTTTTTTCTTTATCATTTCAAGAATATTGTTCTGTTGTACTCTGCTCTCCATTGTTTCTGATGTCAAATAGGCCATCATTTGTGTCTTTGTTCCCTATATATAAAGTGCTATTTTTGTCTGAATGCTTTAAAGATTTTTGTTATTTTGTTCTCAGCAGTTTGAGTATCATGTGCCGAGATATGATTTTCTTTGAATTTATCCATCTTAGGATTTACCCAGCTTCTTGAATCTGTAAATTAATGTTTTCCACCAAAATTAGGAGAAGTTCAACTTTGATTTCTTAAAGAAGAATGTATATTCTGTGGATTTGGGGTGGAGAGTTCTGTTGATGTCTATTAGGTCCACTTGGTCCAGATCTGAGTTCAAGTTAGCATCACATCACACTTACTCTAAAATTGACCACATAATTGGAAGTAAATCACTCCTTAGCAAATGTAAAGAAAAGAAATCATAACAACCAGTCTCCCAGACCATGGTGCAATCAAATTAGAACTCAGGATTAACAAACTCATTCAAAACTGCACAACTGCATGGAAATTGAACAACTTGCTCCTGAATGACTACTGGATAAATAATGAAATGAAGGCAGAAATAAAGATGTTTTTGGAACCAATGAGAATGAAGACACAATGTACCAGAATATCTGGGACACATTTAAAGCAGTGTTTATAGGGAAATTTATAACACTAAATGCCCACATGAGAAGTGAGGAAAGATCTAAAATCAACACCCTATTGCCACAATTCAAAGAACTAGAGGAGCAAGATCAAAAAATTAAAAACCTAGCAGAAGACAAGAAATAGCTAACATCAGAGCAGAACTGAAGGACACAGAGACACACACACAAAAACCTTCAAAAAATCAATGAATGCAGGAGCTGGTTTTTTGAAAAGATCAACAAAATAGACTGCTAGCAAGACTAATAAAAAAGAAAAGAGAGAAGAATTGAATAGATGCAATAAAAAATGATAAAAGGGATATCACCAATAATTCCACAGAAATACAAACTACCATCACAGATTACTACAAACAACTCTATGCACATAAACCAGTAAATCTAGAAGAAATGGATAAATTCTTGGGCACTTACACCCTCCCAAGACTAAATCTGGAAGAAGTTGAATCCCTGAATAGACAAATAACAAAGTCTGAAGTTGAGGCAGCAATTAATAGCCTACCAACCAAAAAAAGTCCAGGACCAGACAGGTTCACAGCTGAATTCTACCAGATGTACAAAGAGGAGCTGGTACCATTCCTTCTGAAACTATTCCAAACAATAGAAAAAGAGGAAATCCTCCCTAACTCATTTTGTGAGACCAAAATCATCCTGATACCAAAACCTGGCAGAGACACAACTAAAAAAGAAAATTTCAGACCAATATCCATGATGAACATTGATGTGAAAATCTTCAATAAAATACTGGCAAACCAAATCCAACAGAACATCAAAAAGTTTATCTGTCACGATCAAGTGGCTTCATCCCGGGGATGCAAGGCTGGTTCAACATATGCAAATCTATTAACATAATCCATCACATAAACAGAACCAAAGACAAAAACCACATGATTATCTCAGTAGATGCAGAGAAGACCTTCGACAAAATTCAACAGTGCTTTATGCTAAAACTCTCAATCTAGGTGTCGATAGAATGTATTTCAATATAATAAAAGCTATTTATGAGAAACCCACAGCCAATATCATACTGCATGGGCAAAAACTAGACGCATTCCTTTTGAAAACTAGCACTAGACAAGGGTGCCCTCTCTCACCACTCCTATTTAATATAGTATTGGAAGTTCTAGCCAGAGCAATCAGGCAAGAAAAAGAAATAAAGGGTATTCAATTAGGAAAAGAGGAAGGAAAATTGTCTCTATTTGCAGATGACATGATTGTATATTTAGAAGACCCCATTGTCTCAGCCCAAAATCTGAAACTGATAAGCAAATTCAGCAAAGTCTCAGGATACAAAATCAATGTGCATAAATCACAAGCATTCCTTTACATCAACAACAGACAGAGAGCCAAATCATGAGCAAACTCCCATTCACAATTACTACAAGGAGAATAAAATACCTAGGAATACAACTAAAAAGGGACATGAAAGACCTATTCAAGGAAAACTATAAACCACTGCTCAATGAAATAAGAGAGGACACAAACAGATGGAAAAACATTCCATGATGATGGATGGGAAGAATCAATATCATGAAAATGGCTATACTGCCCAAAGTAATTTATAGATTCAATGCTATTCCCACCAAGCTACCATTGACCTTCTTCACAGAACTGAAAAAAACCACCTTAAACCTCATATGGAACCAAAAGAGAGCCTTCATAGCCAAGACAATCCTAAGCAAAAAGAACAAAGCTGGAGGCATTATGCTACCTCACTTCAAACTATACTACAAAGCTACAGTAACCAAAACAGCATGGTACTGGTACCAAACAGAGACATAGATCAATTGAACAGAACAGAGGCCTCGGAGGTTATGCCACACATCTACAACCATCAGATCTTTGACAAATCTGAGAAAAACAAGCAATGAGGAAAGGATTCCCTATTTAATAAATGGTGTTGGGAAAACTGGCTAGCCATGTGCAGAAAGCAGAAACTGGACCCTTTCTTGACACCTTACACTAAAATTAACTCCACATGGATTAAAGATCTAAACATAAGACCTAACACCAAATCCTAGAAGAAAACCTAGGCAAAACTATTCAGGACATAGGCATAAACAAGAACTTCATGACTAAAACAACAAAAGCAATAGCAACAAAAGCCAAAATAGACAAATAGGATCTAATTAAACTCCAGAGCTCCTGCACAGCAAAATAAACAATCATTAGAGTGAACTGGCAACCAACAGAATGGGAAAAAACTTTTGCAATCTACCCATCTGACAAAGGGCTAATATCCAGAATTTACAAAGAACTCAAACAGATTTACAAGAAAAATACAAACAAACCCATTCAAAAGTGGGCAAAGGACATGAACAGACACTTTTCAAAAGAAGACATCTATGAGGCCGATAAACAGATGAAAAAATGCTCATCATGAGTGTTCATTAGAGAAACGCAAATCAAAACCACATTGAGATACCATCTCATGCCAGTTAAAATGGCAATCATTAAAAAATCAGGAGACAACAGATGCTGGAGAGGATGTGGAGAAATAGGAACACTTTTACACTGTTGGTGGGAGTGTAAATTAGTACAACCATTGTGGAAAGCAGTGTGGCGATTCCTCAAGGATCTAGGAATAAAAATACCATCTGACCCAGCAATCCCATTACTGGATATATACCTAAAGGATTATAAATCATCCTACTATAAAGACATATGCGCATGTATATTCATTGCGGCACTATTTACAACAGCAAAGACCTGGAACCAACCCAAATACCAATCAATGATAGACTGGATAAAGAAAATGTAGCACATATACATCATGGAATACTATGCAGCCATAAAAAAGGATGAGTTCATGCCCTTTGCAGGGACCTGGATGAAGCTGTAAACCATCATTCTCAGCAAACTGACACAAGAACAGAAAACCAAACACCGCATGTTCTATTGTTGAGTATGCAAGTTTACTCTTTCTTCTGTGGTTTCCAATCTCTTGTCAAACCCATCCAATGAGTTTCCATTTCAGATATTTGTCTTTTCACTTCAAGAATTCCATTTGGTTCTTTTTTATAGTTTCTATTTCATTGCTGATATTTCTTCAGGCTAATATTTCTCAATATGGTCATTTTCCCTGCAACTCTATGAATATAAAGTTACAAGGAAAATGATATACTATAAGGAGAGAATAATGCTGATTTTGAATCTAGCAGGAAGTTGAATGAATGATTTTCTTGTTCTTCTGAAGGCATCATTTTATGCTTTCTTTGGGCAAGTCTGTTTCGGTCATACTTGAGTCTTAGAGCAAATCTTAGTCCTGAATAGACTACACCTAAGGCACAACTCTTTTAGATTTCACTGTAAAAACAGGGTGTTTATCAAGTCCCTTTAAATTTGTGACATTTAAATTCCAACCTCTGTCTCTCATGTGACAAATAGCACCTGAAATCTCTGTTCAACTTTTTCAGGCTTCCAGCTGTTTCTTTCCGCTAGGTTCCTTGGAACGTCCCATGAATATATACATTTCAGAGATCAAAGGTTGGAGGGAAGTTTATATGCATATTTGGTATTTTTACCCTGAAGTTCCTTCTTTGTGAGATTTCCACCCTCAATTTCCAGCCTCTGGACACTTCTAGCCAATATGAGTGAGCACACATTTCTGTTTGAGTTCTAGTTACCTCCTAATGAATGAATTGTTAAGTAACTACAGTGAAAAAGTCAAATAAAAGTAAATCTCATCTAGTACTGTTTTAAAGGTTGAATACCGTCCTTTAGTTTTTACCTTTTTTGGTCATACTCCAGTGGTTTTTTTTTTTTTAAAAAAATACTTTATATTTTATCAATGCTATCTATATAACGATTATTATGATACAAGCTACTACACTATACTTGTAATTATACTTTTATCTTAATAACTTTTTCTGGGTTTTTTCAATGAGTTGTTGGGTAGGATCAATTATTAAGTCACATATCTTGGTCCTCAAAATATAGCAAATCCAAGAATATGCTTCCAAATTAAAATAGTCAAACTATAGAGATTTGTTTATTCATGACTTCTGACTCAGAAATTGGGCTGTTCAAGATCCAAGCTTAACATTCCAATATTGAATTGATTCTTCTGGCCATCTAGATATAGTGACAAATGACAAATTCTACGTTAGTCTCCCCTCCTTTTTTTTTTTTTTTTTTCTAGCAATGTCTCTTGATTTATTTACATTATTAGGACATCTTCACCTTAGCATTTCTCAGGATTGAAGAAATGTGGCATTTGGCTTTAATTTTCATGTAGTCCTCCTGGTCAGAATTGCCTGGGTTTCTTCCATGACTTTTCCAAGTCTTGACTGAATACTGTGGCTGGAAAGGATAAATTGTAGATGCCACATGCTACTTGTCCTCAAATGAATGCTGATCCTGAAGCCAAAAGAAATACATCCTCCTGCTTGGTTTTGAGGGTATTTTTGGAGTAGTTGCAAACAGTGATATTTATCTGGAGACATGGCCAATATTTTTTAAGTAGCCAATAAACAAAATGTATTTATTAAAAATGTATTTTTGCATCATAAGAATAATACTGTGCTCACTTGATTCCTTTTGTGTCAGGAAAAGTACTTGAATAGAAAAGAAAAGCTTTCTCTTATCTCTCCCTGTCAGCCATAATAATTAAAGCCACACATTCTTAGCCAATAATTTTTTTATGCTGATATCCTTACCTTTCTCTACAAATCCTATAAATTCTTAAAGATTCAGCTTTTATGCTACATTATCCAGATAGCCTTTTTGGTGAGGACACTGAACAGAATTTCAGTAAAGGGACATTATCTTGTTATCAAAGCAATAATAGTTAAGACAATAGCCCTTGGAGTAAGACAGATGCAACTTTAAGCCCAACATTTTCCACTTTCTGTGTAATAATACACAGAATTTGGATGTTCCACAATTCCCTCTAAGTTACGGTAAAACAGAGATAAAAATAGACCCTAGCTCATTTGGTGGTTATGAGGATCAGCTACAATAAGGCATATGAAGTTTAAGAACAGTTCCTGGTACATTGTTATTTTTATTCTTATTGTTATTGTTGTCATTGCTATTTTTTCCCCATAGTAATTGTCTAACAAACCTTGTCTAAATAAGTACTGGGTGAATTGAATAAGTGCCAATCTGGTAGAAGAGAAAAACAAACAAATTACAAAAATAAGTCATAAGGAAAAAAGTAATTATAAGTTATTATAAGTGCTATGAAAAAAAGAGCTAAGAAAAAGAATGAAATGGAGGATCTCTTTTGGATAGGATCACCAGGGAAGGGAAAGCCTCTCTAGGAGATGACATGTAAGGTGAGGCTTAAAAGATAAAAAGGAGTTAGCCACACAAGAGTAGAGAGAACAGCATTTCAAGCAGGAGGAGGAGTGTAGACAAAGATCCAGAGGCGGCCGGGCACATGGACCTGAAAGAACAAAAAGACTACCAGTGAGCTGGGACAGAATAAGGGCAGAGTGGCACCAGATGAAATCAGAAAGTAACAGAGCCCAAACACAAAAGGCCAACATGGAGAGTTTAGCTTTGTTTCCAAGAGCAAAGGAGAGACATGGTGGGCTTTCAAGCAAGGGAATGACAAGAACCTCAGACTTACTCAATCCATAACTCACAAAAACAAACTGAAGAAGAATAAGAATTTCTGAAAACATTTGGAACTTTTTTTTTTTTAGAGAAATTAAGTGTATAAATGTGGACTAAAATATTTCCCATTATGGTTGAAGTTATTGATTGCCAGGAAACAAAAACACTTTAGGGATATAAAAGACTTCATCCACTTCGTTTTCTTTCACATCTCTCATGGGTCCGCAGTGGACATTGTGAGCCACTTCAAACAGAGGATAGACAAAAGGAGTACATACGGTAGGTGGGAAGGGTTATAGTAACTGAGAAAGAGGGCCATTGCCAAGGCCTATGAGGGCCCATTGTAAGATTCTTCCTGCAATGTTGGAGTTTATTTCCTCTCTTGAAGCTGCTTCATCTTGACATTCTCTTTTTTTTTTTTTTTTTTAACTGCTTCATATTAGAGATTCACTTGGCACTAATTAAGACCACTGACATTAATATAACAAGGTATTTCTATTTTCACATGACATATTAAGCAATTAAAACTATTTCCTGTTTTATACAAGGAAATTTACTCCCAGAGAAAAAGCCTATGGGAAAACAGTGGCGTGCTCAGATACCCATTACCTGTTCACTGATGACAGATTAATTTAAAAGGTTACATAATAGTTGAAATCTCCAAAATTCATCAGTTTCTTTTTTAATTTTTCTGAAAACAACCCAACAAAATTATAGTACTATGAGACAGCATGTGCCATAAAAACCACTTTAGAGTTACTTTTAAATTTTTTCCTGGAAGATGAAGGATAGCTTATTAAATGCCAGCTATGAACTTGGTGACAACTAATTATCTTTCATTTCACAGCAGCTTATAATAAGTAAGAGCAAAAATGGTGAATACCTACTGTTGCCAGGTAACTGCATCTACTGTGCTTCCTGCCACCTTCATGAATCTATAAGGAATAGAAAGAAAAAAGATATTACAACTTAGATTAAACTGCATCCCCCAAATCAAAAGGAAATAAACTGAGGCATAGATTAGACCAATCCCTAAGCAGGTATACTGTCTGAGAGGAGCCTCCATAGCTACAATCATGGCCTAGACACAGCTATTGGAGATCAAACTATAAACATGAAGGTAACCATACTTACAGCTCCCTATACATCCCTCATCATCTGGAAATCATGATCCCAGTAAGCCATTCTATCTACATCTGTCTTTCCAAGACCATGCCTGATGGCTCCCACATCAATTTCCCCATAGCCAAAACTTATCTATCCCATTTTCTTTCTCTAAGGACTCCAATCTCTGCTAGGAAACAAAATAATATTTCCCAAGGATGCAGCACAAAAGACGCCTTTGAAAAACTTCAGGATTTCCTAGAGTGAGCATGGGAAAACCCAATTTATTTATACAAGTAAAAAGCACCATCAAATGTGCCCCAATGAGGGGCTGCCACACCTGTCTCAGCATAGAAATTTAAGCCCCACAAAGGGAAATCTATTGTCCACTTCTGGAGCAGCTAAGTAGAGGACTGAGTGTCATCTGACAGTCATGCTCAGCTCAAAAGGGAAACCAGACTTTGTTCCATGTAGTTAAGCATATAACAAAGCCTTGCTAGCAGTTCCCCACCTTCTGTATTTCTGGAGATTCCAGGAAAATCAATAGGCCAAGAGGATGCATCTGGGGGCCCAAAGGTGACAAAGCGTTCATAAATTCCATGTCTGTGAATAACTCAATTACCTACCTACCTCCTTCTCCCTCCACATGTTCTGAGGCCATGTGTTACCATGGTTATTACTACTAGTTGAGGGAGTCATTGCCCAGGCACAGGAAACCAAAAGGAATGTCTCAGTTCTTTAAGACATTCCTTTTAGTCCTGAGATCCTGGCAGGGAACTTCTCTGCATGGGGAGAAGCAATCTTTAATAGTACTTCTTAACTGAAGAATTCTTCCACCAGGGAGAAAGATGGTGTTTTGTCTAGAAGGCCCTATCTCTGCTTTACCCCAGCATAATTTTGCAAGGCAGATGCATGTTGCTCATGCTGTGTGGGTTGCTGTGTTGCCTAAACAGAGGCTCTGTTTTGCTGTGACAGCAGAAGAGAATTGAGTCTCTCTGGAGGAGTACGTGAGAGAAACATAAGGGCTGGATGCCAGGACTGTTGGTTAGCATTAAAGTGAAGTTTATAAAAGGAGAGGAAAAGAAGAAGGGAAGGAGACAATGGGACTGAGAAGGGGAGAAGAAAAAGAGAGAAGGAAGAGGAGGATGAGGAGAAGGAGGATGAGGATGGAGGATGAGGAACAGAACACAGAAGCCTTGGCTTGGCCTTTGTCCACATGGTTTTGCCTTTCTTTCTCCAGTACCATTCAGCAATCCTCAAGCAAGAACGTAGAAAATGGCACATGGTAGTGACCAAGAAATAGAACTGGTTTGATGAGCAGGGTCAATGTGGGTTGGAGGGAATGTAACATTTACTGAGTACTTACTGAGTGCCAACCATTCACATGTTATTTCTTATAATTCTTAAAAATTCCTTTGCTTGGTAAGGTAGATATTGTCAATTCTATTATATAGATTACTAGCTTCTTTAGGAGATTGCTAGAAAAGTACATTTCCTAAAACCCCAAATAGCCAATTTTTGATGGAGCCATGCCACCCCTCCTAGCAGTAGTCATTGGGAAGCATGGCACAGACATCCTCTGCATTTGAAGCCCATGGACTTCTCTTTCTCTTTAACTCATCTCCTTTCCCCAGCCCAGGACAATCTCTTTTGAATTTGGGAGAGTAGCTCCACTCTCCTATTTCTGGTCCTATGCCTCTAAAGTTCCCCTTCTGGAATTCAAAAGCCAGAACGGCTTGAGCAGTATTTGCCTTTTCCTCTTGTCACGTAGTACCCTATCAACAGGCAGACAACCAGCTCTTAAGTGGATAGAAGGAAGATGGAAAAATACAAAGAGAAAGAAAACAGATTAAGATTCAAAATACTATCCCTGCCACCTATGCCAATCTAAGCAGGGAAGTCCTGATAATAATCTTAGAAGTATGATAGCCCAAAAATAAACAGGAAGAGATGAAATTTTGTACCTCCTTCTTAGATATTCAAAAAATTAAAAAACCTAGACAATCTTAGACACAAGTGTTATTTCAAAGAAAGAAATGTAAAAACAAATGTTTACATGGAATTTACTCCTCCAAAATAATGTCTAAAGTCTCTGAAATAGAAATATTTGATGTAGGGGTGGGCCAAGATGGCTGACTAGAAGCAGTGATGATCAGAGAGTCTCCCAGCAAAAAGAACCTTAACAGCATGCCCATTCTGCACCAGCAACCGAGGTATCCAGGTTCTGTCATCAGAACTGACTAGGCTGCTGGCATGACCTATGGAGAGGAAGGAAAAGCAGTGTAGTGCAGCAGCCCACCTGAGAGCCACACAGGGCAGAGGAGCTCCCACCTCCAGCCAGGAAACGCAGTCAGTGAGTGTGCTACCCAGCCTGAGAAAACGTGCTTTTTCCATGGAACTGTGCAACCTATGGATTGGAAGTTCCCACCTTATGATCCCATACCACTGGAGCTTGGGTTCCAACCATGGAGCTGTGTTGATTCTCAACAGCCACTAAACTAGAATCTGCTTAAGCCTGCTGAGCTCTCAGGGGAAGGGGTGACCAGCACCACAGCTGCAGCTCCCTGCTGTCTAAGCCTTTTGAGTACCTGGGGGAGGGGTGACAGCCAACACTGGGACTGATAGCTGTCTAATACACTAAGTTCACAGGGTGAGAGAAGAACGGTAGCCACCTCTATTGCTCCAGGCTGTACTTTCCCCTGCTGGAGCCAGGAGGATGGCTTGGCCCCAATGGTATCCCCCACAGCCCAACACCCTGACTGTGGCGTACTGCTGACCAAAGTGCCTCTTCAGTCCTGACCTTGACCCATCTCTCCTCACTGGGCAGAACTCTGAAAACTTTAGCCAGGGGTCAGGGACAGAACTCTGATCTCCCTGGGCCTGAGCCCCTAATGGGAAGTGTGGCCATAGTCTCCATGGACCAGCAGACTTAGTCCTTCCTCCTGCTAGTTGTGAGGAATCCAGGCAGCCCAGATGAGTGGGATTCCCCCCAGTGAAGCACACCCACTCCACCAAGAGACAGTCAAAGTGCTTCATTAAATAGGTCCTGCTCCCTGTGCCTCCCACCTGGGTGAGATCTTCCAACACAGGTTGTCAGACACCCTATACAGGAGTGTTCCTATTGGCATCAGTTTGGTGCCCCTTGAAGTCAGAGATCCCAGAGGAAGGAGGAGGCACTCATCTTTCTTATTCTCCAGCTCCTCAAGTGACATCTCCAGGCATGGGAGTGAACCATATAAATAGAGCCTGAAGTGGACCCCCAGCAAACCGTAGCAGCCCTACAGAAGAAGGACCCGACCATTGCAAGAAAAACAAACAGAAAGCAATAACAACAGCATCAACAACAAAAAAGTCCCCATAAAAACCCCATCCAAGGGTCAGCAGCCTCAAAGACCAATACTAGACAAACTCATGAAGATGAGAAAGACTCAATGACAAAATGCTGAAAACCTAAAAGGCCAGAGTGCCTCTTCTTCTCCAAATGATCATAATGCCTCCCCAGCAAAGGCACAGAACTTGATGGAGGATGAGATGGATGAATTGACAGAAGTAGGCTTCAGAAGGTGGCTAATAACAAACTCCATTGAGCTAAAGGAAAATGTTCTAACCCAATGCAAAGAAGATAAGAACCTTGATAAAAGGTTACAGGAGCTGCTAACTACAATAACCAGTTTAGAGAGGAACATAAATAATCTGATGGAGCTGAAAAACACAGCATGAGAACTTTGTGAAGGATACACAAGCATCAATAGCTAAATCGACTAAGTGGAAGAAAGGATATCAGATTTTGAAGACCATCTTGCTGAAATAAGGCATGCAGAGATGATTAGAGAAAAAAGAATAAAAAAGAATGAACAAAACTTCTGGGAAATACGGGACTATGTCAAAAGACCGAATGTATGACCAATTGGAGTACCTGAAAGAGACAGGGAGAATGAAACCAAGTTAGAAAACATACTTCAGGATATTATCCAGGAGAACTTCCTCAACCTAGAAAATCAGGCCAACATTCAAATTCAGGAAATACAGAGAACGCCACTAAGATACTCCATGAGAAGATCAACCCCAAGACAATATAATCATCAGATTCTCCAAAGTTGAAACAAAGGAAAATATGTTAAGGGCAGCCAGAAAGTTCGGGTTACTGACAAAGGGAAGCCCATTAGACTAACAGCAGACCTCTCAGCAGAAACCCTACAAGCCAGAAGAGAGTGGGGGCCAATATTCAATATTCTTAAAGAAAAGAATTTTTAACCCAGAATTTCAAATCCAGTCAAACTAAGGTTCATAAATGAAGGAGAAATAAAATCCTTTCTAGACAAGCAAACACTGAGGGATTTTGTCACACCAGGCCTGCCTTGCAAGAGCTCCTGAAGGAAGCACTAAATATGGAAGGGAAAAAACTGGTACCAGCCACTGCAATAACATACCAAAATATAAAGACCAATGACGCTATGAAGTAACTACATCAACAAGTGTGCAAAATAACCAGACAGCATCATGATGACAGGATCAAATTTACACATAACATTATTGACCTTAAATGTAAATGGGCTAAATACTCCAATTAAAAGACACAGACTAGCAAATTACATAAAGAGTCAAGACCTATTGGTGTGCTGTATTCAGGAGACCCATTTCATGTGCAAAGACATACATCAGCTCAAAATAAAGGGATGGAGGAATATTTACCAAGCAAATGGAAAGAAAAAAAAGTAGGGGTTACAATCCTAGTCTCTGACAAAACAGACTTTAAACTCACAAAGATCAAAAAAGACAAAGATGGGCATTACACAGTGGTAAAGGGATCAATTCAACAAGAAGAGCTAACTATCCTAAATATATTTGCACACAATACAGGAGCACTCAGATTCATAAAGCAAGTCCTTACAGACCTACAAAGAGACTTAGACTCCCGCACAATAGGAATGGGTGACTTTAACATCCCACTGTCGATATTAGATGAACAAGTCAGAAAATTAACAAAGATATTCAGGACTTAAACTCAGCTCTGGATCAAGTGGACCTAATAGACATCTGCAGAACTCTCCAGCCAAAAATCAACAGAATATACATTCTTCTCAGTGCCACATGGCACTTATTCTAAAATCAACCACATAATTGGAAGTAAAACACTCCTCAGCAAATGCAAAAGAATGGAAATCATGACAGTCTCTCAGACTACAGTGCAATCAAATTAGAACTCAGGATTAAGGAACTCAGTCAAAACCACACAACACATGGAATTTGAACAACCTGTTTCTGAATGACTCCTGGGTAAATAATGAAATTAAGGAAGAAATAAAGAAGTTCTTTGAAACCAATGAGAACAAAGACATAATGTACCAAAGTCTCTGGGACACAGCTAAAGCAGTGTTTAGAGGAAAATTTATAGCACTAAAATGCCCACATTAGAAAGCTGGAAAGATCTCAAATCAACACCCTAACATCACAATTAAAAGAGCTAGGGAAGCAAGAGCAAACAAATCCAAATGCTAGCAGAAGACAAGAAATAACTAAGATGAAAGCAGAACTGAAGGAGATAGAGACAAAAAAAACAACCTTCAAAAAAAAATCAATGAATCCAGGACCTGGTTTTTAGAAAAAAATTAACAAAACTAGACTAATTAAGAAGAAAAAAGAGAAGAATCAAATAGACACAATAAAAAATGATAAAAGAGATATCACCACTGACCCCAAAGAAATACAAGCTACCATCAGAGAATGCTATAAACACCTGTATACAAGTAAAACATGAAAATCTAGAAGTGGATAAATTCCTGGACACATACACCCACCAAGACTAAACCAGGAATAAGTCAAAACCCTGAATAGACCAATAACAAGTACTGAAATTGAGGCAGTAATTAATAGCTTACCAACCAAAAAAAGCCCAGGACTAGATGGATTTATAGCTGAATTCTACCAGAGGTACAAAGAAGAGCTGATATCAGTCCCTCTGAAACTATTCCAAACAATTGAAAAGGAGGGACTCCTCGCTAAATCATTTTATGAGGCCAGCACCATCCTGATACCAGAGCCTGGCAGAGACACAAAAAAAGTAAAACTTCAGGCCAATATCCCTGATGAACATCAATGCAAAAATCCTCAATAAAATACTGGCAAACTAAATCCATCAGTACATCAAGAAACTTACTCACCATAGTCAAGTTGGCTTTATCCCTGGGATGCAGGGCTTAGAGTTCCACACAATAAATACACAAATCAATAAACATAATCCATCACATAAACAGAACCGCTGACAAATATCACATAATCATCTCAATAGATTCAGAAAACGCCTTTGATAAAAATCAACATCTCTTCATGTTAAAAACTCTCAATAAACTAGGTTTTAATGGAACATATCTCAAAATAATGAGCTATGTATAACAAACACACAGCCAATATCATACTGAATGGCCAAAAGCTGGATGCATTGCTTTTGAAAACCAGCACAAGACAAGGATGCCCTTTCTCACCACTCCTATTCAACATAATATTGGAAGCTCTGGACAGGCAATAAGACAAGAGAAAGAAATAAAGCATATTCAAATAGGAAGAGAGGAAGTCAAGTTGTCTCTGTTTGCGGATGACATGATTCTGTATTTAGAAAACCATATCATCTCAGCCCCAAAACTCCTTAGGCTGATAAACTTCAGCAAAGTCTGAGGAGACACAATCAAAGTACAAAAATCACAAGC
The DNA here is from genome assembly GCF_001604975.1 of Cebus imitator. Taxonomy (NCBI): domain Eukaryota; kingdom Metazoa; phylum Chordata; class Mammalia; order Primates; family Cebidae; genus Cebus; species Cebus imitator. The sequence goes on along the minus strand of NW_016107614.1, from coordinate 108,340 downwards.
ATTCATACATATCAACAGACAAACAGAGAGCCAAATCATGAATGAACTCCTATTTGCAATTGCTACAAAGAGAATAAAATACCTAGGGATAATACAGCTAACAAGGGATGTGAAGGACCTCTTCAAGGAGAACTACAAACCACTGCTCAAGAGAATCAGAGAGGACACAAATAAATGGAAAAACATTTTATCCTTATGAATAGGAAGAATCAATATTGTGAAAATGGCCACACTGCCCAAAGACATTTATAGACTCAATGTTATTCCCATCAAACTACCATTAATATTTTTCAGAGTTAGAAAAACTACTTTAAATTTCATATGGAACCACAAAAGAGCCCATATAGCCAAGACAATCTTAAGCAAAAAGAACAAAGCTGATGGCACCCTGCTACCAGCAATATTTACAGTCTACAGTATTTAAAACAGCATGGTACTGGTACCAAAACTGACATATAGACCCACGGGACAGAACAGAGACCTCAGAAATAACATCACACATCTGCAGCCTTCTGATCTTCGACAAACCGGACAAAATAAGCGATAGGGAAATGATTCCCTATTTAATAAATGGTGCTGGGAAAACTGGCTAGCCATCATATGGAGAAAACTGAAACTTGACCTCTTCTTTACACCTTATACAAAAATTAACTCAAGATGGATTTAAGACTTAAATGTAAAACCCCAAACCATAAAAACCCTAGAAGAATACCTAGGCAATACCATGGAGGACATAGATGTGGGCAAAGACTTCATGACGAAAATGCCAAAAGCAATTGCAATCGAAGCCAAAATTAACAAATGGGATCTAATTAAACTAAAGAGCTCTGCACAGCAAAAGAAACTATTAACAGAGCAAACAGACAACCTGCAGAATAGGAGAAAAGTTTCACAATTTATTCATCTGACAAAGGTCTAATATCCATAATCTACAAAGAACTTAAACAAATTTACAAGAAAAAAACAGCCCCATCAAAAAGTGGGCCAAGAATATGAACAGATGCTTCTCAAAAAAAGACGTTTATGTGGTGAACAAATATATGAAAAAAAGCTCAACATCACTGATCATTAGAGAAACGCAAATCAACACCACAATGAGATACCATCTCCTGTTAGTCAGAATGGCGACAATTAAAAAGTCAAGAAACAATAGATGCTGACAAGGCATCTCCACCTCTGCACTCCACATCTCTCAGAGAAAATCCATAAAATCTATAATTAAGTAAGAAATATCCTGAGCCCGTAAGTAGATTATATAGTTTACAGAAAAATATTTTAAACTCAAATATAGAAAAATAGCTACGATGATCCTACAGAGGAATATCAATTACTCTTCTTAAATCAACTTATAGGCTTAATCAAATTCTAATAAAAAATGCCAGCAGATATTTTTGAAGGTTTACAAAACTATTCTAACATTCATCTGGAAGAAGCCAAGAAAATTTTGAAAAATTGGAATAATGAATGGGCATTTATGGGGTCTATCATATATTATCATGATATTTGTAGTGATTAAAACATTCAAAATTTAGTAAGGAGATCTATGGAATAATATTTTAAAAACTACATAAGAATTTATTACACAAGAAGGAATTCAGCATCTGAACACCTGAAGCATTTTGAAATGTGCTATATGATTTGTTGTCTATTTGGGAAAAAAAAGTTAAAGTCAGATCCTCACCTAATATTTTGTATACGAAATAAAAATATTAAAATGTAGTTTAGTTTCATTGTATTTAAAAAATTCCAATCACAATTTAATATTTTAAGACAAATTATATTATCTTTTTAACCTTAGTGGTATATTGAAGCAGTAGAAAAGTTGTTTTAGCTAACTTTGAGGAAACACCATTGTTAAGTATATGTTCATGTAAAAATTGCTATAAGCTGTATTTTTTCCTTTTTCCTTCTTAACAAAATGATGAGATCAACTTCAAGCATATGGAGGCATTTCTACACTTAGTTTGAAGAGGAAAAATCAAATTTGCAAATAATGTTAAATAAAATATGCATTTCCAAATCCTGGCAAGATGACCAAACACATCCTTGTCTTTTTAGAAAAACCTCATCTAAAATGGGGCAAAAATTCTGTTTCAGAAGTCTTTGAATTATATATATATATATATATATATATATATATATATATAATTAGAAAAAGAAAGCAAACCATAGAAATAACACAAAGAAAAACGATTAGATACAATTTCAAGGAATGGATATTATTACAGTCAATGAGTTTGGGGTATTCTCTCTGTCCCCATGCACCTTCCCTGAACATTAAGGGTTTCTATATCTTACATGTAGAAATCTATACCATTCCTATACTCCATTTTTATGTCTGTATTGACACTGTGGAGGACAATTCCAAAAAGATCATTATTTTCTTTGTTCAAATCTAACATTGATAGATTCTTCTGCTAATTCTGCCTGTTTCTCAGAAACTGGCCCAAACCACATAAATGAACAACTTTACCACAGCTGCAAACTGCTCAGCAACAGTAATATTAGAGGTGGAATAACATGCACACAGAATAGTGCTGTCAGGAGTGAAATTCCACTGGGAGAGTGAAATTCTGTTTAGGATCTGGTATTATCCAAGGACTTTCTACCATTTACTTCCATTCTAATCCCTAGATTTAGGTCTATGAAGTTACACATTAATGATGACTCAGGCTGTGAATACTGACAAGAGTGGAAGATCTTGGTTTTCCAAGGTTGGATGTTTCCATACCTGAATTATGATGACAGAAATCTGGACTATGATTTTAGAGGACAAGGGATATTTGCCCTCATGCTGACCTCAAGTCACACAAAGAAGCATAAGAGAGGGAAGAGGACAGGATCTATATCTAATGAAACTGGCCAGTGCCAGACACACATTTCAGTATTTGGGGGACTTCCCATTAGGGCCAATCTGCTACTAGAGAAACGAACAAAATATCTCCTTTCATTGTGAGAGCTCCTTCCCCCTGTCTCCCCCCCACCGCCTCCACACACACACACAAGGGACTCCAAATCTGGGAGAATTTCTTTTCTTTGTTATCCACCTGCACAGACGACGTATCTGAAATATCATCGAGCCTTCTCTCCCAGGGCATATCACAGCTATCTATTATAACAATGTAATAAGGCCCATCTTTACTCATGGTCTTTGGGGTTTGATTTCTACTTCTGGATCACAGATTGCAACCCTATAATCTGATTTCTGAATTTTGCTCCCAGGAAAGAGGATAAATCCTTCACCAGGAACTCGATATCTAACTGAATACATACGTTAATAAGAGTATAGCTGCCTGATCTTTCCTGTCCACAAAGAGAATCTTTGGTTATGTTAACTAACACAAATAAGATGTGACAGCCGTTCTACACAAAAGCCTACAGAAAGCTTGTGAGAAAAGAATTCATCATGAGTTACAGTAAACCAGGCTGAACTCTGGATAAACAACATTTTGGGGTATATTCCATTTGGTCCAAAGCCACTTACTTTTTCATGGTTAATTATATGTTGAGCTAGACTGGGTGCTACATAGAAGAAATGAAATATTGATCTCTCTCTCTTTCTCCCTTCCCCCTTCTCTCTCTCACCTTCAATCCTCTTTTTCTTTCTCCCTTACTCACTCCTTCCCTCTCCTCTACCCATCCCTATATATGTATATTAGTAATATCACATTGGCAGTAGACTGATAAATAGTATACAGTTATATGTTTGTTGACTTTAATGGCTAGTGCAGATCTCTACTTAGGCTTCCCTTGGAGCTTACATTTCCCTTAGTTTGATAGGTTTATAGAGCCTTAAATATACAGAAATTAAGATGGGTGAGACTCTTCAACCAATACGTCTTGTTGATAAAAGTTACTTGCTGGCAGTTTAATTTAAGGAAAATCCTGAATGAAGAAAGGAAAAAAATAAGTTAATTACTGTTTGCCAGTTGACAGGCTTTTGGTAAGCAGATTATCTATTTTACAACTCTATAAGGTTGGTATTATCAGTCTCATTTTATAGATAAGAAACTGTGCTCAAGATTACACAGGGAGTTAATTCCAGAGCTGGGATTCAAACCCAATTCTGATTCTAAAGCCCTTGTTATAATCATGCAGAGACAGCAAATCTGTACTACATGTGCTATTTCTTTTTGCTGAGCCTCTGGTAAGAGATCTCAATACTCCCTTATTTATCTCACAATTGGCCTAGGAGTTTTTCTCAAGATAGAGTGCCAGGCCCTGTTTACTAAAACTGGCCCTCAAGATGGAGCCTATTTGCTGCCAGTGGAAGGTTGGGAGATGGGAGGCTATAGGACAATGTCTGGAACAAGACAGAGGCAGATGCGAGAGAATAACACATATGAGAGGACCAAATAGATTTGCTTGATTGGAATGAGAAAAAGACAGGGAAATGAGGGATGATGAGAAACGATGATGAAAGAGATCTGGAAGGCTCCGGCTGGAGCTGGAGGGTGCTGGTTAGGAGAAGATCATGATAGATATGGCTTGACAGTCAAAAATGCTGCTGAGGAAGTTGTAAAGACTTGAATTTAAGCAAAGAAGGCCCTAATAACCTGAAATTATTTGACCTGGCTGTAGAGCCTGGTGAGAAGGAGGAAAAATGCATCAGGATTTGGTTATGGATTTCACATGAAAAAGCAATTTTTTATAAGTTCAAACCCTACTATAAACCTGGCTCTAAGAGTGAACATTGAGGAAGTAAGGCGGAGAAGAAATGTATTTATTTTGTATGCTAGACTATTTAACTTAATTGAAAGATGAAGATTCAGAAAAATATCTTCACTGAGTAGCAAGACAATGGTTCTAGAGTCAAACACTTATCTGATTTGTGACCTGGCTCCACAGTTCATTAACCATGTGACCTTGGGTAAGTTGTTTAAGCTCCTTGGTCCATGTCATATGGGAAGAACAGAACCTATTTCCCAAAAGTGTTGTGAGAATTAACAAGAAAACAAACTGCAGAAACAAATGTAGTGCCTGGTCCACTGTTGGCACTCAATAAAGGTAGTTTCCTCTTCTTGGTTCTGATTTTTGAGCTTGGTAAATCATTTAATATTTGTGCACCTACATTCTTTGATCTGTAAATTAAAGATAATAAAACTTGCTTTGCCTGTATTACAGGGTAGTGATTCTCATATGTGAGTGTGTAAAGAATTCTTTGAGGTCTTTATTCAAAATGCCTATATCTGGCTCAAATCCCCACATACCTGCTTCAGGAGGTATGAGCTGGAGCCTAAGAATCATGCTGCATGCTTAGCAATCCCTCTAGGTGTTTCTAATGCAGGAGGATCATGACCCACACCTCTGACAAATTCTGACCTTAGCAGCACCTATAAGGGTAGAACATTCTTGGAGGAGAAAGCAGGGTTGTAAGAGAAAGAAGAAGAGGGAAGCGAGGGAAAACTGGAAAATAAAGTGAGGAAGAATATTTCTCAAGACCACCTGACTTGTAAAGTGTCAAATCTAAGTCTATGTTTCAGGACTCCAGCCTCCTCCTCCAATGTTCTAACACCCATCCCCGACTGACTGACTGACTACTCTGGTATTAGAGACAGAGAGAAACATCCTTGATTATAATGCCAGTAACTCAAAAGATTGAGTTTGGGTAAAGAAATAGGCTGCTTTCTCAATCAGCAAAGAAAGCCTTTTCAGGAACAAAATAAAAGCAAATGAAAGCAAGTTTAGAAGTAACTTGTCATTAACACAATTTTCAGCTAGGGAGTAGACCTTTGCAGTATCCAGTGCTTCCCTGTTAATGAGCTCTGAACAGCTTTGGTCTCTCTAGAGACAGAGAGATGGAAATTTTCATCTTATAAACTGAGAATAATATATTGTTATCTTCTCTCCTCCTGTAATTTGGTCAAGTCATACTCTTTCACAGCTGAAATAAAACAGGACAATTATTAGGAATAACATTGTGATAATTACTCTGTGCACCAAATTGTACCCAGCTGTGCATCTTCCTGCTCCAAACAAGAATGTAGTATAAGCAGGTTTTTAGGCAAGAAGTAGAGCTGTGATTACCCTCATTATACTGACATGTTTTTGTAGCTAATCTTTGTAGTTCCTCTCCTCATTCAATTCTCTGAACTGCTTAGACAGCTACATTGAGTCATAAGCAAAAAAGTTTTTAGACTATAACCTGCCTTTTCATCTTTCAAATATATCTCTTCTTAACAATTGTGGCTCCAGATGACCCAGAGACTTGAAGTTTCTGGCTCAAAGTTATTCACACATGGCCAGGCATGGTGGCTCACACATGTAATCCTAGCAATTTGGGAGGCTTAGATAGGAGGATTGCTTGAACCCAGAAGTTAGAGGCTGCAGTGAGCTACGTGTGTGCCACTGTACTCCAGCCTAGATGACAGGGTGAGACCCTGTCTCAAAACAACAACAACAACAACAACAACAACTCAGTGAATCGATAATCCAGGTCTCATATAGTTCCAAAGTGCAGGCTCTTCACCATCCTGCTATATTGATTTACTATTAGAGAAAGTGGAAGGCAATTGTTATGTATTAGAAAATAAATCAGGAATTTGTCTGTTGTATGCTAAACTAAGTGTCATAGAAGTCATGAAAGTGAGAGATGAAAGGTACATCATAAATAACTTGAGGAGGCTGATGTCTTGAGTGGCTATCATAACAATTACATATCCAAAATGATCTTCTGTCTCTATTTGAATTCTATTCTTGGCATGTATAGGCAGGACTGAATTGTCCATTAGGCACAGCAGACATAGTGCCTGGGAACCACAACACTGTTATAGACCACTTTTTTTTGGTTAAAATTAGAAGGAAAAAAAAACAAGTTACAAATTAAAAAATTTTCATATGTCTTTATACCAATGGAGTGTAAAATATAATTTTTAATATATCTTTAAGGAAGGAACGCATGAAGTCAAAAGTGCCTTGGGCCCATAAAAGTCACAATGGAAGCCTGTGTATAGGAATACAGTAGGCCAGGCGTGGTGGCTCATGCCTGTAATACCAGGACTTTGGGAGGCCGAGGTGGGCAGATCAGGAGGTCAGGAGTTCTAGACCAGCCTGGCCAATATGGTGAAACCCCGTCTCTACTAAAAATACAAAAATTAGCCAGGCATGGTGGTGCATGCCTGTAATCCCAGCTACTTGGGAGGCTGAGGCAGGAGAATCGCTTGAACCTGGGAGGCAGAGGTTGCAGTGAGCAGAGATCATGCCACTACACTCCAGCCTGAGTGACAGAGCGAGACTTTGTCTAAAAAAAAAAAAAAAAAAGGAGTTTTTAAAAAAATTTCCACCCTCATCCACTAATATACAGCCTTCATAGCTAGCCCCCATGCTTTGAGGAAAACATGGAATTGATAAATCAGGATTAGGCACTTAGAAGTGTTGGTGATTAGACACAACTAAAGATAGAAACTCTGGATATAAAATGGCAATTTTTCTATTTCTGGTTTTATTGAATATATAGCAGACATCATGTGGTCTGCTGTGATGGCAAAGCAAAAACTATTTGCTTCCTAGTTTTGTCCTGCTTCTATCTCCTTTGCTCAAATTTAAATGCTTTCCGTAGCTCTCTGACCCACCATGGGAGCAGAAAACTCTGTATAGTTTTCTATTCTAACACAAGTTCAAGTTAGAATATTCCACTAGCAACTTTGTAAAATGTTAGATTAACTTCCATTCTTCATTCTTCACTCATTCAACAAACTGAAGTACCTACTATGTACTAGGCTTTATGCTAGCACTGCATATACAATAGTAAATACAACATAATTCTTGCCCTCATGGAATTTATAATCTATAAAAGATGAGCAAACAAACAATAAATACATAGTTACAAAGTATCACTATTTACACCCTGTCAGTTTAGATAGAGAATTACTTAGCTAGATTACTCAAGGAAGTACTCTGATGGATGAGAAGAAATCAGCCGTTTGGGGAGAAGACTGCCCTAGCATGGTGCAAGCTTAGCACATAACTAGGCCCATGAAGACTGAGTGAGGTAAGAAAAAGAGAATGTGGTAGAAGATAAAAGTGAAGATAGAGGTTAGCTCATTCATTGTATGGCCCTGTGGGCCTACATTTTATTCTAAGAGCAATGAAAAGTTATTAAAGAGTCTTTAGCAGATAACTGACATATGAACTCGGTTTGTAAAAGATTTTTCTGGCAAATGAGTGAACAGATAGGAGGGGGACAAGAAAGCAAGCAAGTAGACCAATAATGAGGGTACTGAGGCAGTCCAGGTTCTCTGCCTTCTCCAAATTGTAATTCTTTTTTTAATGTTTCCTTTACTGCCATCACGCACCGAAACCAGAGTGCGTATTCTAGTCAATGTTATCCAAACATGTTAGTGGAACATTAGTCCCACAAGATGGTCTCTGAAAGTAAGATTCTGTGGTCAAATAAATTCAGAAAATTCTGCATGCTAAATCCTCTTCTTGAAGACTCAGAATGTAAACTAATATATTAAAAGCACAGGTAAGTGTTTCAGTAAATGTGTGGATCCCAGCATTTCTCAAGCTGACTTGACCATGGAACGTTTTATTTTTTTTCTCTCCACATATTAATATCCTGTAGAAGTTACATTCTCCAGAGCATATTTAAGAAAGTGTGGCCATAAGTTATTCTAACCAAGAGTCAAGCAAATTCCATGTACTTAGTTTACTGGGTCCTCCTTTACCTCTCCATTTATTATTCTAATGGTTTAGACAATAGTTTCTGAATCACCATATATTATATAAGCATATCACCCTTCACATGTGGTATTTCTTCTCTCCATTTCTACCTTCTATTTCTGTCAGCTGTCCCTTTACTTTTATATTGTCAAGGTTGATAAAGTTTTCATTCTTTCTGTAACCATACTTTTCTTTCTTCTTTCAGGATCTGGCTCTTCTGTAAGTCAGCTGTTGGATATCCTTAATTGATTCTCTATATCAGGAATATTTCTTTGTCTCTGTATAAAGCTCTTTGTATAGCAGCTTTATCTTTTATCTTCTAAATATTTTGTTAGACTCTTAAATACTTTTTGAAAATATAATTTATATACCGTACAATTCACTCAGAGAAGTGTTCGATAGTTTTTATTACATTTTAAGTGTTGTGAACCATTAACATAATCTAATTTTAGGATATTTCATCGTTCCAAAAAGAAACCCTGTATCCATTACAGTCACTCCTCATTTCCTCACAATCTTCATCAGCCCTAAGCAACTACTAAACTACTTTTGTCTCTATTTATGTATGGCATTTAATATAAAAGGAACCATACAATGTATGGCCTTTTGTGACTGGCTTCCTGCAGTGACCATAATATTTTTAAGGTTTACCATGTTATAACATGTATTGGTGCTTTGTTTCTTTTTATTGCCTAACAATTCAATTGTATGGATATCCCACATTTTCCCTATTAATCAAGTGATGAACATTTGGATTATGAACATTGCTGCTATGAATATTTGTATACAAGTTTTTGTGTGGATATATGTTTTTATTTCTCTTAGAGAGTACTTAGTCTTATGTTAACTATGTTTAACCTTTTAAGTAATTGCTAGATTGTTCTCCAAAGCAGCTGAACCATATTATATTCCCATTAGCAATGCATAAGAGTTCCAATTTTTCTACATCCTCTCCAATACTTGTTATTGTATGTCTTTTTGATTACAGCTATTTTAATGGAGGCGAAGGGGTATCTCACTGTGGTTTCAATTTGCATTTCCCTAACAATTAACAATGTTAAATATCTATTCATGCACTTATTGGCCATTTGTATATCTTCTTAGCAAATACGTCCACTCAAATCCCTCTGTCCATATTTTATATATATATGAATATATATATATATATTCTGGATACCATTCTCTTATCAGATATATGACTTGCAAATATTTCTCCTATTCTGTATGTCATCTGTTCACATTCTTGATGGTGCCATTTGACACATAAAAGTTCTTAGTTTTGATAAAGTCAAATATATCATTGATATATTTGATTATATTTGCTTTTAGTGTTGTATCTAAGAAATCACTCTTTAAACTTTATTAGACAATTTCAGCAATAATATATTTGGTTTCAAAAATATCTTTTTGTACTGATTTGTAGCCTTTTCATAGAAATGTGTTTTTACTCCATAAATACCACACCTTTCTATATCATTATAAGGATACTAATTACAGATTTTTATTTTGAATTATAATTCTTCTTGGGTCAGTTGTTTAATTAATTTATCTTGGTTTTTGTCTTTCATGCTACTGATTTTTTTTGTGTGTCTTGTGAACTTCGGCTCTCTACAGGCATACCACAGAAATATTGCAGGTTCATTTCCAGACCACTGCAATAAAGTTAATATTACAATAAAGAGAGTCACATAAATTCTTTGGTTTTTCAGTACATATAAGAGTAATGTTTATAGTAGCCATAGTCTGTTAAGTATGAAAAAGCATTATGTCTAAAGGAACAATGTATATACGTTAATTCAAAATACTTTATTGCTAAAAATGCTAATGATCATCTGAGCCTTCAGTGAGTCATAATCTTTTTGCTGATAGAGGGTCTTGTCTTGATGTGGATGGCTGCTGACTGATCAAGGTGGTGATTACTGAAGGCTGGGGTGTATGTGGCAATTTCTTAAAATAAAACAACAGTGAAGTGTGCCACATTAATTGATTCTTCCTTTCATGGAAGACGTCTCTGTAGCATGCAATGCTGTTTGATGGCATTTTACCCACAGTAGAAACTCTTTCAAAATTGGTCTACCCTGTCAAACCCTGCCACTGTTTTACCAACTAAGTTTATGTAATATTCTAAATCCTTTTGTATCATTTCAACACTGTTCAGAGCATCTTCATCAGGAGTACATTCCATCTCAAGAAACCATTTTATTTGCTCTTATATAAGCAACTCATCATCCATTCATGTTCTATCATGAGACTGCAACAATTCAGGCACATTTTCAGGCTGTACATCTAATTCTAGTCTTCTTGCTATGCCCACCACATCTGCTGTTACTTCCTCCACTGAAGTCTTGAATCCCTCAAAGTCATCCACAAGGGCTAGAGTCCACTTCTTCCAAACTCCTGTTAATATTGCTATTTTGACCTTGTCCCATGAATCACAAATATTCGTAATGGCATCTGGAATGGTGAGTCCTTTCCAGAAGGTTTTCAATTAACCTTGCCTAGATCCATCAGAGAAGGAATCACTATCTGTGGCAGCTATGGCCTTATAAAATGTATTTCTCAAATAATGTATTTCTTAAATAATAAGACTTGAAAGTCAACATTACTTTTTGATCTCTAGGCTGCAGAATGGGAGGGTGAGTTAGCAGGCATAAAAAAAAGTAATTTCTTTATGTATTTCTACCAGAGCTCTTGGGTGACCAGGCACATTGTCAATGAGCAGTAATATTTTGAAAGAATTTTTTTTTTTTTTCTGAGCAGTAGGTCTCAATAGTGGGTGTAAACTATTCAGTAAATCATGCTGGAAACAGATATACTGTCATCCAAGCTGTATTAGTCCATTTATAGAGCACAGGTGGAGTAGATTTAACATAATTCATAGAGACTCTATGATTTTCAGAGTTTCAGATTTCCTAGAGAAGGATGTCTTATCTACATTGAAAATCTGTTGTTTAGTGGAGTCACTTTCATTAATTATCTTAGTTGTATCTTCTGGAGAGCACTGGCTTCTTCCCCTTGTACTTTTTATATTATGGAGATAGTTTATTTCCTTAAACCTCATGAACGAACCTCTGCTAGATTCCAACTTCCCTTCTGTAGCTTCCTCATGTTTCTCAGCCCTTAAAGAATTGAAGAGAGTTAGGGCCTTGACCCGGATTAGGCTTTGGCTTAGGGAACATTGTGGCTGGGTTGATCGTCTATCCAGATCACTGCAACCTTCTCCATAGCAGCAATAAGGCTGTTTCACTTCCTTATCATTCTTGTGTTCTCCAAAGTAGCACTTTTAATTGCTTTCAAGGACTTTTACTTTACATTCACAACTTGGCTAACTGTTTGGCACAAGAAGCCTAGCATTCAGGCTATCATGGCTTTCAACGTGCCTTCCTCGCTAAGCTTAACATGTTGAACTTCTGCCTTAAAGTGAGAGACATGCAAGTCTTTCACTTGAGCACTTAGAGGCCATTGCAGGGTTATTTATTGGTGTAGTTTTATTATTGTTGTGTCTCGGGGAATAGAAAAGCCTGAGAACAGGGAAAGAGATAGGAGAGTGGCTGGTTGGTGGAGCAGTCAGAACACACATTTATTGATTAAGTTTGCCATCTTATAGTTCATGGCACCCCAAAATAATTACAATAGCAGCATCAAAGTTCACGGATTACAGATCACCATAATAGATATAATAATAATGAAAAAGCTTGAGATGTTCCAAGAATTACCAAAATGTGACACAGACACATGAGGTGAAGTACCACAAACCTTCAATTTATAAAAAATTCAGTATCTGTGAAGCACAATAAATATGAGGTTTGCCTGTATTCATTTTTTAAAAATTAGGGACTAAGTAGACTTGTCAAGGTAGAGTTATAGATTTCTCTCCATTATTGGATATATAATTTTTTTTTAGATAAATCTCTTTTTGACTAGGATTTCTATTTTGTAGGCAGAGCCTATTGACCAATATGAGATAAGAACAATTATAACAAAAAGAAACTTCCAAAACAATAAAAACATGTTTTAGGGCACAAAAAAAGCACTAGATTAAGATATAATTGTCATTACATAGATGTTGCCTAAAAGCTTGCAAAAGAAAAACAAGAAACTGACATAACTCTAAATAGTAATTTTTCATGCGTTTAGATAAAAACTGATAATTAGGAATAGCCAGTTCCCAAATGAGAAAATGAAAACAATAAAATAAGCATTTTGTTAAGTAATTCCCATTTTCCAGGCCACAGGCTAATCCCCAAAGATACTAAATACAAACATGAAGATTCTATCTCTGTCTTCATGGAGTTCATATCCTAACTGGAAAGACAGTCCTGTTTAGTTCTGTAACTACCTAAGTAAAAAACCTTACCCAGCAATACCACCTATGGGTATATATCCAAAATAAAGGAAGTCAGTATATCCAAAAGATTATGTACACTTCAACATTTATTGCAGCAATATTCACAATAGTCAAGATGTGGAATTAATTTGTGCCCATCAATGGATGAATGGATAAAGAAGATGTAGTATATATACACATGGAATACTATTCAGCTATAAAAAGAGTGAAATTCTGTCATTTTCAGCAACATGGATGGAACTGAAAGATATTATATTAAGTGAAATAAGCCAGGCACAAAAGGACAAATATTGTATGTTCTTAAACACATGTAGGAGCTAATGAAAAAGTGGATCTCATGGAGGTAGAGAATTGGTGGTTACCAGAGGCTAGGAAGGGAAGGAGAGAGGGAGGATGAAGAGAGATTGGTTAATGGGTACAAAAACACAGTTAGAGGGAATAAGTTCTAGTGTTCAATAGCAAAGTACTATGACAATAGTTAACAGTAGCCTATCGTATATTCCAAATAACTAGGAGAGATTTGGAATGTTCCCAACAGAAAAAAATGATTAAAAATTGTCATAAATATGTACAACAAATATGTACAATTATTATGTATCAATAAATTTTTTTTAAAAAACTTAGACATTGGAATCGTTTCATAAAACAGAAGTTAGTCATCATGATTTATAAAATCAACATAATTCATTCCAATCATTATTTATACAATGCTTTTCAATGGTTCACAATTACAATTATGCATATTGTTTTTATGTTGAATGACCTTAAAATCAGTTGTTGAATAAGACAGATACTACTCATTCAGCAAGTATTTATAAGGCACTTACTATATTCCTAGGTTCTGAAGACATAGAATGAATAAAACTGATGTGGTCCTGACCCTACTCTGTGGTTTATCATGGCTGGCAGATATATAAACAAATGTTATCATCAATTTGATAAGAGCCATAGCAGAAAAACACAAGGACATGCAAGGACAGAGAAGGCCCTAAGAAATCCTGCCTGAACATGTCAGAGGAGATCTAGAGAAAGGGGAAACAAGAGGAGAGGTGGTATTTTTAACAGAATGACACAAAATAAAAAGATATAAAGGTACAAAAGGGTATGGAATCTTCCAAAATTTACATATATTGTACTTTGATGTAGTTAGATGTAATTAGAAAGCAAGGGTTTGGATTTCAAGCAAGAGTGACTTGATCAGATGTTACATTAAAAAAATAAAAAACTACTCTGTAATCCCAGCACTTTGGGAGGCCGAGATGTGCAGATTACCTGAGGTCAGGAGTTCGAGACCAGCCTGACCAACATGGTGAAACCCCATCTCTACTAAAAATACAAAAATTAGGCGGAAGTGGTGGCACACGCCTGTAATCCCAGCTTTCAATCTCACGAATTGCTTGAGCCTGGGAGATGGAGGGTCCAGGGAGCCGAGATTACAGCACTGCATTCCAGCCTGGCCAACAGAGCAAGAACCTGTCTTAAAAAAGGAAAGATTCAGAAATCTATATGGTCAATATGGAAAAATTTAGAGTTTGAGGCTAGCTAGATACCAAGAAATCACTTAGGATTTAAAAAAATAAGGTTTAAAATAAAAATGAAAAGAAGATGGAATATGAAGGGTAATAAGAAATCAGAAATTACATTACTTAATAACTAATTGAGTGTGTGAACAAAGGAGAAGACTGATCTAAAATGGCTTCCATGTCTGGGTCTCAGGCAAAATGGTTATTGTGTTACTGACCAAATTTGGGATAAGAGAAAACAAGACAACATAAGGATTTGAAAATGCTGAGTTCTTTTCATAGTTAACAGAATTCAAGTTCAAACAACCATGCAACATGATCTTGCATTAATTAAAATAGGGTAAGTTAATAAAATTGACAACGTCCATTGCTAGAGGATATTGGGGAAAAAAGATATACTAATACACTGCCGCCCTGCAACCTGAAGAAATTGTTCTGAAAAATAAAATTGGCAACGAATATAAAAGCCATAAAAATTATCATATACTTTGACCAAGAAACCCAAGTTTTTGGAATATAGCCCAAGGATGTAATTCAAAAGAAATAAATAACCTATTTGTATAAAAATGTTTCTAGCTGTGCTGTATATTACAAGTGAAATTTGGAAACAGTCCAATGCCCAACAGTAAGGGAATGCTGAGGCAGACTTTGGTGCATTAATGCAATGGAGTATTTTATTGCTATTAAGAATGACAACATGGAACTATGTAGAAATTAGGAAAGGGTTATGTGAAGCAATGAGTAAAAAATGCAGTACTCAAAATGATGCATATACAATGATCACAACTATGTAAAATTATATCTGTATAACCAGGAGGATTAGAAAGGAATACAGAGCTGGTAATTTAGAGTGCTGACATTTTTGTTACTGTTAGTTCAAGTTGCTAGGGATATTTATGTTTCTAGTTATATTTCACTGTATATTTAGTATATATGCATTAACAGAAATAAATCTCTATTTTTTTCTGACACATAAAAGAAAAATTCCTTTTTTGCCATTTGCCACTACAACACTCTAGTCACATACTCATTTCTCATATCTGTTGCTTATTATTGTGTCCAAGAGTCTTGACTTGCTCATAATGAACCAGCATCTATGTATTCACATTTATATCCCATACACAAAGTGGGATGTCCTGACTACACTTAAGATACTGGGCAGAAGCTTCTCCTAAGTATGACTTTTTCTACCTCTTACATAGAGAAATATTTGTTTCTCACCTTTTGTTACCCTGGAAGAATTGCCCCTCCATCTAATGGAGGTTAAGCCCTCTGGATTCCATTTTTTCCAGCCTTAAAGGACTTCTTACTTGGCTATACACTCCTTCTCTTCTCTTGTATCATCTAGCTCTTCTCCTCTCCTCTCAACAACCTACAAACCTGTTTTAGTATCTCCCACATTAAAGGGGGAAAATTCCATCATCTTCCTTGACCACACATCTTCCCTTATTTTTCTACTTTCCTTCACAGTAAAAATTGTCCTAAGAGTTGTCCACATTATCATTTCCAATTTCTCACCCTCCATTTACTCTTTTAATTATTGCAATCCAACTTCTGTTCCCACTACTTCCCTAAACTATATTTCTCAGTCACGAACAACCTACATATGCCAAATTCAAAGACCCTTTTCTGTCCTCTTAATACTTGATCTCCTGAGTTCCTAGAATCACTCCTTCCTTATTCAAAACTTTGTTTCCTTCATTCCTGTGCACCTCATGTTCTCCTTTTCCTTTCCCCTCCAAGGCCATTCTTCTTTTTCTACATATCTAAATGCGTGAGTTCCTCAGAGCTCTCTCATAAGCCTCTGGCTCTTCTGTTTTTATGCTCTCTTCAAATGATCTTCTCTATTCTCATGGCTTTAAATGCAATTTTCTTTTTTTTTTTTAAATTGTACTTTAGGTTCTGGGGTACATGTGCAGATCATGCAGGATTGTTGCATAGGTACACACATGGCAAGGTGCTTGGCTGCATTCATCCTCCCATCACTCACATCCAGTATTTCTCCCCTTGATATCCCTCCCCACCATCCCCACTCCTCACTGTCCCTCCCTTAGCCTCCCCCAACTGTCCACAGTATGTGATGCTCCCCTCCCTGTGTCCACATGTTCTAATTGTTCAACACTCATCTATGAGTGATAACATGCGGTGTTTGGTTTTCTGCTCTTGTGTCAGTTTGCTGAGAATGATGGTTTCTAGGTTCATCCATGTACCTATGAAGGACATGAACTCATTGTTTTTTATGGCTGCATAGTATTCCATGGTGTATATGTGCCACATTTTCCTTATCCAGTCTATTGTTGATGGACATTTGGGTTGGTTCCAGGTCTTTGCTGTTGTAAACAGTGCTGCAATGAACATACATGTGCATGTGTCTTTATAATAGAACAATTTATAATTCTTTGGGTATACACCCAGTAATGGGATTGCTAAGTCAAATGGTATTTCTATTTCTAGGTCCTTGAGGAATTGCCACACTGTTTTCCATAATGGTTGAACTAATTTGCACTCTCACCAACAGTGTAAAACTGTTCCTGTTTCTCCACATTCTCTCCAGCATCTGTTGTCTCCAGATTTTTTAATGATTGCCATTCTAATTGGCATGAGATGGTATCTCAATGTGGTTTTGATTTGCATTTCTCTAATGACAAGTGACGATGAGCATTTTTTCATATGTTTATTGGCCTCATAGATGTCTTCTTTTGTAAAGTTCTGTTCATATCCTTTGCCTACTTTGATTGAGTTTGTTATTTTTTTCTTATAAATCTGTTTTGGTTCTTTGTAGATTCTGGATATTAGCCCTTTGTCAGATGGTTAGATTGCAAAAATTTTTTCCCATTCTGTTGGTTGCCAGTTTGCTCCAATGATTGTTTCCTTTGCTGTACAGAAGCCCTGGAGTTTAATTAGATCCCATTTGTCTATTTGGCTTTTGTTGCCATTGCTTTTGATATTTTAGCCATGAAGTCCTTGCCTATGCCTATGTCCTGAATGGTTTTGCCTAGGTTTTCTTCTAGGGTTTTTATGGTGTTAGGTCTTATGTTTAGATCTTTAATACATCTGGAGTTAATTTTAGTGTAAGGTGTCAGGAAAGGGTCCAGTTTTGGCTTTCTATACGTTGCTAGCCAGTTTTCCCAGCATCATTTATTATACAGGGAATCCTTTCCCCATTGCTTGTTTTTCTCAGGTTTGTCAAAGATCAGATGACTGTAGATGTGTGGTGTTGCTTCTGAGACCTCTGTTCTGTTCCACTGGTCTATGTCTCTGTTTTGGTCCCAGTACCATGCTGTTTTGATTACTGTGGCCTTGTAGTATAGTTTGAAGTCAGGCAGCATGATGACTCCAGCTTTGTCCTTTTTGCTTAGGATTGTTTTGGCTATGTGGGTTCTCTTTTGGTTTCACGTGAAGTTTAAAGTGTTTTTATCCAGTTCTGTGAAGAAGGTCATCTGTAGCTTGATGGGGATGGCATTGAATCTATAAATTACTTTGGGCAGTATGGCCATTTTAACAATGTTGATTCTTCCCAGCAATGAGCATGGAATGTTTTTCCATCTGTTTGTGTCCTCTCTTATTTCGTTGAGCAGTGGTTTGTAGTTCTCCTTGAAGAGGTCCTTTACATCCTTTGTTAGTTGTATTCCTAGTTATTTTATTCTCTTTGTAGTAACTGTGAATGGGAGTTCACTTTTGATTTGGCTCTCTGTTTGTCTGTTATTGGTGTATAGAAATGCTTGTGATTTCTGCACATTGATTTTGTATCCTGATACTTTGCTGAAGTTGCTTATCAGTTTCAGGAGATTTTGGGCTGAGACAATGGGGTCATCTAAATATACAATCATGTCATCTACAAATAGAGACAATTTGAATTCCTCTTTTCCTAATTGAATATGCTTTATTTTTTTTTCTTGCCTGATTGCTCTCGCTAGGACTTCCAATACTATATTGAATAGGAGTGGGGAGAGAGGGCATCCTTGTCTTGTGCCAGATTTCAAAGGGAATGCTTTCAGTTTTTGCCCATTCAGTATGATATTGGCTGTGGGTTTGTCATAAATAGCTTTTATTATTTTGTGATACGTACAATTGATACCTAGTTTATTGAGAATGTTTAGCATAGAGGGCTGTTGAATTTTGTCGAAGGATTTCTCTGCATCTATTGAGATAATCATGTGGTTTTTGTCTTTGGTTCTGTTTATGTGATGTATTACATTTATAGACTTGTGTATGTTGAACCAGCCTTGTATCTCTGGGATGAAGCCTACTTGATCATGATGAATAAGCTTTTTGATTTGCTGTTGCATTTTGTTTGCCAGTATTTTATTGAAGATTTTTGTGTCAATGTTCATCATGGATATTGGCCTGAAGTTTTCTTTTTTAGTTGCTTCTCTGGTTTTGGTATTAGGATGATGTTGGTCTCATAAAATGAGTTGGCGAGGATTCCCTCTTTTTGTATTGTTTGGAATAGTTTCAGAAAGAAAAGTACCAGTTCCTCTTTGTATGTCTGGTAGAATTCGGCTGTAAACCCAACTAGACATGGACTTTTTTTAGTTGGTAGGCTATTAATTGCTGCCTCAACTTCAGCCCTCGTTATTGGTCTATTCAGGGATTCAACTTCTTCCTGATTTGGGCTTGGGAGAGTGCAAGTGTCCAGAAATTTATCCATTTCTTCCAGATTTACTGGTTTATTTGCATAGAGTTGTTTGTAGCAATCTGTGATGGTAGTTTGTATTTCTGTGGACTCGGTGGTGATGTCCCCTTCATCGTTTTTTATTGCATCTGTTTGATTCTTCTCTCTTTTCTTTTTTATTAGTCTGGCTAGTGGTCTATCTATTTTGTTGCTCTTTTCAAAAAACCAGCTCCTGGATTTATTGATTTTTTGAAGGGTTTTTTTGTGTCTCTATCTCCTTCAGTTCTGCTCTGATCTTAGTTATTTCTTGTCTTCTGCTAGCTTTTGAGTTTTTTTGATCTGGCTCCTCTAACTCTTTCAATTTCGATGACAGGGTGTCGATTTTAGACCTTTTCTTGTTCCTCATGTGAGCATTTATTGCTGTGAATTTCCCTCTAGACACTGCTTTAAATGTGTCTCAGAGATTCTGGTATGTTGTGTCTTCATTCTCGTTGGTTGCAAAGAATGTCTATTTCTGCCTTCATTTCAGTGTTTATTCAGTCTACATTCAGGTGCCAGTTGTTCATCTTCCATGAAGTTGTGTGGTTTTTGAGTTAGTTTCTTAATCCCAAGTTTTAATTTGATTGCACTGTGGTCTGTGGGATTCTTTTTTATGATTTCTGTTCTTTTGCATTTGCTGAGGAGTGGTTTACTTCCAATTATGTGGTCGATTTTAGAGTATGTGCAATGTGGTGCTGAGAAGAATATATATTCTGTGGATTTTGGATTAAGAGTTCTGTAAATGTCTATTAAGTTTGCTTGGTCCAGATCTGCATTCAAGTCCTGCATTTCCTTGTTGATTTTCTGTCTTGTTGATCTGTTTAATATTGACAGTGGAGTGTTAAAGTCTCCCACAATTATTGTGTGGGAGTCAGTCTCTTTTTAAGTCATTAAGGACTTGCTTTATGTATCTGGGTGCTCCTGTACTGGGCACATATATTTTTAGAATACTTAGCTCTTCTTGTTGCATTGATCTTTTTACAATTATGTAATGCCCTTCTTTGTCTCTTTTGATTTTTGTTGGTTTAAAGTCCGTTTCATCAGACTTTAAACCACCTGCCACCCCTGCTTTTTTTTGCTCTCCATTTGTTTGGTAAATCTTCTTCCATCCCTTTATTTTGAGTCTGTGTGTGTCTTTGCATGTGGGATAGGTCTCCTCAATACAGCACACTGATGGTTCTTGGCATTTTATCCAATTTGCCAGTCTGTGTCTTTTGATTGGGCATTTAGTCCATTTACGTTTAATGTTAATATTGTTAAGTGTTAATTTGACCCTGCCATTTTATTACTGGTTGGTTGCTTTGCCCTTTGGTTGGCATAATTTCCTCATTACATTGTTGGTCTTTTTTTTTTTTTTTTTTTT
>NW_016107614.1:75902-87038 GCF_001604975.1 Cebus imitator | reverse complement strand
TATCCTTTCTTCTGCTTGATCTATTCAGCTATTGAAACTTGTGTATGCTTCACGAAGTTCTTGTGCTGTGTTTTTTAGCTCCATCAAGTCATTTATGTTGTTCTGTAAGCTGATTATTCTAGTTAGCATTTCATCTAATCTTTTTTCAAGGTTTTTAGTTTCTTTACACTGGGATAGAACATGTTCCTTTAACTCAGAGAAATTTGTTATCACCCACCTTCTGAAGCCCACTTCTGTCAATTCATCAAATTTGTTCTCCTTCCTGCTTTTTTCCCTTGCTGGTGAGGAGTTGTGATCTTGTGGTGAGGGAAAGACATTCTGGTGTTTGATGGTGTCATTCTTCTTGAGCTGGTTTCTTCCCTTCCCCCTGCTGAGCTCAATAATTCCTGGTCGCTTTCTAACTGATGTTCTGGGTGTGTAACTCTGGAGTGAGAGTTTTTTAGGCTGCTGGGCTTTGTGCAGGGTGGTGAGGGGGACCACCCTATCATTTGGGCTGCTTCCCTGCATTCAGTTACCCTTCTTTCTGGGGGACGGGTAACTCCATCCCAACAGCTTTTTAGCTTTCTCAGCGTCAGCCAGTGCTTTTGCCTAGATCTATGCTGACAGCCCCAGTGCCGGCCGAAGTTGCTGTTCTGCCCTGTTTATGCAGCTCGCTGAGGCTTTTCAGCCCGTCAAAGATCTCCTGTTCTGTGGGTTGTATAGGGCTTGGGTGGATCACTGTATCCGAACCAAAGTCCCAGATGGGGAGATCCCCTGGTCCTCCGATAGGTTGCACATACATCCTGGGTGGGGCAGTGTCCCACCTTGTCTCAACTTCCTCTATTTGGTTTATACCCACTGTCCAACCAGACCCACAAAATGAACCTGGTATCTCATTTGGAATTGTGGAGACCACTCGGCTTCCACATCTCTCTTGCTGGGAGCTACTTTCTGGAGCTGCCTCTTTTTTGGCCATCTTGGGATCCAGCCTAAATTCTATTTTCATGCTAATGATTCCCCAGATTAATATCTCTAACAGATACCTTGATTGCTTGTCTCATATTCAATGATATTCTTTACATTTCCATTTTGATTCCAGCATAATAAACATAACATGAAAACCAAAGTTATGATTTTCTTCCCAGAACCAGTTATATTACCCAGTCTTTCCGTCTCAGTAAATAACCATAGCATCTATCTAATTACCTACAGATACATATGTCACATTATCATATACTTATCCAATATATCATATGTCCTGTGAATTCTATCTTTAACAATATGTTACAGTGCCACCATCCTACTCCAGGTCCCCATCCTTCTTTCTCTGTACTCATGCAGCAGCCTTAACACCAACTTCCCTGCTTCACCTCCAGTCCATCTCTTACATAAGACATAATATACTTTTTATATAAGAAGTCATTTTCTTCCAGTTTAAAAACGTTCAATTTCTTCCCAAATGTACTTAGAAGAAATTCTAAGCCCTTATTATGTCTATAAACCCTTATGTAGCATGATTCCTAATTACTTCTTTACTGTACCTTTCTCTAGCCAGCCTGGCCCTTTGTTCATCCACAGGGCATTTTCTTTCTGCCAAGAACACTGATACTATTTGCTTCCCACTTTTGTCTAGTTAACTCCTACTCATCCATTAGATTATGCCTTAAATATCTCTTCCTCTTATGTGTCACTTCTTTAGGGAACTCTTCCATGACCACTGTAACCCAATCAAACCCCAGCCCTTATACAGCTAGTGCTGGACTTACAACCACAATTGGTTCTGACAAACCGGTCGTAACATGATTTGGTTGTAAGTTGAGTAGGCTATATGTACAGTACTGTGAAATGATGTTACAAAAATCTTTAAGTCATATTTTATCATAATTTTCTTTCATTATTGTTATATATCATAATTTTCTTTGTTCATTTTATGCCATTTGTATCATCTCTACACCATTTTGTTTCTTATTTTTACATTCGTCAGGTTTAAGTAAAACACTGCATTACCAGTACAACTGGTTTAATATTTGCAAAACATACAAAATTACAAAATACAAGTGCACACAAAAATACAGGTGTAAAAAATACCATTGGAAACACTTTCCCAATTGCAAAACATATCCAAATATATAAAAATGTATGAAACATTTTATTGGCCGCTGGTGCTTGGCTGCGGATCGTTGATGTCATCATCTGAGGCAGCAGTTGGGGTTACCGGAGTTGGTTTTCTCATAAACATGGTGAGCTTTGTCTGAATTGTATGTTTCTTTTTTTCTTCATAAATTTCACGATACGGATGAAACACATCATGCGCCACCTGTTCAATCCCTGCAAATCGTTGGATGTTTGGGTCCATTGCTTCGAAATGTATAAGAACTTTATTTAGTAAAGATAAACCTCTGATAATCCCTTAGTGGTGAACTTTCTTTCTGGCTCCTCTTCTTCTTTCTCTGCTTCTCTTCTTTCTTCTTCCACCACCCTTTCTTCTTCCAGTTCGATTAGCTCTTCATTTGTAAGTTCTCCGGATTCTTTGTCTAGCAACTCTTCGACATCTTCCATTTCACACTCCAAAGAAAGGTCTTTAGAGAGTTTTACTATTTTTTCCCCGAATCGTTTCAAGTTCATGTTCACTGTCAAATACGTCAAAATCATTAACATAGCGCTTAACACAATTTTTCTAGATGCCATTCATGCACTTTGTCGTCACAGCCTCCCAGGTGGTAACAATATTCTTGATACACATCAAAATGTTGTAGTGTTTCCAAAAATCCACAGTGGAGCAGTCGTGGCTAGCGATTGTGGTCATAAAGTCAAATGGTTGTAAGTTGCATAGGTCGTAAGTCGATCAATACCTGTAGTCATTTATAGTACCATGTACCTCTCCTTGATATTGTCTTAGTTTTAAAAGTAGTTGATTAACACCTATGTCTCCTCTACCCTAGGGAATAACCCATGAGGGCAAAGAAAGTATTTGTTTTTATTTATTTATTATTAACCCAGTTCTTAATACCTGGAACATAGTAGTTGCTCAGGAAACATTAACAGAGTGAAAGAATAATTAATATAGGGTCATGCTTACTGAGAGGATATTATGGATCCTATGAAAATACATTAATCAAGCCATTAAATAAAAAGGATAATCCAAAAGAATATATTGACTTAATGTTTGTTATTAGCTCTGCTGATTATGTTTCTTAAAAAAATGTAAGGAAAGTCTATACTCATGATCTTTATGCCCTAATTATAACAGGTAAAATGAAACCAACCACTCCATCTCCATTCCACTCACACATTGCTAACAAAAAACATACAAAGAGTAATTTCAAAGTTTAGTGAAAATATGTAAAGAGAATTCCAGAGCTGTATTTGTGAGTAGGGGCCAAGGTCATAAAAATTTTTCTACAAAAAAAAAGAGAAAATGCTCCTGATAGAGAATGGGAGAATAATTAAGGGTGGGGAAAGAATAGAAATTCAGTAAGCAAGAGCTCAGGGACTTGTGTAAAGAAAAATGCCTTAAATTTCATTTAAGTCCATATATTCTTCATTCAGATTGTTAATGCTGTCACAATGTACATCCTCTACCTTTCCAAACCTTCAGTAATGTCTATTATGTTCAAAGCTTATATCAAGACTAAATCACCAGGAAAGGGAGGAGTCAATCACAAGGACCATCCAAAAGATAGACTTCCCTCTTTCCATGTATCTTTATTTATACCTGTATGGCATTTCCCTAACCTTACCTGGTCTGGATACTTCACTGGAAAAATGCCTTATTCGTGTTTAAGTTTGAAGTACTCACCGTACTTACTCAAGCCTATAAAAAGATGTCATGTAAATAGTATGCCTTGGTGCAAAGGGTACCATATACCAGATGAACTCCTAACTCTCCCACCCTCACTATTCCTACTCTCTCTGCAGCAGTTACATCTCCACTTTGAGCATGGGTTCAACATCCATCAATCTTCCACATGCCACCATGGCTCCATCTGACCATAATTCTGCTTCTTTCTGGGCAACAAATTGATGGTGAGATATTTCCTCTGTCTTTTTGTAACTGGGTCCAGTGTGCAAGAATGTCTCAATTATCAGTTTGAGCCTGGCCCCACCAGCAGGAGTGAGGCAGAAAGCATTTATCATAGACCCTCATCCATACAATGCTTAAAATGATTGTCAAATTCAGTCAAAACTAAATAAAACTGGTAGCAATTCTCTAGAATATCTGCTAACAGGTCTATCAACACCTTTAATCTACAAGTATTTGTAGTGTTTCACAACTTTTTAACCCAACTTTGATGGCCAAGATTTTGTAAAGCTTCACTTTCTATAAGAGGACACTGGTATAGAGTATTTTTTTTTAATATAAAATGATGCTGTAAAATGCATTGTTTTTTCTGAGACAGGGTTTCACCATGTTGGTCAGGAGTCTTGATCCCTTGACCTCATGATCTGCCTACCTCGGCCTCCCAAAGTGCTGGGATTACAGGCGTGAGTCACCACGCCTGGCCTAAAATGCATAATATTAATTGTGGTTTTTCAGTGTATCCTTTCCAACCCATCCTAGAGATTGCATATCCCTTCCCCATCCAACCACCCCCTGTTGACTACGGAAGGCCTAGAATGATGAGAAAGATGGAGAATCTCTGAGTTAGAGTGGGTGAAGCCACTATGGAAACAGTCCCTCCTTTTTTCTTAAGACCAAAACAAATAAATAAATAAATAACCGGGAGAAATGCAAATACATTAATTCATTAAATGAAAAATGTCATAAGAAAAGCGAAATAATAATCTGACCTACCCATCTAGGAGGGCTATGACATTCTTCCTGGGCCGCCCAATATTAGGGCCATATAAGCTGGCTCTGGAGTAAATCCGGATAGGTTGCAACAGGCTCTTCAGCTGGATGTAGTCCTTTCCCAACTGGCTGCCATTTACTGCCCGGCCATGCATGGTCCGATAGTTATTTGGCTCTAGATTAAAAGCAGACATGTAAGTCAGAGTTGAAAAGGGTAAGGCTCTGCCAACCCTTTCCTATCCACAGATCTCTCTGCCTTTTTCTTAATAGTGGGGAAAAAAAAATCAAAAAGTGGATGTGAATTATTTTAACTTGAAGAACCACTCAAACAAAAAAGTTAAAAGTCAAGTTAGCTTGCTGTTCCATTCATTTTCAAACTAATTTTCACAAAAAGATAACCTACTTAACACCAGAGACCATACAGATTTTCAGATGACACTTCATAATGAATGGTATACTGGATTGAATAATGTCCCCCAAAATTTGTGTCTACCGGAACCTCAGAATGTGACCTCATTTGGAAACAGGATCTTTGAAGATGGAACTAGTTATGATAAGGTCATACTAGATTACAGTGAGCCCTAAATCCAATGACTACTATCTTTATAAGAAAAAGGAAAGGCAAGTTCAGATACATAGACACAGAGAGAAGAATGCCATGTGACAACAAAGATTAGAGAGATATTGCTAGGTTAAGCATTGCTTACAGCCACCAGAAGCTAGGAAAGAGGCATGGAATAGATCTTCTCTCAAAACCTCAGAAGAAACCAATCCTTTTGAGACTCTGATTTCAGACTTCTGTCCTCTTAAACTATAGAGAAGAAATTTTTGTTGTTTTAAGCCACCAAGTTTGTGATAATTTGTTATGGCAGGCCTAGAAAACTAATACACATGGTAAGAAGTGAAATCTTCATAAAAATGTTCACTGCCAAAAAGTTGGAAAACATATTAATGTTCAATAATAACAAAGTAGCTAATTGAAATAATTTTGAGCAAAGCCTCCTTTTCCAGCTTCCATGATCTTGGTAGTTCCTAAAGGGGAGAAAAATTCCCCAAAACCAACAGCTCCACAGCTGGAGAAGGCTAATTTGATTTGGAATGGTGTGCATACCACAGGAAAGGCTAACATCTCAGCTGCTTGAGACTATGATATTGGTAGGTACAAGAAATATACTTGAAGGCTTGCAAGAAATATAATAGGAAGATTTGGGGAATAAGGCAGCCACAGTGAACCTTGACAGTCTCACACATACCCCTTGTAATCTAGAAGGCTAAATATGCTTAGGAGGGACTACAGAGGGCCCTAGCTATCCACACGTTCCCAGATAAGTTTGAAACCTAGGACACTTATAAAGGAAACATAAGAAGGTATGACTGAAAGTAAAATCCCAGTTAGACTTGTAAAAGGCCTATATTTTCTCGTGTTTCCCAACCAACATAGAGATCCACTAGCAAAAGGTCAAAGGCTTCCTGGCTCAAGGGAATTAAGCAAAACCTCTGATCAATCCTCAGCTCATCATTAAGATGTGTTGACACAAGTGGAACCCCCAGGAGACTGGTCTTAACAATTAAAAGATGAATAAGAAATAAAAAACTTAAGAGATATCAGTAGCTACATGACCCAAGGGAAACAGACTCTATAGAAGTTTGTCGATGACCTTTGGGATGGAGATTCAGAATTCAGAGTTGGTCTAGTATATTATCTAAAATGTGTAGTTTTCAACAAAAAACCTATTATGCATGAAAAAAATAGAAAAGTTTGACCCATACCAGCAAAANAAACTGCCTCTTAGGGGGCCTAAATATTAGACTTGGCAGACAAAGACTTCAAAATTGTTATTATAAATATGTTCAAGAACTAAAGAGAGTCTGGGCACAGTGTCTCATGCCTGTAATCCCAGCACTTTGGGAGGCCAAGGCAAGTGGATCACTTGAAGTCAGGATTTTAAGACCAGCTTGGCCAACATAGTGAAGCCTTGTCTCTACGAAAAGTACAAAAATTAGCCGGGCATGGTGATATGGGTCCATAATCCCAGCTACTTGGGAGGCTAAAGCAGGAGAATTCCTTGAATCCGGGAGGTGGAGGTTGCAGTGAGCCAAGATTGCACCATTGTACTCCAGCCTAAGTGATAGAGTGAGACTCTCAAAAAAAAAAAAAAAAAAAAAAAAAAAAAAAAAACAAAAAAAAAAAAAAAAAAAAAAAAAAAAAAGACTAAAGAGTATACATATGCATAAATAAAATAGTCAAAGAAAATTATTGAACTGAAATGACTAATCTCATACAGGAGAACAGGATGAGATTAACAGCTGAGTTTTTATTCAGAAAAATCTGGAGGCCAGAAGACGGTAGGATAATACATTCAAAATGCTGAAAGAAAACAAAATTGATAACCAAGAATTCCATATGCAACAAACTATCCTTCAAAACTGCATGCAAAGGTAAACATTCTGAGAAAAACAGAGAGAAGAGATTTTGTTGTGAGCAACAAAATCTTGTAAGCCTTTCAGGGAATAAGAAAGGAAGTCACTCAGATTGAAATAAAATGATATCGAATGGTAACTCAAAATCACACAGAGAAATAAAAGATATAAGAAGAGGTAATTATATGGATAACTGTAAAATGCAGTTAAAAATATTCACTATTCCTTTCTTCTCTGATGGGTACAGCAAACCACCATGGCACATGTATACCTATTTAACAAACTTGCATGTTCTGCACATGTAAAAAGAAAAAAATGTATATATACATCATATATGTATCCACCTAAACACAGACTAAAATTTTAATAAATATTGAGGGAATGCATGAATCAAGCTGTGTTGCTAGAATCATAAGAATCATTATTGCCGACTTTCTAAGGTCAGAAACTTGATTTTATAAAATCATTTAGTAGACAGGCTCCAGAGAACTGAGTCATGTAGCTAATTCTTCTAAGAGAATAATGTGTGAATGTATATAGATCAGGTATAGGTATGAATATATAATATTAATTCAGTAATTAATTACTGTAGCTTTTACTTGCTTATATTTTGAGGGGGAAGAGGCTGAATCTACAACACAGAATAGTTTTGAGCAGAATATCATACATTGATTATCTTGAAAGATGATTCTAGTACCAGAAAAACTATCAGTAGTTATAAAATGAATTAAAGAAACAGCAAAGTAAATCTTCAAACTCTAAAATGTATCCTTTAAACTCTAAAATGTAACCTTAACAAATGATTATTTAGTATTTATCATTAACAATCATTTATTATTTATTAATAATCATTTATTATGGTTACATAAAAAATAAAATGCACTTTAAGGGGAAAACAGTAACCCTAGACTTTCTGACTAGAGATTCAAAATGAACTACAGAAATATTCACACATTACTGGCTATTTTTCACTTCATTGAATTTTTTTGGTCCTTTTCCTATCTATTTCTATCTATATTCTTATTTTATTATCAATGACAGTGCCTTTTCTCTTCCTCATGAATAATTCTTTGTTGTTGTTAAGCCCTGAGGAGGCACTTGAAAAGATGATGATGGGAACCAAACGATGTGTGGCTAAGGTGTCTAAATAACATTTTAAAAATGTAATTAGCACCCTTTCTGAACGATATAACAAAGTCTGAAGGAAGAAAGTTGATGGGGAGGGGCAAGTTCTTACTTGTCTGGAATAGATGTATACAGAAAGATGTATATATTCTCTCCTTCAACCCACACCCTTAGTTTAACAAGCTTGCATACTCAGAGATGCCAAAAACCCTAGAATAATTACTCCCATCAATCACTTGTAGGTAAGTTTTAATTGCTGTGGGTTTATCTATTATTAGTTGAGATGTTTTACAAACCAATTTTATGTAGGCAGCACAATACTTTTTTAAGAAAACTAAACAAAGCTTTTGGGCATATATTCTCAAGTTCCACAAAAGCCCTGCCATTCTTTAGTGTCTAATACCTCTTTTAATCATTATGCCTAATTGGTCTCTCATGGCAGGTATCATGCCCTGTTTGAAGAATATTTTGCCCTGTTTGGAGAATAAAGCTAAGTTGGGCAGAATCTAATATTTGAGCAGGGTATGGTTAGGTGGGTAGTCGTGAGTAGACAACATAAAATACCAAAAATGTCAAAAAGTATAAATAGAAGATGGGATGGAAAGGGATCAGTAAAATACTTTACTTACAATGTAATAATTTTGCTTACTTCAAAGCTGGTCATATCATTCCTGCTTTTTTTGTCAATGATACTCAGGCTAGTCTGGAACATGTAAAACCTCAGGCTACCCTAGTTGAACCTCCTACAGTCAAGGAATCCTCAGTTCAACTAAATAGGTCTTCATTTGGTCATTAACTATTCCCAAATTTCCATGGTAAAGAAGAGAGAAAATCAGAGAAAGAGAAAAGAAACTGAGAGCTACATTCCAGTTAGTGGCTGCTGGTAAGTTGGACATTTATTCTTGTCTTCCCTTGCTATCTTATTTTGAGAAACCCAAATTCCAGCTTGCAATAAATACACATGTGCACATACACACTCACACATGTAGTGCTCCAAACAAATATGAGTTAGCTAGAGACATATAAGACTGTCAATGAAAATGTTGGAATCAATTTGTATCAGTAATTTTAAGAGACTTCCTGGTTTGTTTGATTCAATTGTTTTGTTCTAAAGTATACCAAAAGTATTTTGAGAATCACAAATTTTCATATTTATACGATCTATAGTTTTAACTATAATCCATATTGAGTCAATATTACAGAATCATGACATCTACAGAATAACATATATGTCACATATAAATATATATCATTGAGAAAACAGCATGATTTAGGAAACACTTCTCCAAATTGTGTTTCATGGAATAGTGTTCCATGGAATGAATAACTTATGCTACACACAGACACACACACACACACTTCTCCAAATTGTGTTTCATGGAATAGTGTTCCATGGAATAACTTACACTACACACACACACATACACACGCGAACACGCGCACACACACACACATGAACATGCACACACACACACGAACACGCACACACACACAGACACACACACACACACTCTTTAATGATTAAACAGGACTGGCTACATAATTTGTAGAGCCTTGTGAAAAATGAAAGTGTCAGTCCCTTTGATAAAAAATTATTAAGAATTTCAAGATGGTGACTGCAAAGAACAAAACCAAGAATGGGTCTCTTCTGCCTCCCAGGTTCAAGCAATTCTCCTGCCTCAGCCTCCCAAGTAGCTGGGATTATAGGGGTATGCCACCAAGCCCAGCTAATTTTTGTATTTTTAGAAGAGATGGAGTTTCACTATGTTGGCCAGGCTGGTCTCGAACTCCTGACCTTAGGTGATACACCCACCTCAACTTCCCAAAGTGCTGGGATTACAGGCGTGAGCCACTCTGCCCAGCCGAGAATTGGTCTGTTCTAAGCATGGGCCCCATGTGACTGCACAGGCTGCACACTCCTGAAACTAGCCTAGGTTAAATTGTTTAAGAAATGCTGGGTTTAAAAATGTCAAACAGATTTCTTTGCAACAAGACTTCTTATAGCCTTTTGTATACCAATGTGCACTGTGAACCTTCAGGAGGTTCATATACTGCATAAAGGTCCTCAAATATATTTGACCAAAGCTCTTTTGAGTTATTATTTTATAAGGATCATCTTGTAGGACCAATGTTCCACAGAGCACATATTGTAAAAGCCAGCTCAGGCTGTGCAAACAGGTTATAAAATCAATTTGTTAGTCACAAATCACAATTTATTTCCCATTTTGTGGAATTTTCCCCATATTTGGAATGAGATAACTAGAGATAACTATAAATGCAAATGATGTGTATTCACTAAATCTACTGTTTGGTCATTTACCGTTTGGATAGTCCACTCAGTGGCCAAACATCACAAATGTTTTCTGGGCCAGGGTCCTAGAGATGATCTGACTGAGACTGTATCACAAGCTGGCTGATTTTTCCCCTTTATTTTGTCAATTCGGAGAAAGTAACATCCTTACTTACCATTACCCAGTTCCCAAGAAATGTTGTACTTTTTGCTGGCGCTGTACTTCAACAGACTGAGGGCACTGGAACTGTTCCAGGAGTTATTGGGATTACGACGCAGTGCATTCAGAGCAAATATCAGGTGGAGTCCAGAGCAATCAGCAAAGTTATAAAGTTTGTCTAGAGACCTGGCTGGGAAGAAGCAGAGAAAGGCTTGTAGCTTTCAAATCAACATTCCAACAAAAGGAAAATAGCTAATATAAAAATCCTTTCTATGAGTGTCCCACTAATAAGGAATAACACAGACAGGATTCCAAAAGAGACTATTACCTTTTGGTCTGGGGTACATTTCAAGGTGACTTTAGAAAGCA
>NW_016107614.1:56184-75432 GCF_001604975.1 Cebus imitator | reverse complement strand
AACTTATTACAATCTCTGTACTTGCCCATCTACTTCTAGAGTCTTCCATCCTGCTAATTCATCTCCCCCCAGTCGCTCTTAGCCAGTTACACTCAATCCTCAAAACCCTAGTGGATTTTCAAGACCATTTTCTTCCTTCATTCAAGGCCTCTACAACACACCTATAACTGTCC
Organism: Cebus imitator; assembly: GCF_001604975.1. Lineage (NCBI taxonomy): Eukaryota > Metazoa > Chordata > Mammalia > Primates > Cebidae > Cebus > Cebus imitator. Next base: position 75,259 of record NW_016107614.1, on the reverse strand, counting down.
CATCAGCTTTATGCTTCACTGTTTCTCTCAATGAGTTCTTTGTTGATGTCAGCCAGTTTATTGGTTAGAGAACTCCTTGCCCTATTGACCTTTGCTCTAATTATTCTGCTTATTTGTCATGCCTTATTCCTTTTTATTTTTTGAGATAGAGTCTCGCTCTGTCACTCAGGCTGGCTAGAGTGCAGTGGTGGAATCTCGGCTCATTGCAGCCTCCACCTCCCGGGTTCAAGTGATTCTCCTGCCTCAGCCTTCTGAGTAGCTGGGATTATAAGCATGTGCCACCATGTCCGGCTAGTTTTCTGTATTTTTAGTAGAGATGTGGTTTCACCATGTTGGCCAAGATGGTCTTGATCTCCTGACCTTGTGACCGCCTGCCTTGCCCTCCCAAAGTGCTGAGATTACAGGCATGAGCAACCACGCCTAGACTTCCCTTATTCCTTTTTAAAACATACACATATTTTACTTGCCCTTTTACACAGTGTTTCCTAAGGTATGGATAACATGACTTCAGGTAGTACATAGTTTTAAAAAGCTTCTCAGATTAATAACTATGTAGAAGAGTTTACATTATCCTAGTATTCACTGAACCTAATGCAGAGTTTCTCAAATGGGGTTCTGTGGAACACTAGGGTTCCACAAGAATTCACCCGAGTTTCTGCAAGAGATGATGCAGAGTGTCCAAGTTGCCTCATTAGCAATTTTATTATAGATCTTTTAGTACTTTAAAGTAGAACCAAGATCATTGGGTTGAATCTTTTCTCAGTTTTTGAAGCAGGATATAGGGAGATTGCCATTTTCATCTTCTTACATATATAAGAACGTATTTCTTAGAAGTGCCAAGAACAATGACAGAAATTGTCTCATTCCAGTTGGAAATAAAATCCATGTCAACTTATCTCATACTCTACCCAGAGTTGAGTAATTTGGCAACAACAACAAAGGGAATAAATTTCACATTCAAGAAATAAATTTAATTATTATTTTTGGTTCCAAAATAACAAAAACAATTAAAATTAAAATGCATTTATAAGCTTAGCAAAGTGATCATGAAACCAGTATATAATAATTTTATAATTATCTACATGCCATTAGGTAAAATAATTTTTTTCAAAGTCTCATATAAAATTGTTTTATGGGCTATAATTTTATTCATATTGCTTTGATGTATAGTATTAGATGCTTTACCATTCAACATAAATACATTTTTATATTTAAAATAATGTTAATTAAATTCATAACCTTCATTTAAATTAAACCTAACAAACCTACCTTTAGAAAAATTTTATACCATTGTGGCTTAAACTAGTTACTTTACAAAAACAAATTATGTTTGACCTAAGATTTTCAAATTTATGAAAAGGGAATAATGAAATTAATTTCAAGAAAGATTATTCTTTTTTTCTTTTCAAGAATAGTTGTCTAAAAAGTCATTTTTAGTTTTAAATAGAACTGGCACTTACCGTACCTCAGTAGTATTGATACAATAGAAATTTGTGTTAAGACTTTGAGGTCCACTTGGATAAGATACAAAAGAAAAACTGAAGTTTCTTTTATCTATACCATTAGAATTGGTATTCTTTTTGTGGAATGGGAAACTATGCAAATGAATAGGCTAAGAAATTGGCCAAACTAAACAGATTCTATGGAAAATTTGATTCTATTTAAAAGGGCATTGGCAATACTGGATAATTATATATCTACAACTAAATAGTCTAATATACTATGAGCTTTAGACATAATAACTTTTATCCAGAGATTCCCTGAGATAAGAATTATTATTATAGGGTACTCAAAAAATAATCTGAATATTATAAGATCAACAGAGGTCAATTTTTAAGTCCTCTAATATTTGTGCCATGAAAGTTATATTATCAGGAAAAATACTCAATTTTCAATTAAATAATATCTCATTCACCCATAGTTGCAATGACATCTTATAATCTATTAAAATGCACCAAAACTACTCACTTTCATAATTTCTGGTTTCATTTATATACTAAAATCCAAATCAAATGGTTGTATCAAAATTTAATATGAATGATATTCCTTTTGGATAGATTGATTCCAGTTAAGTGGTCTTTTCCTAAAATTAATTATTTCCATGTAATGAGTATTTATGTATATGTTTCATATGTATTAGAAACACAAACACACATCAAACACAAAAGCATGTCAAACCTGTGATTTCATGGATTTGATGGTTTAAGGCAAGGCAAAATTTATTTACAAAAAGTGCATCAACATAAAGAACAGTATGGGAGAAACAGTATAGGTAGTTTGTTCACATGGCAAAAATTGGGAACTAGAATGCTAAAAGTTTGGGAAATACTTCTTCAAGAATACGTCCTGCCTCTTCCATGACGCCATTCCTGAACACACCAACCTCCCAAAAGTGACTTCAACTTTCACTAAATTCATGAGCTATATCATTTTTTGGCATCTCACTGCCCTGTCACATGGTGTTAACTTGGGATTTACTTCTTCATTTATTCACTTCTCCAGCATGAATGGCTTGTTTTCCCTGTTAAACTGTGAAGTTTCTTAAGTCTGGTGTTGTATCTTATATCCTATAAGGATATCTTATATGCTTATATAGCATCTAACACGTTGCAATTTTCTACCTTAATATCATGCCAAAGAGTTTTCAAGACCCAAATCCTTTTTGTTGCATAAAAGTGGTCTATAAGAAATAGAAAGGGCCAAAGAGAGATCTGTTTAAAATAATTATTGCCAGGCTGGGCACAGTGGCTCATACCTGTAATGCCAGCACTGTGGGAGGCGGAGGCAGAGGTGGGTGAATCACCTGAGGTCATGAGTTAGAGGCCATCCTGACCAACATGGTGAAATCCATCTCTAATAAAAATAGCTGGGCGTAGTGAGTGGCACATGCCTGTAATCCCAGCTACTCTACTTGGGAGGCTGAGGCAGGAGAATCTCTTGAACCAAGGAGGCGAAGGTTGCAGTGAGTCAAGATCACACAATTGCACTCCAGCGTGGATGACAAGAGTGAAAATCTGTCTCAGAAAAAATTATTATTGCTAACCTAAGACATATATAAGTTCTACGGTTTATTAGAAAAGTGTACATATTTGAATATAGATAATTTAGTACATACTCAACACATGTAATCTCCCTTAGAACATTTGCTCAGGTTCCATCAAAGCAAGTAGATAATTAAAGATGACTTTCTACTCCCTCCACCAGATGGGGCCAATCCCTCTGTCTTCTAGTCAGGATGCATTGACAGTTCACAGGCTTGTAATTCTAAGAAGCATTGGGTAGTAGGTAGTTGAAGAGGAGCCAGCACTTGAGAGAGATGTAAATGTATACATACAGGCTTGGGAGTCAGTGTTGATAGCTGATGCTGTGAAAGTTCTTGAGACTTTTGAAGGGCAAAATGTAGAAAGATGGCTGAAGAGAAATCCTTAAGAAACATTTACATAAAGGCTCATGGAGAAGGACCAAAATAAATAAATAAAGGCAGAGAAGAAGAACAGAGATATGCAGATATGCAGTCTTAAGGAACCCAAAAGAAGAGGGTTGCAAGGAGGTGCTGTTCCATAACAGTAGGTGCTCATGACAAACTGAGGAGGGAAAGGGCTGAGGAAAAAAAGCTATTAGATTAATCAAACAGTGAGGTTAGAAATTAGATTTAGGGTGTGATGAGAACTTAAAAGAATGAGTAGATAGAGAACAAGGAATAGATTCTGGTACATTCAGCTTACTTATTGAAGTTCTGTGGCAATAAAAGGAAGAAAAGAAACAAAATAGTTATGAGAAAAGCACCAGATTTTTTTTTTTAATTCAAGATCCAAGAAAAGCCACTTCTTTAATAAAGCTAATCTCAGTTTTCTATTAGGAAAATGTGGACAAGGGTCAATGAATTCACTCTGAGATATGAATGACAGATTATTTCTCCTAGTTTCCCTAGGAGTTGACACTTTATAAACAAAACAATCCAAAAAACAAAAAATTGGACTTATTTATTAACTTATTAATTTATTCAACAAATATTAAGCATTTATGTGACAGGCACTATTATACACCACATATATCTACACATATACAGATATATGCATGCATATATACAAGAAGATATATGTACACATATGCAAGATTATATAGTACATAACAGTGCCAACTTTATGATGGTGCAAAAGAAATACACATTCAGTAGAAATCATACTTCAAGTACTCATACAACCATTTTGTTTTTCACTTTCAGTATAGTATTCAATAAATTACTTGAGATATTCAATACTTTATTATAAAATAGGCTTTCAGTTAGATGATTTTTGTTCAACAGTAGGCTACTGTAAGTGTTCTTAGCACATTTAAGGAAAGCCAGGCTAAGCTATGATGTTCAGTAGGTTAGGTGTTTTAAATGCATTTTTGACTTACAATATTTTCAACTTATGATGGGTTTATTGGGACGTAACCCCATCATAAGTTGAGAAGCATCTGCATGTGTAGTTAATATACATATATATACTTACACACACATTTATATAGCAATAAGCAAAACAGAAAACAGGCCCTACCCTCATGGAGGTTACATTTAATGTGGCTGGTGAGCGAAGTAAAGCAGGATAGGAGATAGTATAGAACCAGTAGGAGCTAGTATGCTAAATGAGCATCACAATTAAGGTATCATTTGATCAGAGACCCAATGGAAGTAAGGGAGTAAGTCAAGTAGATAACTATGGAAAGAATTTCAGGCAAAGGGTCCTATAGTAAGGGTAAAGGCTCAAGACAGGTGTGAGGCTGATAAATGTGAAGAACACTGAGAGGCCAGTGTAGCTGCTCCAGAATGAATGAGAAGGAGAGCAGTAGGAGATGAGATCACAGTGGTAGCAGGGCTATGTTGTGTCATGTAGGGCTTCATTGGCCATTATGAGAACTTTGCCTTTTGCCCTCACTGACATAGAAAGCCATTAGATGGTTTTGAATATGACACAACTCATATTTTAAAATCTTCGTTCTGCCTGCTGAGCTGAAGAGACTGAAGTGGGTGGGGAGAGTAAAGTGAAAGCAAGGAAATTAGGTGTCTATAGCAATAATTGAAGCAAGCGATCCTTGTGGCTTGGACCTGAGTGGTAGCAGCAGAGTGGTAGAAATGGTTGGTTTCCTGGGATGTTTTAAAGGTAGAGCCAGTAAGATTTGCTGAAGGATTGGCTATGGTGTGTGAGAGAAAAAGAGTCAAGAAACTCTGAAGTTTTTGGCTTAAGCAACAGAAAGATAAACTTGATATTTATGAAGGAAGTGTGAAAGATTGGGAGAAGAGAGAAGAATGCCAAATGGGAATTTGGGTTTGGGACATGCTAAGTTTGTAGTGTCTTTAGATCTATGGGTAAAAAATTTGAGTGGGCAGAATATGCAAATCCTGAGTTAAGGGGTGAGATGTGGATGGAAAGTATAAAGCTGACTAAATAAAACATTTTCAAAAATTGGGAGAGGTAAAGAACCTTTTACTGGAAAGAAGAGATACAGGAGCTGTCATAGAGATCTTCCATTTTACAGATGCCAATATCATCAAAGTAGCTTAGTTTCCATCCTAGCTCTTCCCCCTCCTCCCCTTACTGCTGAGCATCTACTTCTTGAGTCTCACCTTCCTTGATTCCTCATTCAGGATTAACCTCCCACCATTTTATCTCGTTTTTGTTTATGTATTTCCCACAATGTCTCAGCTTCTCTACTTTCCCCTGCATTATTTGACAGAGACGATTAACATTAATATTTTCTTCATGTTATGTAAGCTACTATGCAAACAAAGCTTATAGACATGGCCCCAGCCCTCACTTTTCAAATTGATGGGCCCCCTAAGCTCCTCTTCTATATAAATAATGGAGTCACAACTGTTACCTGGGAATTAAATTGGCACGCATTTTATCAGACTAGTGTTTGAGACCAAGTATATCCAAGTATAACATAGAAAACATAGTTATTTGTTTTAAGGACTCAGTTCAATACTGTTCTTTTCTTAATTGGCAAAAAGAACTATAATACCTTTTTGTGACTATTTAGTTTTTTTTTCAACCTTCACATGAAGAAAGAGTGCTTTTTCTGTGTGGTTAAGGACTCAGGCATGTGATCCAGACCCTTAGCTCTTGGAAGACAGTGCTGGTGACTCCAGAAGGACGAACGGGTGCCTACAGAACAGTGTCACCTTATTCTAATTGTGAGCATGTGAGAATATGGACAGATTATCAAGCCACATGAACAAGAAAATATAGAGACTTGAACTGAACTCAATACTTTGATGTCAGGCCTCAGAGGCCAGCTTTTCCATAATCTCCCAAGGGGAAAAAATGCAATGGAATGGGGCCTATTTGGGGTTGGGTTAATACTAGGGTTGACGTCTTAAGTATTGAGTTATGTAGATGATTTAATGTGTTGTGATAGAACTCAAGAAGCAAAATTGAAAGCCAAAATTACTGAGAAGTAAAAATTTAAGGGTTTACTTTTGTGGAAAGATTTTTTAAAAAATAAGTCTTTAGTGCTATTGCTTAATTCTTCTACAAAAAATCTGTTATTTTAAAAATACAATTCTCAATCTTCCTATGAGTCTATTCCATGTATATTTTGGAGAGAACAGGCCCCCTACTCACTGATCTTAATACAACCTAGCGTTTGGTTGTAGTGAGACGAAGAACATATGGATTTTTCTTATCTAGGTTTATGAAAGGAATTTTCAGGCTCTGAAAAATAAACAATAGTATGAAAAAGATAGAAAAATATGTGACTATGACAAAGACACATTTTGTAAAGAAAAAAGTCATATAAAAAACTTGGGAACAAAAGAGCTGCATAAGAAAGTCAAGTCCAATATGAAATAAACTAAAATGTGATATGGTCTTAAGCAGTTAAAAGAGTTCAAAGTAAAAAGAGACAATTTGAACTTGAGGATAGTAAGATTCTTTGAGTAGCCCATGGATTTTAACATTAAACTACGCAGTAGAAAATGTTAACCTAACAGAGATCTTGTCCCAGCAGTAAATGACATTTATACTGTCATAATTATGTAAATCCTCTTTATTGCTTTTCAGTATCTGGATACCTTCTACAGAAAAGTATAAATAATTTGGCTGGGGTTACAGAACAAAATGTAATAACACCAATGATAAAGTAAAAATAAATATGTTAGCAAACATGTTAAGAGTCTTGAAAGGGGGTAGAGGAAATAGATAAAAAGGTATCAGTATTAATATTCTCATCTTACAGAGCTATAAGAGCATCAAGAAATACTGTCAAGAGACCAAAAAGACATCTGCACTCCCTTGTTTATCACAGCACTATTCACAGTAGCCATGATGTGGAATCAGCCTTAGTGTCCACCAGATGAATGAATAAAGGATATGTAGCATATATACACAATGGAATACTACTGATCCATAAAAAGAATGAAATCCTGCCATCTGTGACAACATGGAGGACAATACATGAAGTGAAATAAGCTAGGCACAGAAAGACAAATACTGCATGATTTTACTCATATGTGGAATCTGAAATAAGTTGACCTAAAAGAAGCAGAGTAGAATGTTGTATACCAGATGCTGAGGACTTTAGCTGGGAGGTGGAGATGAGGAGGTATTAGTTAAAGGATATATAATTACAGTTTCATGAGAGGAATAAATTTCAAGAGATCTATTGTATACAAAGTGACTATAGTTAATGATGATACATTGTATTCCAGAAAAATGTAAAGAGAACCGATGTTATGTATTCTCACTACAAAAAATAATAACTATATGAGAAAAAAAGTTAGATAATGACAAGTGCTGGTGTGGGTGAGAGAAATCTGAATGCTTTGCATTGCTCGTGGGAATGTAAAATGCTGCATGCAACCTCTGTGGAAAACAGTGGTAGTTTCTCAAAAAGATAAATCTAAAATTACCGTATGATTCCACAATTTCACTCCTAGATATATACCCAAAAGAACTGACAGTAGGGACTCAAACTGATACTGGTACCTCAATGTTCATAGCAGCATTATTCACAATAGCCAAAAAGGTAGAAACACTCAAGTGTCCATTACTAATAAATATATAAACAAAATGTGGTATATGAATACATTGAAATATTATTCACCCATAAAAAGGAATGAAATTCTGATATATGTGACAACATGGATGAACCTTGAGACCGTTATGTTAAATGGAAGAAGCCAGACACAAAAGAACAAATGTTGTATGATTCCATTTTTACGAAGTACCTAGAATGGCAAATTTAGAGACAGAAAATAGAATAAAAATTACCAAGGGGTGAGGCATGGGGAGTTATTGTTCAATGGGTATAAAGTTTCTATTTAGGATGATAAAAAATTTCTGGAGGTGGACAGTGGTGTTGGTTATACAACACCATAAATGTGGTGTCTAATGCCACTGAATTGTATACTTAAAATGATAAAGTTTTATGCTTTCTATATTTTATGTTGTCTATATTTGTGTGTGTGTGTGTGTGTGTGTGTGTGTATGTGTGCGCATGTGTACAAAATACCTAGGTGTACTAGGGATATAGAGTGGTTTTTTTTTTCCCTTTCATAATTGTCAATGTTTCTAATACTTGTTTTATTATGAATATATATTGTATGAGGAGCTCATGGTCTGGAAATCAGCTATTGTAGTTTATGGTAGTAGACACACAGCTGAGGGCATTTAATGAGACTGTTTAGGACGGGTGCCACAGAAGGATCTTCACACAAAGAACAATGAGCAGGACTGAGCCAAGCAAAGAAGTGAAGGTGGCAAAGAGAGGTCACTCTAGGTAGAACCAGCATTGAAACTATCTGCATTTTATTAACTAAGTGACCAGGTCAGCAAGGTTACTCAGCATCGAGTTCCTCATCTGTAAAATAGTGACAATAATCATTAATATTCCATAAGGTTGTGGGGTGATTAGGGGAGATAATATGGATAAAGGGCTTCACAGAGAGTTTGATATGGACTAAGTTCATGAAAACTCTAGTTATTGTTACTGTCAGTATCACTGTAATAAGCTGTAGCCAGACTGATGGATTTAAATCTTGGCCTGGCTGTTTACTTGCCATGTGTTGTTGGGTGAGTTAGTTAACCTCACTGTACCTCAGTTCCCTATTCTGTAAAAGGGGATAAATAATAGTAGTTATTCTTAGGGTGTTGTGAGGACTAAATGAGTTAATACATACAAATCAATTACAACAGTGCCTGACATATGGTAAAAGTTACATAAGAACTAGTTATTATTTTTTTAAATGACTATAAAGAACAGGAAGCTCTGGAAACAGTACAAAAGAGAGATGAAATAGCTAAAAGCACCAGAGAAAAGGGCAACCACCTTCATTGAAATAAAAGTAAATAAAGCCTTTGAAAAACAGTTGACAGAACAGGAAGTTGAAGTTAAAATACGTTATTTAAAGTTACAATGCTAATCAGTAGATATTCTAAAATATGAATTTAAACATACTTATGTATATATTTATATAGTTAATAAATATTAATACACTCTATATCCTTTAACAAATATTTTTATATCATAAATCTATCAAATACTGGGAAGAAAAGATTAGTTAAGTGAGCTAAATCCTCATTTTTTTCTCAGCAAAGAGCCAGTAGAGCTAAAGTTATTAAATGAATAAATGGAGGTATGAGCATATTATCTGGTCAAAAGAAAACAAATATTGAAAGATTTTTCAATAGTATAATAGGAAATCAGACAATACTGTTAAGTGGATTCTTTGAAAAGAACCAATGTCAAGACACTTTTCCCCTGTGACTTCTTCTAGTAGTTTTACAAGTTTTGGGTCTTATTGTTTTAGTTTTTCATCCATTGTGGGTTTATTTCTGGGCTCTCTGTTCTGTTCTATTGGTCTATAGGTCTATTTTTAGGCCAGAACCATTCTCTTTTGATTAGTTTAGCTTTGTAATAATACTTTGAAATCAAAATGTGATGCCTTCAACTTTGTTCTTCTTGCTCAAGTTTGCTTTGACTATTCTTGGTCTTTTGTGGTTCCATGTGAATTTTAGAATTTTTCTATTTCTTTCTTTCTTTTTTTTTTTTGAGATGAAGTCTCACTCTGTTGCCCAGGCTGGAGTATAGTGGCATGATCTTGGCTCACTGCAACCTTCAATTCCTGGATTCAAGCAATTCTCCTGTTTCCTGTCTCAGCCTCTCAAGTAGCTGGGATTACAGTGCATGCCACCACACTCAGCTAATTTTTGTATTTTTAGTACAGATGGAGTTTCACCACACTGGCCAGGCTGGTCTCAAACTCTTGACTTCAGGTGATCTGCGTGCCTCAGCCTCCCAAAGTGCTGGGATTATAGGTGTAAGAAATCATGCCTGGCCTGTTTTTTCTATTTCTGTGAAAAATGCCATTGGAATGTTGATATGAATTGCACTGAATCTGTAGACGGATTTTGGTGGTAGAGACATTTTAACAATATTAATTATTCAAATTCATAAACATGGGTATCTTCCTATTTATTTCTTTCATCAATGTTTTATAGTTTTTACTATACAAATTTTCACGTTTTTGGTTAATTTTATGCTTAAGTTTTGTTCTGACGGTATTATAAATGGGGTTTAAAAAAATTCTTCAGTTTGTTGTTAATATATATAAACACTACTGATATTTGTATGTTGATTTTATACCCTGCAACCTGTACTGAATTCATTTATCAGTTCTAACACTTTTTTTGTGAAGTCTTCAGGGTTTTCCCTATATAAAATGATGTCATCTTTCAATAATTTCACTTTTTCCTTTCCATTAATAATTTGTTTATGATATAGTCTTGGTAGGTTTTATTTCTTTTTTGTTGTCCACTTGCTCTGGGTAGAATTTCCAGGATTATGTTGAATAGAAGCGGTAAGAGTGGACATCCTTGTCTTGTTACTAATCTTAGAAGAAAAGTTTTTGGCTTTTCACTGTTGAATATGATTTTGGCTGTGGGTAGGTCATATATGACCTTTATTATGTTGAGATACATTCTTTGTATATCAATTTGTTTAGCATGTTGAATTTTATCCAATAATTTTTCTGCATCTATTGAGATGATCACATAGTTTTTGTCCTTTAGTCTGTTAACATGGTATATCACATTTAGCAATTTGTGTTTACTGAACATCTTGCATCTTCGGAATAAATCCCATCTGATCATGATAAATTAGTCTCTTAATGGGCTGTTGAATTTGCTTTCCTTTCCTTTCTCGTTTCTCTCTCAGTCCTGCCCATAGTACTAGCCACTTGCAGAATTTTACAGCTATGACATTGATGACAGAGGCACCTACAATTCTGAGAAAGGACTTATCTATTTGCACAGAAGAACTGGGAAACGGGACCTTGTTGCTCAAATAATGTGGAAGAATTTCCCTTTTTAAAAATTCCTTGTTGTCACCAGTTTGCCCCTAAGGCAGTCTCAGTCTCACAGAACTGAAAACCTGGTGGTGGGGGCAGTGGGTGTGCTAAAACCCTGAGAAAAAAAGATAATATATTTGGAACAAAAGAAGTGAGAAACAAGTCTCTTAAATCCAGAGAGAAAAAGAAAGAGAGAGCAAAAAGAGAGAGAGGAAAAAGAGAGAGAGAACAGAGAGAGAAAGAGAGGAGAGAGAAACAGAGAGAGAGAGAAAGAGAGAGAAAAAAGAGAAAGAGAGAGAGAAGGAGACAGAGAGAGAATTTTTGGGGCTGGAGGATTCCCAAGAAGACAACATTGGAGAAGGGGACTCATCTAATTCCGGGTATGAAACAACAGAAGTACCAGGATCACAATGGAGTTACCTATATGCAAAAGAGACCCAACGAAGCACAGAAAAGTATTTAAGAATTGAAATATGATAAAACCATGGCCCAAGTCCCAAACTAATTTCTGAGTGGTACATATACTGGGTAGACTCAAACAGTGAAACAATGGCTTTTAAAACAGAATTGACACTGAAACCACCATGCATGGGAGATGAGACCAAATTTACAATCTGAACATAACCACGTTGATCTTATACTTAAAAAAAAAATAGGACACAGGTCCTGAAAATGTAACATTCAAAATGTCCAGAATATGATTCATATTAAGCCACATGAAAAAAAATCAAATAAAACAAAACAAAAAGAGAAGAAGAAAGTCTGACCAGTTCTCAAAAGAAAAGACAATCAGCAGAAGACAATGCTGAGATAACCCAGACATTGTGTTATCGAATAATAATTATTATCAAAGACTTGAAAGTAGCCAGTATAGCCATCTCCCATGATGTAGTGATGAACATGTTTTAAATGAATAAAATACGTCTAAGAAATAGAAACCATGAAATAGAACCAAATAGAAATTTTAGAACTGAAATATGTAACATTTGAAATAAAACATTTATTTGATGGGCGCAATACCAGAATGAAAATGACAGAAGAAAACAGTCAATAAACTTTAAGTTAAAACAGGAGAAATATATAATTTAAAGACAGAATTTTTTTAAATGAACATAGTGAACTGTGAAATAATATAAAAAGTTTTAAAACTCGTGTCATTGGGATCCCAGAATAAGGAAAGAAAGACATTAGTGCAGGAAAAAAATATTTAAAGAAACAGTAGTTGAAAACTTCCCAAATTTGATTGAAAAAATAAACTTAACAGAATCAAGATTCTTGGTGACTCTCAAACAATATAAACTAAAAACCAAAACAAAACCCATACATACCCTGACACATAATCATCAAACTGATTAAATCCAAATATAAAGAAAAAAATCTTGAAAATAGCCAGAGAAAAGCAAGACATTACATGTAAGAGAAAAATAATCCATTCTCTCTCTCTCTCCCTCTCTCTCTGTCTCTCTCTCTCTCTGGATTTAAGAGACGCTTTTCCTCACTTCTTTTGTTCCAAATATGATTTTTTTTTTTTCTGATGAGAGAAGAGGATTTTTTTTCCTGATGTCTTTCTTATAAGAAACTGTGGTGCTCAAAAGAAAGCGAAATATCATCTTCACAGTGCTAAAAAAGAAAAGACTATATCTAGAGAATATATTTTCAGGAATAAAGGTGTTACAAAGCATTTTCAGATGAAGAAAAACTAGTAGAATTCATTGTGAAGAAACTTGCTCTAAAAGAAAGGCGAAAGGAAGTTCTTTAGGCTAAACAGAAATGATGCCAAAGGGAAATGAACAAAGGAGGAGCAAAAGAAATCGTAAATTTGGGGGTAAAAGTGATGGACAGTTTTTCTCCTCTCAAATAATTTAAAAGATAAATGACAGTTTAAAGCAAAAATTATAACACTGTTTCCCCTAGTTATTTAATGTATTACATCTATGTATGTTGAAATTTCTTCAGATCATGTTATAATTTTGGTTATAATTATAATTATATTTTGGTTATAATTTAGTAAAACTGATAGAATGGTCAAATACTAATTCTGATTAAACTGAGAAGAGTTATGTATGCGTTTTTTAATTCCTGAAGAGACCATTGAAATACTGCAAATGTAGTAAAAAATCAATAGATAAAATGAAACAGTAAAAATATTCATTTAATCCAAACAATGGGGGAATAGAGATACCAAAAAAACATGAGGGGTATAAATAAATTTATTAAAAGCAAAAACAAACAAGAAGAAAGCAAATAAAAACAAATTTTAAAATTTATAGAATCATATCAACAATTAAGATTAAATGTAAACATACCAAAAGGTACACATTTTGTTAGATTTGATTTTTAAAAATAAATCTAATTATATGCTACAACAAAAAACCCACTTAAAATATAATGCTACAAATAGGTTAAAAGGATGGATAAGATGGGTGCGGTTCCTCATGCCTATAATCCCAGCACTTTGGGATGTCCAGGCGGGCGGATCACTTGAGGTCCGGAGTTTGAGACCAGCCTGGCCAACATGGTGAAACTTCGTCTCTGCTAAAAATACAAAAATTGGCCAGGTGTGGTGACAGGCACCTGTAATCCCAGCTACTCAGCCTGAGGCCGGAGAATCGCTTGAACCTGGTAGGGAGAGGTTGCACTGAGGGGAGATGGTGCCACTGCACTCCAGCCTGTGTGACAGAACAAGACTCCATCTCAAATAATGGTAATAGTAATAGTAATAATAATAATAACTTGTCTACTTTCCAACATTATTTTAAGATCTAAATAAGAAAATGCATATAAATAAACTGTTCTTGAAAGGTATAAAGTATACACAAATTGAAGAAATGTAGGAGACCACTGGAAGACAGGGAAGATTCTCAAGAGATCATATCATCACATAAATATCCGCAGGCCATAGTTTTCCAGAAAATGTTAGTGACCATAAAAAACACCTTCTTTCCACATATGTGTCTTGAAAATCTGAATATATCTTGCTGTTTTGGTGGAGTCAGGGTGGGTGTTGGGGGTGATATTTTGGGTAGAAATATTGTGGAAATAGGCATCTTTAGTCATGATTAAAGATATTTTCTTAGGAAGAATTTTTTAAGATGGCATGATGACACACTAATCAGTTTTTTGGCAAAGGTTCCACTGAGCCAGTAATAAAGCAATAACAAGTATAACACTTCTTACTTGACTTAAAACCATTTTGGCTCTAGGACAGATCTGGCTGTCCCATGAGTGAGGGGTGTGGGTGCTAAATAATCCAGGGAAGAGCAATGATTACTTAGAGATATGGGGCCTCTCTCCAAAGATAGTGATTCTAATGTGAAACTATAAAGAGCTGGTCTAGGAAGGAAGGAGATGGTTAAGAAAAGAGGTCACCAAATATTTGTTGGCACTAAATTCGTCACTTGGGTACTGGGTGTAATCAAAGATGAGACATGGTCCTTGCTTTCAAGGAATTTATAGGCCGAGACATTGTAACTTGGACACAACCAGCAGATTATCAACATGGGATGGAATAATGAGTCAGAAACATATGCACTATTCCTGTTGATCACATACAAAAATGACACTTTTATATTAATAGTATATTATTTTTCTTTTGGATACAAAGGTGGAATGTTATTGCTAAGTTTCGAGTCTACCTAGAAAGTGGAAAGTCTATCTAGAAAGAGAAATCCCTTTGCCCAAACCACTAAAATAGTAATAAAGCACACATTTGGTGATTTATATCTCAAAGTGCCCAGAAATAGTCCAAGTGGCCTCTTATGGCTAAGAAGTTCTCTGCTTATAATTTTGTTCTGTTCCAAAGACTTACTTGTGAGTCAGCTGTTGGAAACTTGGTATGTGTTTTCACATTGAAAGAAAGCCACAAGTTGGGGTCATTTCTTTAGATGGGCCAAAAAAAGATTGTACATATCCATTCTGAATAAGGAATTATAATACTAATGGAATGGTGGAAACTGATCCCTAGGTGTAACTATCTGTGTGCATACATGTGTCTGTGTATGTGTGTGCATATGTATGTGTGTCCCATGAAAATACACCACTCACATCTGCCACAGGGAGCATAACTGATTAATGGTTCTCACTATTGCTCTTCTACATATATCACTGCATTTGTGCCAAGGTCATACTTCCTGTGAGCTGCTTCTAGTCAATGACTGAACACAGTGGCCAAGGATACTAAGACAGGTTTATTCCAGAAAGTCATAGGACTCTTCCTGCAGATAATTTTGGCTTGAGGGCTCCCCATGAGCCTGACTGAACCATTTTTGGAAGTGCCATAGTCTAAGATTCCTCCTACTATATCGTCCTTGTCCCCCTCTCTCCATAGACATTAGACTGACCTGAGGGCACCTCTCCCCTCCCTTCCCCTCTCTTCACAGACATTAGACTGATCTGAGGGCATTCTTCACCTTCACCAGTTCCTCCCTGCTTCTAATCAATCTCTGGAACATCTAATTGTATCTTGGTGTCTGCTTCTTGGTAGACTCAAACTACTACAAGTAATAGTGAAAATGGTCCAATAAAACAGGCAATACAATGGAGATTTGTGACTGATTCACCAATCAAAAGGGAAAAAGAGGGCCATCCTGAATGGTGGCCATGAACAGCCCCTGACAAAAGTGATGGCTCATTTGCTAAAGATTTCATCAGTGGTTTTGAGAATTTAGTTAGGTAGAAGGATGCAGCTGCAATAATTTAGGGATTTAAAAGACATGAGAAGAAAATATCTATCAAGAGCAGAGTTGCAGGCTACCGCAAAATTATATTGATGCCCTGAAAAAAATGAGAAATGGAGGGAGTTAACAAGTAATTAATGGCTAAGGAGAGAGCCAGAGGACTTCTCTGGTCATTAATAAAAGTGCTGTTATATCTTGGTGGAAGAATAGACACAGCTAAGCAGAAAACTGAAGATCTGATGGAGTTATAGGGCTTCAGAGACGTTTGATACTCAATCCAAGTTGGTTTGTTATGCTATCAGGGCTACATGGCAAAAACTCAGTACCCTGAAATATAGGGTAGGGCCATTTAGATGGATTTCAGCTCTAAATATTGGAGCTGAAGACCTCCCTGAATTCTGAGTTTAGAAGGTGAACAGCCTTCCCTAATAAGAGGTGGCACCTGCCCTGTGTTGGAAAACCCTGCAGAAGCCTCTCCCCTGCAAGGCAACAGTTGATCCCTTTAGGAGCCACCCCCACCTCCTCTCCTGGCTACCAGGCTGATAAATAGGATTAAAGCTCAGCATAACCCAACTAAGAAAACAATGAGACTATGTAGCCAGGAGTTATGAAAATTAGCTAAGATGTATCAACAGGACCCAGAGATGAACTCCTAGGACTGGATTTTGAAGGAGCTTGATCCAGTGGGCCAGGATGTTAAGACTGGGAAACCAAGAATTCAGTGACTTCAGGTTACTCTCTTGAGATGTGAAATTTAACACCCTGGCAAGCATCCCAGTGGATGGGGCAAACTCCCTGCTACGGTGACTTTAAGAAGTCTGAAAAAAGTAATAGCTATGTTGAGCAAGGCAGAAGTACCTGAGTTTCCCTGGCAGATGGTAAAGACAGGTATGTATAAAAGAGACTGAAGGAAGTGGTCATTGTTGAAATGGATATATTAATAAGGCTAGAAGATTCAACAGATAGTGTTCCAGGGGAGAACCCAAAGGACACCAGTTGCTAAGGCCGTTAGGAATGTGGTGGTGAGAGGTGCACAGCATCACTAAGATGTTCAGTGATGGCTCTTATCTGCAGGCCAATTTTGCACTTGGCAATAACCATGAGGACTGTGGTTGGAGAGGCAAAGGAATAGAGCCTTAGGTGTTGGTGTTTACTTCTGGAAGCCAAAAAGTTGCAATTACTGTAATGACTAGCAGGGGGCAGCCAAGGGTGCTTGACTGGCAGGGAGTTATGAAGTGGTTAACAGAGCATGACATCCCCAGGGGCAAATATAATAGATGGGCAGCCTACACGACTGTTACTTAACATCTGTAATCACAAAAAAGACAAACATGGATGAGTGAAAGACTGAGGATGGTTGTTCCAATCAAGAGTCCTGATCCCGTGCTAGTTAGTTGTTGGTCCTGAATCAATTTGCAGACCCTTTGACTGAAGACATGGCCAGGACTTTAGGAGGAGCACTATAGCATTATATATTATAATTCTCCTTTCCCAAAGGGACTTATGATCATTTACGCAGGTGACTGTAAACTAAGGAAAAGGGGGAAACAAATACATTTCAAGGAATATTTAATACAAGGTCTAAGTGGACAGTGACACCTGGAAACCCAAAATGTCATCATGCCCTCCATATTCCAGAGGAATTCATGGAGGCCTGGCAATAGCGGAATCCTAGAATTGTGCTTAATGCAAATTAGATGCCTATTACTTATTGATTGATTGGATTCACTGCAAGAATGGTTATGAAAAATAAGGAGAAATATTTTATTCCTTGTACATGACTACAAAAATAATCTTCCATGTACAAATTATAAAGCAAAAACATAATTAGCAAAAAATGTTGATATGAGAGTTATTGCTAGGAGGTTGAAATTCTAAACAGGAATTTATTAAACACCAGAAGTTTCTAGGAAAGGCAAGAATTCCAAGAACATTTCTTCCATTAGACTGAAATAAGTTCATGAGGCCAGCAAAGAATTATGATTGATTAGGAAGGACCTATTTCCTCTTCTTTTGGAGGGCCTTTAACTTCAACTTCACTTGCCTTCCATTTAAAAGCTTTCTTCCTATGGTGATCTGTTTCAAAATCCTAGCCAAAGGCATAGGAACCTCCACCCAGCAATCAAGGACATCCTGCATATCAGAAGTATTTAATTCTGTAGGGACATATGCAAGAATCTATTCCTTTACAGTTTAATTATTTTTCTACTGTGACATCATATCCTTATATTCTCCTATAATTTTTTAATGCGACTAGCTCTAGGATCCTGTGGGTTCATGTCTCCAATTAATACACCATCAATAGAGAATCAGAGGCTCAGTTATCAGATTGTTTGTCTTTCTCTAAGCCAGTCCAGACGGGTGGATAGGACTTACTGCCCAGCCTTCAAAGATAACTACCCCAATTAAACTGGTCTAAATACTTTTAGGATATATGAAAATGATTTTCCCTATAATTTGTAATTTCTTGCTGTAAACTCCAAGTCTGCATATGGAAATTTTAAGTTGAGTCATCTTCATAAAACTCCAAAATCTCCTCTGGTAAGGGACATTTTGGCAATAGGTATCAAAAGCTTTAAAAATGCATATATGCTTTGATTCAAAATCACTACCTCTAAAATTTTTTTCTGAGGAAATAATCAGAATAGGATGCACAAGTACATAAGAATGTTCATCACAGTTTTATGGCAAAGAGAGAGAATGATTAAAAAGAAGAGTGAATACATAAATCTATAGGATGAAATTCAATCAATAAATGTAATATAGAAAAATATATCTTTTTCTTTATTTTATTGCATTTTAGGTTTTGGGGTACATGTGAAGAACATGCAAGATTGTTGCATAGGTACACACGTGGCAATGTGATTTGCTGCCTTCCTCCCCGTGACCTACATCTGGCATCTCTCCCCTTGCTATCTCTCCCCTAATTCCCATCCCCCACCGTCCCTCCCCTATTTCCCCCTAACAGACCCCAGTGTGTAGTGCTCCCCTCCCTGTGTCCATGAGTTCTCATTGCTCAACACCTGCCTATGAGTGAGAACATGCGGTGTTTGATCTTCTGCTCTTC
>NW_016107614.1:33239-53299 GCF_001604975.1 Cebus imitator | reverse complement strand
ATTTTAGAGTAGGTGTGATGTGGTGCTGAGAAGAATGTATATTCTGTGGATTTGGGGTGGAGAGTTCTGTAAATGTCTATTAGGTTTGCTTGGTCCAGGTCTGAGTTCAGGTCCTCGATATCCTTGCTAATTTTCTGTCTGGTTGATCTGTCTAATATTGACAATGGGGTGTTGAAGTCTCCCACTATAATTGTGTGGGAGTCTAAGTCTCTTTGTAAGTCATTAAGAACTTGCCTTAGGTATCTGGGTGCTCCTGTATTGGGAGCATATATATTTAGGATCGTTAGCTCTTCTTGTTGCATTGATTCTTTTACCATTATGTAATGTCCTTCTTTGTCTCTTTTGATCTTTGTTGCTTTAAAGCCTAATTTATCAGAGATGAGAATTGCAACTCCTGCTTTTTTTTGCTCTCCATTTGCTTGGTAAATCTTGGAGCCTTTGTGTATCCTTGCATATGAGATGGGTTTCCTGGATACAGCACAACAATGGGTTTTGGCTTTTTATCCAATTTGCCAGTCTGCATCTTTTGATTGGGGCATTTAGTCCATTTACATTTAGGGTTAATATTGTTATGTGTGAATTTGATACTGCCATTTTGGTGCTAGCTGGCTGTTTTGCCCATTAGTTGATGCAGATTCTTCATTGTGTTGATTCTCTTTACCATTTGGCATGTTTTTGGAGTGGCTGGTACTGGTTGTTTCTTTATATGTGTAGAGCCTCTTTCAGGAGCTCTTGTAAAGCTGGCCTAGTGGTGATGAAATCTCTGAGTACTTGCGTGTTCACAAAGGATTTTATTTTTCCTTCACTTATGAAGCTTAGTTTGGCTGGATAGGAGATTCTGGCCTGAAAGTTCTTTTCTTTTAGGATGCTAAATATTGGCCCCCACTCTCTTCTGGCTTGTAGGGTTTCTGCTGAGAGATCTGCTGTGAGTCTGATGGGCTTCCCTTTGTGGGTAACCTGACCTTTCTCTCTGGCTGCACTTAGTATTTTCTCCTTCATTTCAACCCTGGTGAATCTGACGATTATGTGCCTTGGGATTGCTCTTCTTGAGGAACATCTTTGTGATGTTCTCTGTATTTCCTGGACTTGAATATTGGTCTGCCTTGCTAGGTTGGGGAAGTTTTCCTGGATAATATCCTGAAGAGTATTTTCCAGCTTGGATTCATTCCCTTCGTTGCATTCAGGTACACCTATCAAACGTAGATTAGGTGTTTTCACATAGTCCCACATTTCTTGGAGACTGTTCATTCCTTTTTACTCTTTTTTCTCTATTCTTGCCTTCTCATTTTATTTCATTGTGTTGGTCTTCGACCTCTGATATTCTTTCTTCTGCTTGGTCAATTTAGCTGTTGAAACTTGTGCATGCTTCATGAAGTTCTTGTGTTGTGTTTTTCAGCTCCATCAGTTCATTTATATTCCTTTTTATCTTGTCCATTCTCGTTAGCATTTCGTAAAATCTTTTTTCAACGTTCTTAGTTTCTTTGCATTGGGTTAGAACATGTTCTTTGTCTCCAGTCATACCACCCTGAACGTGTCTGATCTCGTCTGATCTCGGAAGCTAAGCAGGGTCGGGCCTGGTTAGTACTTGGATGGGAGAACATGTTCTTTTAGTTCACAGAAGTTTCTTACTATCCACCTTCTGAAGTCTGATTCTGTCATTTCATCGCACTCGTTCTCCATCCAACTTTGTTCCCTTGCTGATGAGGAGTTGTGATCCCTTGTAGGAGGAGAGGTGTTCTGGTTTCGGGTGCTTTCATCCTTTTTACACTGGTTTCTTCCCATCTTTATGGATTTATCCACCTGTCGTCTTTGTAGTTGCTGGCTTTCAGATTGGGTCTCTGAGTGGACATTCTGTTTGTTGATGATGAGGTTATTTCTGTTTCTTTGTTTTCCTTCTAACAGTCTGGCCCCTCTGCTGTAGGTCTGCTGAGGTCCACTCCAGGCCCTGCTTGCCTGGGGATCACCTGCAGCAGCTGCAGAACAGTAAGCGTTGCTACCAGTTTTCTTCTTCTGCTATCTTTGTCCCAGAAGGATACCTGCCAAATGTCAGTCTGATCTCTCCTTTATGAGGTGGCTCTTTGGATATACAGGGGTCAGGGAGCTGCTTGAGGAGACAGTCTGTTCTTTATAGGAGCTCATATGCTGAGCTGTGAGCTCCGTTGTTCATTCAGAGCTGCTGGGCAGGTACGTTTAGGTATGCTGCAGCAGAACTCATAAACCGCTTTTTGTTCCCAGGTGCTCTGTCCCAGGGAGTTAGGGCTTTATTTATGAGTTTCCATTGTGCTGCTGCCTTCTTTTTCTTTTTCCTTCAGAGCTGCCCTGCCCAGCAAGGAGGCAGCCTAGTCATTGTCTGCCTGTAGAGGCTTTGTTGAGCTGCTGTGGGCTCCGCCCAGCTGCGGAGTGAACTTCCCTGCAGTCCTGTTTATATGGGTGTATGTAGAACTGCCTCAGCAATGGTGGCCCGCCTCTGTTATGGCAGACTCTCTCTGTAGTGGCAGGTTGCCCTGGCAATGGCGGGTTGCCTTGGCAACGGCGTGCTGCCTCAGCATTTGGTGGCTAACTCCGTATTGTTGGAGTGCTTCGGTAATGGTGGACGCCCCACCACCACAGAGCTGGACCGTCCGGGGTTCAGCTGCGCTTGCTGTGAAACTGTCGATCCAGAGAGTTTCTGATTGCTGTTCTCTTGTGGGGGTGGGACCAGCCGAGCCTGATCACCTGGCTCCCTGCCTCAGAGCCTTTTTTTTTTTTAAGTTGGTGTTCTAGTCACCTGTTGAAGAGGCACCAGGATCTGTGTGTTTTCCTGTGTGGTGACTCACTGCGCTGGCTTAAACAGCGGCACTGAGATTCGTGGCACTTTTTTTGCCCTGGAATCTACTGTCCTCGTTCTCTCTTCAGTCCCCTTTTTAAACAGACAAATGGGCGACTTCCCATGGCTCCAATTGCCAGCGAAAAGGGCACCTGGACCAGTGTATTTTGTATGGAGAACCCCTGTGCTGGGGCGCTGACAAAGCAGCGAAGCCAGGAAAAGCAGCCTTGCCGGCCGACACAGCCGCACTGGCCAAAACAGCCACGCTCGCGACCTGTGGGGCTTCTGCACGTGGGAGTTTCCTAGTCTGTGGGCAATAAAAATGCAGCATCCACTCACCCTCTGTGCTTTCACTGGGAGCTGCAATCCTGAGCTGTTCCTAAACAGCCATTTTGGATCGATCCAAAATATATTTTTTGAGGCCAGGCACAGTGGCTCATGCCTTTGGGAGGCTGAGGTGAAAGGATTGCTTGAGCTCAGGAGTTTGAGGCCAGTCTCACAATATAGTGAGAACTTATCTCTACAAAAACTTTTAAAAATTAGCCGGGCATTGTGGTACATGACTGTAGTTCCAGCTACTTGGGGGCTGAGGTGGGAGGATCACTTGAGCCCAAGGAGGTCAAGGTTGCAGTGAGACATGACTGTGTCACTGCACACTGCACTCTAGTCTGGGTGACAGAGTGATATCCCGTAGCAAAAAAACCCAAAAAACAAACAAACAAAAAAACAGAATAAAAATAAACATCAAAAATTTTGGATCACCTTTTGGATAAACATATATATATACCTTAAAATATATTTTCATATGTCTGTATATACATATATACACTCCTATCTATACATACATGCACAGTGAAGGCAGAGAGACAGTAAGGACCAGAATAAAAAGGAACAAAATAGTTGAGTATTAGTGCTCTGATCATCTTTTTCAGTTCTCCTTGGCAAGGCTAATATATTCAAGAGAAAAATTCCTATCTGCTCCATATATTAAGCAGAAAGCAGAAGCTAGACATGCACAGCTATGAAAACAACCACCACCACCAAAACAAGCAACAAAAAAGTAGCATTCTGTTTAAATGATTGTGTCAGCTCTCTCTCTCTCTCTCTTGCTTCTTGGCACTTGACTATATTGTCAGTGTTATCTATGTGGGAGAAACCTAAGTCAGCTACATCTTCAGATCAGAACTCGGATGGAGGCTCTTAAGGGGTTCCTATTCATCCCAACCCCCTCCCCACTAATTGTGTCCTCTATTCTTTCAGGCTTCATGGATCTGGTGGGTGGGGCATGGGGCTGGTCAGGAAAAAGCACCAGGGCAGATGCTGCAGTTTTAAGTGAAATCAGGTGTTGCCTTCCTTGAAGTAAGATCTGGAAAATGTCAACCTTAAGTAACAGGTACTGGCAACTAAACACGTAGCCTTCCCCACTGGGCTCAGCCTTCCCTTTCCCTGAAGAAGTACATAGGCTTTCCCCCTTTCCTCTTGCACTGCCCTACCCTATCTCCTTCATCCCCTCTTTAGAGTTCATTGAATAAAAATTTCCATTTTGCAAATATTCATCTGACATGATTCTAAGCATGTTGGAAATGGAAAGTAGCAATAGAATCCACAAGTGTCAAATAAAACACGCTTTAGTGTTGTTGGTGATCTAGGCTTCAACCTGTGGAGGAAATACAAAAGACTTCCTGGAGGATTGGGGAGAAACAATTGAGTCCTGGCCCTTTTCTCCATATGCTGAGAGATACAGGCAGAAACACAACACACAAATTTGATAAAGCCAAAGTATTAAACAGAGCTGAGAAAACATTCCTTAGATTTCCTTTCTTTTTCTTCTGAAAGGCCAGTCTGGAACTATTCCATTGCAGAATTACAATCTAGATTGCAGAAACACATATGTGCACATGCACAGCTGATGTATGATCAGCTTTATTGTGTCTGGTTGATTGGCATATTGTGCCTCAGCACATTCTGGGATTGAAACAAGTAACAATGGAGGAGGTCTGGAACCCCATCTTAACTAGGGTACATCTCCTTTGAGAGAAACCAGTCTCACATTTACCAAAGGGTACCAGGATAAAACATAGATCACTATGAATATGGAGTGAGTGCCAGTTATTCTCTAGACCATTTGGGGCAAATGCAATCTATGATGAAGCCCAACAATTAAGAGTTTAGTTGATGTATAAAGAGCAAATCAGTGGGACAACCCTAGAACTTAAAATTCTGAAAACTATGCAACAACTATAGGAAAAAAACACTGTGCTAAGAACTATGGCTAAATCTTCACTAAGAATGCTTTATCAACTATCTCTCTTCACCTAGTACTCTGTCTAGGCAATCTCACAATCTCATCCATCCCTTATGGCTTTAACCCCTACATATATACTAACACTGTAGTCCCAAATTTAAATCTCCAGACCAGGCTTCTTCTGAACTCCAGGCCAGTGATATCAATCATTTCTATCTGAACAACTCACAGGCATTTCAGTTGGTACATGTGAAAAACAAATTCATCAGTTAACCAATAAATCTATTTCTTTTTTTATATTCCCTGAATTGATGAATGACACAGTCATATTTCAGTAACCCAGAAATTGTCCTAGGTTCCTCTCTATTATCTAATCATAACCAAAATAGGTCATCAAGTTCATCTTTCAAACCCTTCCTAGATTTGTCCCTCCTCAGTCCCCACAACCATTACTCTAACTCAGGCCACTATATCATTCACCCAAACAGGTGCCACAGCCTTCCCATTTAACACCCTTCAATCCCACAGAATCTCCATTGCATCCTGGGGAGCTTTCTAAACAGTATGTCTGGTGGGTTGCAGTGGTTCACGCCTGTAATCACAGCACATTGGGAAGCTGGGGTGGGTGGATCATTTGAAGTCCAGAGTTCAAGACCAGACAGACCAACATGGTGAAACCCTGTCTCTCTTAAAAATACAAAAAAAAAAATAGTCAGATGTGGTGGTGCACACATGTAATCCTAGTTACTAGGAAGGCTGAGGCAGGAGAATCACTTGAACCCAGGAGGCGGAGGTTGCAGTGAGCTGAGATTGCGCCATTGCACTCCAGCCTGGGCAACAAGAACAAAACTCCATCCTAAGTAATAATAATAAACAGCATATCTACATATTACCTGTGTCGTATTCTTGCCAAATATATTTAAACAGAGTCTAACAATAACGAAGCAATCAGATAAATCCAGATTTAGGTGCATTCTACAAGAAAACTTGCTTGCAGTCTTAAAAAAATGTTGATGTCACACAAGACAAAATATAATTGGGGAAATTATTCTAGATTTTAAAAGACTAAAGAGACAAGAAAACTAAATGTAAGCATGATCCTTGTTTGGATCCAAGATTGGTGGGGTAGGCAGTAGGTATAGCCAGCATACACATTATTGGATTATTAGGAAAAAGTAGTATACAAACTGTGTATTAGATGGTTATTGAATCAATGAATATTGGGTTTCTTGGGTGGAGTAATAGTACTGCAATTATTCAGGAGAATGTTCTTGTTATAGGAGATGCATGCTAAAGGCTAAAATGTCATGATGTTTGCAACTTACTTTCCAATAATTCAGCAAAGATTACTTAAACAGGTGATAGACAGAGAGAAAGCAGATTTGGTAAAATGTAACCAATTGATTAATCTAGCCTTTCAACTTTCTTTATGTTTAAAAGTTTTCAAAATAAAAAGTTAAGAAGAGAAAATAAGAAGAAAGAAAAGACCTTAGCCAGTCACCACTGCTAAATTTTTCTTCCAGTGGACAACTTTCATGTTACAGAAACAACTTGAAGTTCTTGAAGATTAAAAAACAAATGGTAGGGAGGTCAGTAAGTTTGACTTATCAAAGCCATTTACTCTCATCCTTATCACCTTGGGCAGGCTTAGAGAGTAAATACAGTAACAAAAGTTGATGACCCAAAACTTAAAAGCTATATATAGAAGTAGCTAGGTAGTTCAACAGACAAATTGAATTCAAACCGGCAATTTCTTTTTTACCTACACAAGAATATAAAAACAATTACATGCAAATTCTCACTGAATCTTCATAATAACCAAATGACATACTTAGCTTCATTTTAGAAATGAGAAAACCAAGGGAAAACCAAACTGAATTACATACTAGAGTTTTTATAACTGTCAAACCAATAATGTGCATTATTATGTAATACTAGAGGTTTTCCAAGGGTAAACATGTCAACCTTTTAAAAACAGGATGGTTGGGTCTTGGTTTCTCTTCTATTAGCATTATTAATTTGTTGTTTGTCCTCTATAATTTTCTTTTGCCTTATAATAAAACAATTTTTTAAAAACCCTCTATGTTAAGCCCTGATAAAAATTCTTATCAGGTTTAGACCAGCAACCTCTAGGTGGTCTATGGAGAAGTCCCTGTCTTCTTGGCCTTCTTCTTCCCTTGTCACATCATGCTCTTTTATTCAGTAGGCTACAGCCACAGTTAATTACTTGTACTTACTTGAAAGCAGGGTTTCTATCACACCACCAGGATTTCTTGATGGTAGTTTAAATCAAGGGAAACATGATGTGGCCCTTCATGGCACAGGTATGCCAAATGCAAACATATTAGACAGAGCAACACCCAAGTCCAGCTCTATACATAGAGGGAGTGAGGAGACCATAATTCTGCTTGCTATGATTTCTTCCTGGTTTGGCCTCGAGATTTCTCTCGATAGTGGCCATAATCCAGAATACCCACTTTAAGGGAGAGCCCTGAATGGGAAGAAAGCTAGGGTCAGGTGTGTTAGTCAAGTGGGACACAGAGGTGGGTGCATAACAAAACACATGAAATAACAGAAGCATTTTATTAAAGATCCATGGGAGAAGCACATGCCCGTGAGGACCAACAAGAAATCTGGAGACTGCAGGATGCTCAGTCAGAGAAAGAAACAGAGAGCGAGAGAGAAAGAGAGAGAAGGACCTGTTGGCCAAAGTCTTTATTGGGATCTAAGGTATTATCCAAATAGGTTTCCCTTAGGAAGTTCTAATTGGTGGGTTTAGAGCAAGAAGGTATGAGTTCCGTAGGGTCACACTATGACTGAGATGTGGTCTCTGTGGTGTATCTACACAGTCAATGTGGGATGTGAAGTAAATGCCTGTCAGAGTTGTCCTGTAATAGACCCAAATGGTTGAACCTTTATAGCTCCATCTCATTCAGTCACTGATGTGGGCTGTCTTGAGTAGGGCTGAACTTGGATGAGGCTGCTCTTTGCAGATGAGGCAGATCCTAAGGGAGCTGACAGCTGGAAGCTGTCTACTGACCTCATTCTCTATAGCTAGATGGCAAGTACTTTTTTTGAAGGGAAATATAAGCAGTACATCTCCATATCTACCATGAATGGAGAAAAGAAGGCTAATAGCTAGAGATGCCAGATATAGCAAATATAAATATGGCACCCAGTCAAATTTAAATTTCAGATAAATAACAAAAAAGTTATTAATATAAATATTCCCATGTAACAGTTGAATCACAATTATGCTAACAAATTATTTGTTGTTTATTTAAAATTCAAATTTAACTGAGTGTCCTGTGTTTATCTGTCAACTCTATTAAAGCTGAGTCAGGATAGAGCCACAATGGTCAGGAGAGAAGTACATGGAATTGTCAAGAAGAAATGAGAGAAAGTCAGATAATGATCCAAGAACCAAGATGAAGTAATAGCATTGAGATATAAAGCAGGAGATGGCTTTCAAAATAATGAGGTGACTGCTAGTATTACCTATTTTTTAAAGACTGAATAATATTCCATTGTGTATATATGCCACATTTTATTTATCTATTCATTCCTTGATAGACACATAGGTTGATTCCACATCCTGGCTATCATAAATAATGCTGCAAGGAATATAGGAATGCAGATATCTCTTCAATATGCTAGTTTCAATTTCTTTGGATATAAACTCAGAAGGTGGAACTAGAGGCCATTATGTTAAGTGAAATAAGCCAGGCACAAAGAGACAAATGCTGTATGATCTCACTTGCATGTGGAATCTAAAAAAGTCTCATAGAAACAAATTAGAAAGGAGGTTACCAGACACTGGGAGGGAGAAAAAGGGATGGGGAAAGGGAACATGTTGATCAAATAGTACAAAGCCTCAGAGTGGAGGATTAAGTTTTAGTGATCCATTGTACTGCATGGTGACCACAGTTGATAATAATATATATTTCAAAATTGCTAAAAGAATAGATTAACGTTCCCACTACAAAAAAATCATAAGTTGGTGAGGTGATGGATATGTTAGTCAGCTTGACTGAATGTTTCCACAATGTGTACATAGATCAAAATATCATATTGTACTGGAGTTAGGTCAGTATATATATATATATTTATTATACATAGTTATAATTTGTCAATTAAAATAAATAGATAAAAATAATGTGATATATTGAATTTTGAAAAATGAAAAAGATGTATAAAAGAAGATGACTGATGATTACTGCAGTGACTAAGAGACTAGAGATAATAAAAAGCTTCAACAAAGAGTGGCCTTCAGTGTCAAATGACACAGGGATAGGCAAAACACAGCCAAAATATTTGCAGGGGTGATGACGTATGTCAAAGCAGATGTGGTAGGGCATGCTTTGCCACAAGATGGCACTCATAGTTCCTTCTTTTTCTGAGTTTCTATCAATAAATATTCTATAAATCTTTTATTGTTATAGAACAAAGAGACTATCTTGTTTCACAACTTATAGCATTGTGTTTCATGTTATATCATTTTCCCACAACTTATCATTTTTCCTTTTAGAACATGAAGATATAATGAAAGCTGGAATTGACTGGCGGGAGAGAGACTGGCATTAG
This sequence comes from Cebus imitator, assembly GCF_001604975.1. Classification (NCBI taxonomy): domain Eukaryota; kingdom Metazoa; phylum Chordata; class Mammalia; order Primates; family Cebidae; genus Cebus; species Cebus imitator. Next base: position 43,664 of record NW_016107614.1, on the reverse strand, counting down.
AACCTGGAGGAGGGAGCAGATGCAATGCTATTACAGATAAAAAGTACAAAGCCTTAACAAAAGGCTGTTAGATTTAACAATCAGATGATGAGTGATGAGTTTCAAGAAAACTAAGAACAGTGATAGAAGTGGTAGCCAGAATGCCTGATGTTGAGGAATGAGAATGTGCTGAGAAAGTAGAAGCAGTGAGGACATACTACATGTTTAGCACATCTGCTAAAAAAGAAAAAAGGAGAAAATAGGTGGACTTTTTCCTTATAAGGAATTATTTTCCAAATAAGGGTTTGTTTACCTTACACATAAGTATCAAATATTTGACCAAATACCTCTTGAACAGCAGTTGCCTCACATAAAAATATCTCTATAAAACAAATGTAGTTGTGTTGCAGAGACACTTCTACTTAACTGAACAACTCCTTTAGTCCCTCTATATTATAGCACTTATTTCTTTTCAAAATAATTTCATAACTTTTTCTCATATTATATATATAAAATTTCATACCTTTTTCTCATATGTATTGAGTGAACGTTTGAATCAAGGTCTACAGAGAATACAAAATTTGCCTAGCATTCCGACGGCTAGACAGAAACAGAGCCATGAGTCAAAATTTTCTGTTGTGTAATTCCATATTCCTTTTACTGAATTCCTTTTTCTGTTACTTGATTTCTTTTTTTTTTTTTTTTTTTTTGAGACGGAGTTTCACTCTTGTTACCCAGGCTGGAGTGCAATGGCGCGATCTCGGCTCACCGCAACCTCCGCCTCCCGGGTTCAGGCAATTCTCCTGCCTCAGCCTCCTGAGTAGCTGGGATTACAGGCACGCGCCACCATGCCCAGCTGATTTTTTGTAGTTTTTCAGTAGAGATGGGGTTTCACCATGTTGACCAGGATGGTCTCGATCTCTTGACCTTGTGATCCACCCGCCTCGGCCTCCCAAAGTGCTGGGAATACAGACGTGAGCCACCGCGCCCGGCTTGTTACTTGATTTCTAATTTAAGTTTTCCACTTATTATCAACTTTATTTTTTCAGCATGTATAAAGTGACAATGGCTATGTGAAATTAACCTGTTCTGAATATTTTCCATGGTGTCTCAGATATGGAACAGCTAAAAGTTACCTGTCTCCAGAATAGCATGGGAAAATGGCTAATTCTTTTCTCTGCTTTGTGTGAAACTGAGTATAATCTTGAGCTCAACCAAAAAGAATTTATAAATCACCACACTGTTGCACAGGTAAAATCTTGTGTTTACTGTTTCAGGGGGATAGGTACTTCTGCTGGAATACAATCAGTCTCACCACACGATCAAAGGGTTTTGTTTTTTTTTCAGCCAATAAATCTAATCTTTACATACTCATTTTTCTTTTTTTTTTTTATCATAAGGTGAAAATCAGTTTCTGTATTTGTGTAAATCTAAGTAAAATCTAATCTCTTTGGACACAAGAAAGAGTGAAAGGAAGACAACTTTAGCTTTGCTCTCTCTTCTCATTCAATTTCCTTACCCCAAATATAGAGAAAAGGGTGGAGGGGCTTCTATAGCTAGGTCACCAATAACTCCACATAAACCAAACAAAAGAAAACTTAAACTTGCTTTGTGGCTAGACCTCTATGGGGAACAGCCTTCCTACTGAGTTGGAAAGAATAAAGGATATTTTTGAACTTAGAGTGCCTGAAAACATCGTGTCTGCAAAGTGTGGTTGGCATTTTTGTGCATTTGAAGAGTCTAATGAAGTCCAGCTCCATACAAATTCTTACCAAAAAAAGATGAAGAATGGAAAATGGCTCCTGCCACCCAGGGGTCAGAGTGGTGGTTGTTTCTCCAACCAATTGTACAAAGGAGACCTGTCATTTATAGATAGTGCCAAAGTCTTGCATTAGCAAGAACCCATGAAGGCTGGCCCTTACCCAAAGAATTTACTCAGAGAGACATTTAATATGGGGTAAATACAGCCTCAAAGAGAACAGCTTTGAAGGATGTCTTTGAAAAGGTCAGAAGAAGATGAAATGGGAATGTTGTAACTTAGGGCCTTTATTAAACAAATGCTTGTCTTAGCTCTTTTCCAGCATGTCTCAAATGTGGCAAAGTAATAATAACATACCCACTTCACAGACAAAAAATAAATTGGAATGTAAAATTTTTCATTAGTGTAGGCCCTTAGGCCAATGGGTCGTTTTAAAAGTGTGTGAATGGCCTCTTTCTACCAGCTGGGTGACTGCTCCTACCTGAGGGACATATCTATTGCTCCATTAAACAGTCAAGGACTGTTTGTATTTCATATGTTCTCCCTTAACTGTCATACAAGTTAAGCTTGAAAACTCTGTTCTCTCTAAGTCTTATGCATGTCCTGTCGCTTCAAGCCCTTGGCTTTAGGTAGAAATAACCAGTCACTGGTAACGTTACAACAGACAGCAATTTAGGTGTTAACTTTTTGGAGATCACAGGCACTTCACTATTGTAAAATCATCTGGTTATTGAACTAAATAAATTTTTTGGTTATTCATCATGTCACTTCCAACAACTGATTTCTTTTCTGCTGCTATTCATCTCTAGTTCCTTATACATATAAATGTATCCATCCATTCAACAAATATTACTGAGCAACTGTTATGTGCCAGATATAGTTCTAGACCATGGGAATATGGAAATAATCAAAACAGACAAGGTCTGGCTGTATGGACCTACATTCCAGATAGGTAGGAACAGAAGAGTGTGGGATGAGGGAAATAATAGGTAATACATAAACAATATGCATTCAGATAGTGATAAATCACATGAAGACAAGAAAACAAATTAATGTAATTGATAACTGGATGGAGAACTACTTTTGTTTGAATAGTAAAAACTGCTGCCCTGAGATGAGGTGTTGAAATGCCACCTCTGAGTTAAGGCCCAATGATGCCAAAAAGCCAGCCATGCACAGGAGGAGAATGTTGTCAGCAGAGAAAAGAGCAAGTACGAAGGTTTGAAAATTGAACAAGCTTGGAATGTTTGAGGAGCAAAAATAAAGCCAAGGTTGTTGAATACTAATTAAAGGAAGTGGGAGGTAGGGCATGAGTTCTGAGAAATTCAAGAAGCAAGTTGAAGCTGCTAGATCATGAAGAAGTTATACATGGGGGATCTCTAAAATTGTAAAGTTTTTTTTTTCTAACTTCTAAATATTTTAGTATATTTTTCCTAAGATTAAGGACAGTTATGAAAGCAAAGCAACCAAAATGAGGAAATTTTCATTGTTATAACCGTAGTACAGTTATTAAAATCAGAAAATAACATTAATATTTTATCTAATTTATAAACCTTTCTTAAACTTTGCTAATGGTCCCCAAAATATCCTTTAAAGAAATGTTATTGATAGAGACCAGCATCATACATTGCATTATTATTATTTTTTTTTTTTGAGAAGAGTCTCACTCAGTCACCCAGGCTGGAGTGCACTGGTATGATCTCAGCTCACTGCAACCTCTGCCTACTGGGTTCAAGAGATTCTCATGCCTCAGTCTCCTGAGTACCTGGGATTACAGGCATGCACCACCATGCCCAGCTTTTTTTTTTTTTTTTTTTTTGTATCTTTAGTAGAGATGGGTTTCACTGTGTTGGCTGGGCTGGTCTTGAACTCCTGGCCTCAAGTGATCCACCTGCCTTGTCCTCCCAAAGTGCTGGGATTACAGGTATGAACCACTGCACCCAGCTGGATTGCATTTAATTTTCATACCTCTTTAGTTCCTTTAATCTGTTCCTAATATTTTATTGTCTTTCATGAACTTGACATTTTTTAAAAGTACTTGCGATTTATTTTGTAGTATGTCCTTCAATTTAGGTTGGTTTGATGTTTCCTTGAGATTAGATTCAGGTGATACAGGTTATAAAAATGTTATCCTTTTCAATATAGCCTATCAGGAGGTGCAGAGTGTCAGCTTGTTCCATTACTAATATGCTGGGAAGGTGGGATTTAAAAATTGTATGCTTTGCTAGGAGGAGATCAATGTATGTTTATGCTTTAAAAGATTGCAAAAATATAATGTTAAGTGCAAAACTAGAAATATAATTAGGCAAATGCCTGTGAATTAAAAGCAAATGCAAGAAGGCTTTCCTTCCTTGTTCAAAACTAAATATAGCCTTGGAAAATATCTCAAGAGAAGAAAGCAAGAAAAAAGAGAAAGAAAGAAAGTGAGAGAGAGAAGGAAGGAAGGAAGAGGGAGGGAGAGAGAGGAGAGAGACAGAGAGAGAGAGAGAAAGATAAAGAAAAGAAAGAAAGAAAGAAAGAAAAAGGGAAAGAGAGAGGGAAAGAGAAAGAGAGAAAGGGAAAGAGAGAAAGAGAAGGAAGGAAGGAGAGAGAAAGAAAGAAAGGAAGGGCAAGAAGCAAGATAGAAGAATAAAAGCCAATAGCATGCGTCTCCCTGCACTACCCCCTACCCCCGGAATATCAGATATTAACAACTGTTTGCACATAGAAAATCACTGTCACAAGAATAAAAAAATCAGGTGAGTAATTATAGTACCCGGCTTTAACTTCATATAACTGAAAAGAGGCATTGAAGAAGGTAGGAGAGACCATCTTGAATCACCAATACCACCCCTCCCACATCCTGTGGCAGTGACCTTGCAGCATGGAAAGTCTGTACACTTGGGGGAGAGAGAGCACAGCAACTGGGCGACTTTACATTGAATTCAGTGCTGCCTTGTCACAGAGAGCAAAGCTGTCCTGGGCTTAGCCAGGACCTGTGCATGGAGCGAGCATTTGGACCAGACTAACGGAGGGGAATCACCTATCCTAGCAGTCAGAGCTTGAATTTCTTAGCAAGTCTCACCACCACAAGTCAAAGTGCTCTGGAGCCCCAGGTAAACTTGAAAGCAGTCTAGGCCACAAGGACTGCAATTCCTAGGGAACTCCTAGAGCTAGGCTGGGTTCAGAGCCAATAGACTCATGTGCAATGTTACCTAGGGAGATACCAGCCAGGGAGGCTAAGGGAGTGCTTGTGCCACCTCTCCCACAGCCCCAAGCAGCGCAGCTAGCAGCATTGAAAGTGACTGCTTCCTTCTACTAATACAGAGGAGAGCTAAGAGCAAAGAGGACTTTGTCTTTATCTTGGATACCAGCTCCGTCACAGTAGGATAGAGCACTGGACAGAATGGTGTGGCCCTCATTCTAGGCCCTAGCTCACTGACATTTCTAGACACATCCCAATCCAAAAGGGAACTAGCTGTCTTGACGAGAAGGACCTAGTCTTGGCAGGATGCATCACTGCTGTCTAAAGAGCGCTTGGGCCCTGAATAATCACCAGTGATACCCAAGTAGTATGCCATTGGCCTTAGGCTCTTAGATGTGCTCACTTTAGGACGTGACCCAAGACATTCCCATTTATGGTGGCTACGATGAAAGACTCCTTATATTTGAGGAAGAGGGCAAAGTAAAAAGACTTTGTCTTACACCTTGCCTTAGGTATCAGCTCAGCCACAGAGAGGTAAAGCAAGAAGCAGGTAATGGGGGGGTCCCTGAGTTCAGGCCTAGGCTCTTGGACAGCATTTCTGGACCTTCACTGGGTCAGAGAAGAGACCACTTCCCTGAAGAGTTAGTCCCAGACCTGGCAGCATTCACCACAAGCTAATGAAAGAGCCCTTGGGCTTTAAGTGAACATCAGCAGCCTTGCAGGGGCCGCTGATGGTGGTGGCCAGAGAGAGAGGCTCCTCTGCCTTTGAAAAGGGGAGAGAAGAGTGGGAAGGAATTTGTATTGTGGAGTGAGTGCCAGCTTAACCACAGTGGAATAGAACATCAGGTAAATTTCTACAGTTTTTTACTCTAATCCCCGACTCCCAGATAGCACCTTTGAACCTGCCTGGGGTCTGGGGGAACTTGCTGCCTTGAAGGGAAGAACACAAAGCTGGCTAGCTTCACCACCTGTTGATCATGGAGACATTGTGCTTTGAGTGAACATAGATGATAGCCTGGTAGTGATTACAACAGGCCTTGGGCAAGACCCAGTGCTGTTCTGGCATCAGATCTAACCCAGTGCAGTCCCAGTGGTAGTGACCACAGGGGTCTTTGGATCACCACATCTCAGTTCCAGTACCTCAGTACAGAGAGAGAGAGACTACATTTATTTGGGACAAAGTAAGAAAAAAGAACAGAGTCTCTGCTTGGTAATCCAGAGAATGCCTCAAGAGCGTACCCATCACCAAGGTGGTAGCTCCATAAGTCTGTAAAAATCACAGTGTTAAGCTTTGGGCCCAAGTCCCTTTGAACACCTGGAAAACCTTTCCAAGAAGGACAGGCACAAATAAGCCCAGAATATGAAGACTACAATAAATACCCAATTCGTTAATGCTCAGACACTGAAGAACATCTACAAGCATCAACAACATCCAGGAAAACATTACTTCACCAAATGTACTAAATAGAGCACCAGAGATCAATTCTGGAGAAACTGAGATATATGACTTTCTAGACAGAGTATTCAAAATAGCTGTTTTAAGGAAACTCAAAAGAAATTCAAGATAACACAGAGAAGGAATTCAGAATTCTATCAGACAAATTTAACAAAGAGCTAGAAATAATGAAAAAGAATCAAGCAGAAATTCTATAGTTGAAAAAGGCAAGTGACATGCTGAAAACTGCATCAGAGTCTCTTAATAGCAAAATTGATCAAGAAACAATTAGTAAACCCGAAGACACGCCAATACAAAATATACAGTTAGATGGTAAAAATAAAAGAGTAAGAAAAGATAAACAGATCTGGATCGATGCAAGATGGCCGTTTAGGAACAGCTCAGGATTGCAGCTCCCAGTGAAAGCACAGAGGGTGAGTGGACGCTGCATTTTTATTGCCCACAGACTAGGAAATTCCCAGGCAGAGAAGCCCCACAGGTCGCCAGCACGGCTGTTTCGGCTAGCGCGGCTGTTTCGGCCAGCGTGGCTGTGTCGCTGGCGCGGCTGCTTTGCCCCACACGGCTGCATTGTCAGCGACCTGGTACAGCGGTTCTCTGTACAAAAAACAGTGGTCCCAGTGCCCTTTTGGCTGGCGACTGGAGCCACAGGAAGTCACCCATTCATCTATTTTAAAAGGGGACTGAACAGGGAACCAGGACAGTAGATTCCAGGGCAAAAAAAGCGCCACGAATCTCAGTGGTGCTGTTTAAGCCAGCACAGTGAGTCACCACACAGGAAAACACACAGATCCTGGTGCCTCTTCAACAGGTGACTAGAACACCAACTTAAAAAAAAAAAAGGCTCTGAGGCAGGGAACCAGGTGATCAGGCTCGGCTGGTCCCACCCCCACAAAAGAACAGCAATCAGAAACTCTCTGGATCGACAGTTTCACAGCAAGCGCAGCTGAACCCGGGATGGTCCAGCTCTGTGGGGGAGGGGCATCCACCATTACCGAAGCACTCCAACAATACGGAGTTAGCCACCCAATGCTGAGGCAGCCCGCCATTGCCAAGGCAACCTGCCACTACAGAGGCGAGCCACCATTGCTGAGGCAGTTCTAAATACACCCATATAAACATGACTGCAGGGAAGTTCACTCCGCAGCTGGGCGGAGCCCACAGCAGCTCAGCAAAGCCTCTACAGGCACACAATGACTAGGCTGCCTCCTTGCTGGGCAGGGCAGCTCTGAAGGAAAAAAAAAGGCAGCAGCAGCATAATGGAAACTCATAAATGAAGCCCTAACTCCCTGGGACAGAGCACCTGGGAACAAAAAGCGGTTTATGAGTTCCGCTGCAGCATACCTAAATGTACCTGCCCAGCAGTTCTGAATGAACAACGGAGCTCACAGCTCAGCATATGAGCTCCTATAAAGAACAGACTGTCTCCTCAAGCAGCTCCCTGACCCCTGTATATCCAAAGAGCCACCTCATAAAGGAGAGATCAGACTGACATTTGGCGGGAATCCTTCTGGGACAAAGATAGCAGAAGAAGAAAACTGGTAGCAACGCTTACTGTTCTGCAGCTGCTGCAGGTGATCCCCAGGCAAGCAGGGCCTGGAGTGGACCTCAGCAGACCTACAGCAGAGGGGCCAGACTGTTAGAAGGAAAACAAAGAAACAGAAATAACCTCATCATCAACAAACAGAATGTCCACTCAGAGACCCAATCTGAAAGCCAGCAACTACAAAGACAACAGGTGGATAAATCCATAAAGATGGGAAGAAACTAGCGCAAAAAGGATGAAAACACCCGAAACCAGAACACCTCTCCTCCTACAAGGGATCACAACTCCTCACCAGCAAGGGAACAAGGTTTGATGGAGAACGAGTGCGATGAAATGTCAGAATCAGACTTCAGAAAGTGGGTAGTAAGAAAATTCTGTGAACTAAAAGAACATATTCTAAACCAAAGCAAAGAAACTAAGAACCTTGAGAAAACATTTGATGAAATGCTAACGAGAATGGACAAAATAGAAAGGAATATAAGTGAATTGATGGGAGCTGAAAAACACAACACAAGAACTTCGTGAAGCATGCACAAGTTTCAACAGCTGAATTGACCAAGTAGAAGAAAGGATATCAGAGGTCAAAGATCAAGTCAATGAAATAAAATGAGAAGGCAAGAATAGAGAAAAAAGGGTAAAAAGGAATGAACAAAGTCTCCAAGAAATGTGGGACTATGTGAAAACACCTAATCTACGTTTGATAGGTGTACCTGAATGGGACGAAGAGAATGAATCCAAGCTGGAAAATACTCTTCAGGATGTTATCCAGGAAAACTTCCCCAACCTAGCAAGGCAGACCAATATTCAAGTCCAGGAAATACAGAGAACACCACAAAGATATTCCTCAAGAAGAGCAACCTCAAGGCACATAATCGTCAGATTCACCAGGGTTGAAATGAAGGAAGGGTAGTGACAGAGAGAAAGGTTGGGTTACCCACAAAGGGAAGCCCATCAGACTCACAGTGTATCTCTTGGCAGAAACCCTACAAGCCAGAAGAGAGTGGGGGCCAATATTTAGCATCCTTAAAGAAAAGAACTTTCAGCCCAGAATCTCCTATCCAGCTAAACTAAGCTTCATAAGTGAAGGAAAAATAAAATCCTTTGTGAACATGCAAGTACTCAGAGATTTTGTCACCACCAGGCCAGCTTTACAAGAGCTCCTGAAAGAGGCTCTACACATATAAAGGAACAACCAGTACCAGCCACTCCAAAAACATGCCAAATGGTAAAGAGAATCAATACAATGAAGAATCTGCATCAACTGATGGGCAAAACAGCCAGCCAGCATCAAAATGGCAGTATCAAATACTGAATGGGCAAAAACTGCAAGCATTCCCCTTGAAATCTGGCAGTAGACAAGGATGCCCTCTCTCACCACTCCTATTCAATATAGTACTGGAAGTTCTAGCTAGAGCAATCAGGCAAGAAAAAGAAATAAAGAGTATTCAAATAGGAAAGGAGGAAGTCAAATTGTCTCTATTTGCAGACGACATGATTGCATATCTAGAAGACCCCATCGTCTCAGCCCAAAATCTCCTGAAACTGATAAGCAACTTCAGCAAAGTCTCAGGATACAAGATCAATGTGCAAAAATCACAAGCATTCCTATACACCAATAGCAGACCTAACGAGAGCCACATCAAGAACGAATTGCCATTCACAATTGCCACAAAGAGAACAAAATACCTAGGAATACAACTAACACGGAATGTAAAGCACCTCTTCAAGGAGAACTATAAGCCACTGCTCAACAAAATAAGAGAGGACACAAACAGATGTAGAAATATTCCATGTTCATGGTTAGGAAGAATCAATATCATGAAAATGGCCATACTGCCCAAAGTAATTTACAGATTCAACGCTATCCCCATCAAGATACCAATGACCTTCTTCACAGAACTGGAAAAAACCACCTTAAACTTCATATGGAACAAAAAGAGACCCACATAGCCAAGTCAATTTTAAGCAAAAAGAACAAAGCAGAAGGCATCACACTACCGGACTTCAAACTATACTACAAGTCTACAGTAATCAAAACAGCATGGTACTGGTACCAAAACAGAGATATAGACCAATGGAACAGAACAGAGGTCTCGGAGGCAACACAGCATATCTACACCAACCAATCTTTGACAAACCAGACAAAAACAAGCAATGGGGAAAGGATTCCCTATTTAATAAATGGTGTTGGGAAAACTGGCTAGCCATGTGCAGAAAGCAGAAACTGGACCCCTTCCTGACACCTTACACTAAAATTAACTCCAGATGGATTAAAGACTTAAACATAAGACCTAACACCATGAAAACCCTAGAAGAAAATCTAGGCAAAACCATTCAGGTCATAGGCGTAGGCAAGGACTTCGTGACCAAAACACACAAAGCATTGACAACAAAAGCCAAAATAGACAAATGGGACGTAATCAAACTCCACAGCTCTGCACAGCAAAAGAAACAGTCAGTAGAGTGAATCAGCAACCAACAGAATGGGAAAAAATTTTTGCAGT